>NC_080175.1:51357366-51689866 GCF_950295315.1 Erinaceus europaeus | reverse complement strand
CTTAGAGGAAAACATTGGTGGAATACTTTCCCACCTAAACCTCATGGACATCTTTGATGATACAAACCCAATTTCAGGGAAGGCTAAAACAACAACAACAAAAAAAAAATCAATGGGACTACATCAAATTGAAAAGCTTCTGCACAGTCAAAGAAACTATCACACAAACAAAAAGACTATTCACAGAATGGGAGATCTTCACATGCTATACATCAGAAAAGAGACTAATCACCAAAAGATACAAAGAGCTCTGCAAACTTAGCAAAATAAATAAATAAATAAATAAATAAATAAAAAGCAAATGACCCCAATCAAAAATAGGTAGAGTGTATGAATGGAACATTCACTACAGAAGAGATCCAAAAGCCCCCCCCCCAAAAAAAAAAAAAAAACATGAGAAATTGCTCCAGGTCACTGATTGTCAGAGAAATGCAAACAAAGACAACATTAAGATATCATGTCACCCCCGTGAGAATGGCATACATAAAAAAATGATAGCAGTTACAAATGCTGGAGAGGCTATGAGGTCAAAGGAAACTTTCTGCACTGTGGGTCGTAATATGAATTGGTCCAACCTCTGGGGAGAGCTGTCTGGAGACCTCTCACAAGGCTAGACATGGACCTTTCATATGACCCAGTATTTCCTCTCCTAGGGATATACGCCAAGTACTCCATAACTATCATTCAATAAGATATGTGTACACCAATGTCCATAGCAGCACAATTTGTAATAGCTAAAACCTGGAAGCAACCCAGGTGCCCAACAATAGATGAATGGCTCAGAATTTGTGATATATATATATATATATATATATCAAAAATATATATATATCAATATATATATTTTGTTTTATATATATATCAATATTATTTTTCAAAAAAAATATATATCAATAATATATATATATATATATATATATATATATATATATTACACAGGTATGAAGAACAATGAACCACCTTCTCTGACCCATCTTGGATGGAGCTAGAAGTAATTATGTTAAGTGAACTAAGTCAGAAAGACAAAGACAAGGATGGGATAATCCTATTCATAAACAGAAATTGAGGAAGAGAAACAGAAAGGTAAACTCAAAGCAGTTTTGATTGAATTTGGAGTAGGACACCAAAATAAAAATCTCTGGGTTGAGGACAAGGTCAGAAGTCTGGCTTCATTGGGGTGGGGGGTGGGTTAGGGGTACAATGAGAGGATGGGATGGGACACAGTATTTGCTGGTTGAAATGGTGTTTATGTATACTCCTATTAATTTGTAGTAATATTAATCAATATATTATTAATGAGAGGGAAAAATGATTGAATATCTAAAATGGTTTAATGCACAGACCATAGGCTGAGTCTTTGATATTTTGACTCTTAAAAGCTTAGACCAGGAAGAACAGAAGCAACTGGTGGTACAGCTATATATAAATAATGTCAAATGACATAAATTATGATGCTGCAAATCCTAACAAAGTGATTTTTCAAAGTTAACCCAATTGCCAAATAACATGATTATAGCAATAACTATCTATTGCCTTCTTAGTCTCTAAGACAGCAGGAAACTCCTGGCTCCTCTGTAGAACCTATATTTCCCCCAGTCCTGGAATCTCTAAGGTGGGGCTCGCTTTCCTGCATGCTGATCTCAATTCATACTAAATTATATTGCATACACCAATCCCAACCTGGTCAACATGACAAGTACCACCTCAGCATGCTTCACTTCAGACTGTGTCCAGAGACTTCAGACATGGAATATCAACCCTTTAGCCTCATTACTTGGGTGAGACCTTTCCTTTCATAGTATTCTCTAATTCCATTGCAGGTGATTCACTTTCTAACAAAGTCCCAAATCCAAGATATAGACCATGTCCCATGAGATAGAGCATACGTTCACATGTATCCATAAATTAGGGCAAAATATACACCTGAAAGCCAAAGTACACAATAGCCTGCAGTAAGTCAATATAAAGTTTATAAAAAATAGTGTCTACTTAGATACTCTCCTCACCTACTTCCTATTACACTTCCCTCACTCTCTTCAAAGCTAACCTTATCAAAGCAAGGACTACAAAAGCTGAATAAGGGCAAGAGACCAGCATACTTGCATACTTTAATGATGACCCTTTTGTCAATATCAGGACACCCCCATTGTCTGGGGCCCTAGTCGGGGAGTCCTGAGATTCCCAAACAGACATGATTGGTCTAGACCTCAACTAAATCCCTCTCCCCAATACTACCAGTCATCACTATCAGGAACGACATGATAGACCCCTTTGCTAGCCCATATAAGACCTTGCCCTTAACTTGGATCAACAATTGTAGAGAATGTTCCATCCTCCTAAGAGAGGATGGACAGCATATTCTGTTTCACCCAAGGAAGATGTATCCTCAAATCATGTCATCTTGGAATGCTCCTACTCATGACCACAGAATATGACCTCAGATCTATAGGGATGCAGACATCACATAGGCTCCTAAGCTGAATATGGGCCCTAGATCACATCAAATCAATAGGGTTTACAGTCAACAATATTTACATACCATTCCCATATCTGGGAACAACTCTCTTCCCTGATCCAGCTTTCTGGTCATTTTTTCATCCATGACACCATCTCTCAGCAAAAACTTGGATACACCTGCATATCAGATTTCAGGCTCAGGTGAAAAACAACAACAACAACAACAACAACAACAGCAAAACTAGTATCATCACAGTTCCTTTAAAATAGAACTAAAATAGGCCTACTAGCTATATACAAATGGATACACCCCAACTCCTCATCTGCACTATGCCAGAGTTTAGTTTCATGATTAATCAACAACTTGTTTGGCTTTATATATTTTTATTATTTATTTATTTATTCTCTTTTGTTGCCCTTATTTTATTGTCGTTGTTATTTATGTTGTTGTTGTTGGATAGCACAGAGAGAAATGGAAAGAGGAGAGGAAGACAGAAAGGGGGAAAGAAATATAGACACCTGCAGATCTGCTTCACCGCTTGTGAAGTTACTCCCCTGCAGGTGGGAAGCCAGGGGCTCAAAATGGGATCCGTATGCTGGTCCTTGCACTTTGCACCACCTGTGCTTAACCCACTGTGCTACTGTCCGACTCCCTGGCTTTATATGTTAACTCTCTTTACACCCATCAGTTTACAGATGCTACCATGATGCCAAACAGACTTTCCTGGACACACAACCCCACCATTATGTTCTGGAGCCCATATGCCCAGAGCTCTGTCCCACTAGGGAAAGAGAGAGACAAGCTGGGAATATTGATCAACCTTTCAATGCCCATGTTCAACATGGAAACAAGTACAGAAGCTAGATCTTCCACCTTCTGCCTTGTATAATGACCCTGGGTCCATCCTCCCAGAGGGATAAAGAATAAGAAAGCTGGGATGGGATGAGATTCAGAGTTCTGATGGTGGGAATTGTGTGGAGTTGTGCCCCTTTATCCTATGGTTTTGTCAATGTTCCCTATTTAAAAATTAATTAAAAAAATGGAAACACTGACACAACCATAGGAAAGAGGGGTAAGCTGGGGCCCTAGTCAAGGAATCCTGAGATTCACACTCTGATAGTGACTAAAGAGTCATATTAAAGTATGCCAGTCTCTCGCCCTTACTCAGCTTTTGTAGTAACCTTTTTTTTTGTAGTAATCTTACATTGATAAGGTTAGCTTTGGAGTGACTGGGAGAAATGTAATAGGAATTAGGTGAGATTATGTAGAAACTATTTCTTTTTTTTTCTTTTTCTTTTCTTAATTAAATTAATTAGTTATTTTATTGATTTATATTTTTGGTCTATTTCAACCAGGGTTATTTCAGGGCTTTGATGCCAATATAATGAATCCACAGTTCCCAATAGTCTTTTTTTCCCCTTTTTTTATTTAAGAAAGTATTAATTAACAAAACCATAGGGTAGGAGGGGTATAATTCCACACAATTCCCACCACCCAATATCCATATCCCACCCCCTCCCCTGATAGCTTTCCCATTCTCTATCCCTCTGGGAGCATGGACCCAGGGTCATTGTGGGTTGCAGAAAGTAGAAGGTCTGGCTTCTGTAATTGCATCCCCGCTGAACATGGGCATTGACTGGATGGTCCATACTCCCAGTCTGCCTCTCTCTTTCCCTAGTAGGGTGGTCTCTGGGGAAACTGAGCTCCAGGACACATTGGTGGGGTATTCAGTCCAGAGAAGCCTGGCTGGCATCCTGATGACATCTGGAACCTGGTGACTGAAAAGAGAGTTAACATATAAAGCCAAACAAATTGTTGAGCAATCATGGACCCAAAGCTTGGAATAGTGGACAGGAAGTGTTAGGAGTGTACTCACTGCAAACTCTAGTGTACTTCTGCTTTCAGGTATATATTTTGCAGTAGTTTACGGATACGTATGAACATATGCTCTCTCTCACAGAAACTGGTGTATATCTAGGTTATGGGACTTTGTTAGAAAGTGAACCACCTGAGATGGAATTAGAGTATACTATGAAAGGAAAGGTCTCACCCAAGTAATGAAGCTGAAGGGTTGTCATTCCATACCTGAAGTCTCTGGACACAGTCTGAAGTGAAGCATGTTGAGGTAGCAATCGTTGTGTTGGTTAGGTTGTGATCGGCAGATGCAATATTATTTGATATGGATTGGGAGAGGCATACGGGAACGTGGGCCCTATCCAATGGTTCCAGGGCTGGGGGAAGTAGAGGCTTTATAGTGGAGATGTGAGGTTTCTGCTGTCTTAGGGTTCCAAAAGACAATGGATAGTTAATGTTATCATCACATTAATTGGTAATTGGGTTAACTTTGAAAAGTCCTTTTGTTAGGGTTTGCTGTACAGTACCCAGTATCTTGTCTATAGCTGTGCTATTGGTTGCTTCTGATCTACTTGGTCTAGGCTTTTGAGAGAGTCTGCATATCAATTACACAGCCTATATGTTGAAAAGATTCAATTTGTGTTTTGAAAAACTTCGAGACATACAATTAATTTTCCCCCTCTCGTACTAATTAACTAGTGATTTATATGACTACATTTTACTAGGAGTGTACATAAACACCATTCCCACCACCAAAAGACTGTGACCCATCCCTCCCACCCACTCCCACCCCCCACTGTCCCAGGAAGCTGCATGTCTACCCCTCACCACAGGGTTTTTACTTTGGTGCCCTACTTACAATTTGGTCAGGTCCTGCTTTAGTTTCCCTTTCAGATCTTCTTACTCAACTTCTGTTGATGAGTGGGATCATCCCATACTCATCTTTATCTTTCTGACTTACCTCACTTAACATAATTCCTTCTAGCTCTGTCCAGGACTGGGGGAAATATAGGATTTGAGGAGGAAGGGAGAGTTTCCTGCTGTCTTAGGATTTAAGAAGGCAATAGATAGTTATTGCTGCAATCAGATTATTTGGCAATTGGTTTAACTTTGAAAAATTCCTTTGTTAGGATTTGCTGAATCATACAGGATATCACTATAATTTATGTCCTTTGAGAGTATTTATATATAGCTGTATCTTATAAAGTAACACCACCGGTTGCTTCCGTTCTCCCTGGTCTAACTTTAGGAGAGTCAACATTTCAAAGAACTAGTCATTATCAGAAGTGTATAACAATTTGAGTGCACTGTTGAAATTCAGTCTGATTACATGTTTGAAATCTTAAGTGCTTAGATTAAAGGAACATATACTCAGTCTATGGTCTGTGTATTAAAAACTTTGAGACAGTGTTTCCCCTCTTGTATTAATTAAATAGTGATTTCTGAGACTATAAATTAATAGGAGTGTACACCAACACCATTTCCACCACCAAAGGACTATGTTCTTAACTGCCTCCACCCCCCTGCCGCCAGTGAAGTTGAACATCTACTCTTACCCTCTACCCAGAGATTTTTACTTTGGTGCCCTACTCCAAACTCAATCATATCTTGCTTTGAGTTTTCCTTTCTGTTCTTCTTTTTCAACTTCTATTTGTGAGTGGGCTCATCCCATATTCATCTTGGTCTTTCTGACTTATCTCACTTAACATAATTCCTTCTATCTCCATCCAAAATGGGTCAGAGAAGCAGAGAAGGTCGATTCATTATTCTTAATAACTGCATAGTATTCCAGTGTGTGTGTGTGTGTGTGTGTGTGTGTGTGTGTGTACACACACACACACACACACACACACACACACACACACACACATATATATATATATATATCACAGCTTTCTCAGTCACTCATCTGTTGTTGGGCACCTGGGTTGCTTCCAGGTTTTAGCTATTATGAATTATGCTGCTATGAACATAGACATAAACATATCCTTTTGGTTGGGTGTTATTATGGGTTTAGGGTATATCCCTATGAGAAGAATTACTGGGTCATATGGAAGATTCATGTCTAGCCTTGTGAGGGTCCTCCAGTCTGGTCTCCACAGATGTTGGACCAATTTACATGACCATCAGCAGTGCAAAAGGGTTCTTTTGTCCCCACAATCTCTCTAGCATTTGTTGCTGCTGTCTTTTTTGATGTATGCCATTCTCACAGGGGTGAGGTGGTATCTCAATGTTGTCTTTATTTTCATTTCTCTGACAATCAGTGACCTGGAGAAATTTTTCATGTTTGTTTGCCTTTTAGATCTCTTCTGTAGATTCTGTACATATCCTTTGCTCATTTTTGGATGGGGTCATTTGATTTTTTGTTTCTAAGTTTTGTGTGTTCTTTATATATATTTGTTATTAGCCTCTTTTCTGTTGTAAGGCATGTGAAGTTATTCTTCCATCCTGAGAGGAGTCTTTTTGTTTGTGTGATGGTTTATTTGGCTATGCAGAAGCTTTTAAATTTGATGTAGTCCTATTGATTTGTTTCTGCTTAATCTTCCTTGCAATTGGGTTTGTATCATCAAATATGCCCTTGAGGTTTAGGTGGAAAAGTGTCTCACCAATGTTTTCCTCTAAGTATTTGATGATTTCTGGTCTAACATCCAGGTCCTTTATCCATTTGGAGTTGATTTTTTGTTTCCAGTGAGATAAAGTGGTTCAGTTTCATTCTCCTGCATGTTTCAACCCAGTTTTCCCAGCACCTATATTGACTAGAACCTCCTTCTTCCATTTAATACTTTGGGGCTCCTTGTCAAAGATTAGATGTCCATAAGTGTGGGGGTTTAGTTCTGGGATTTCAGTTCTGTTCCACTGGTCTGTGTATCTATTTTAGTTCCAATACCAGGCTGTTTTGATTATGATGATGGCTTTATAATATATTTTGAGATCTGGGAGTGTGATCCCTCCATTTCTGTTTCTTTGCCTCAGTAGTTTTGGTGATTCTAGATGTTTTCTGATTGTAATTTTTGTTCTGTTCTCTTAAAGAAGCTTTGTGGAACTTTGATGGGTATCATATTAAATTTGTATATGGCTCTAGGTAGAATATTCATTTTGATATTAATTCTTCCAGTCCATGAACATGAGATTCTGTTTAATCTCTATAAATATCACTTTTATTTCTACTATCCCTCTTTCCTACCTTCCTCGCTTCTCTTTATCACTCTTCCTCCCCCTTCAATTTTCCCTTTTCCTGTCTTTGTCTTTTTCTTCCAAGCCTTCTCTGGGGCTTTGTAGCTTGAAGTGATTATACCACTTTCAATATATTATAATTACAATCAATACTGTTTTAACTTTCATTTGCCACCATGGTTATCTCTGGGGTTTAATGCTGGCACTATGTTTCCATCACTCCAAGTGGCCATTTGTTTCCATTTTTCTTTTATTTTCTATTATACATTTTATGACAAAGACACATTGAGAGGGGAGGGGCAGGGGGATAGGAATGTAGACACCTGCAGACTTGCTTCACCATTGAGGAGTCAATATATTATTTTCAAAATTTATTTTTCCTTTTTTGAGAGAGAGAGAGAGAGAGAGAGAGATAAAGAAGGGTATATATATTTAGAGAGAGAGGGGCAGATACTACAGTAATGCAGTAATATTATACCACTTTTAAAGAACCCCTTTTGCATGCTGCTCCCATGTCATAGCTAAGGCCTTGAACCTTTGTCTTCCCACAAGGGAACGATATGCTCTACCATGATAATTTTCTCTAAGATCTTCAGGCTCAGTTTTCTTTTCTGTGTAATGAGGAAAAGGTTTGTCAAATAAAATCTAGCTGACACATTTCTATAAGCATGTGACTTTTCTGTCAAATAAACATAACCTGTGGTATAAACTCAGTAAATTCTAGAATCTAGTTCTCCCAGACTGAAATAAAATAGCATGATACTTTACTGAAGTTAGTAATAAGTTTATTTTTATTTGTAAAATATTATTTTGACTATCTAGCATTATTATTATTTTATTTTGAATTTCATCTGAATGTATTTTCTGTCACTGACATTGAAAATCAGTTTAAGAATGCCTGTGAATGTATTAAGTTATATGGAAGTACAAATAAGACACTTTGGTGGTTGTGAATATTTCTAATTCCAAGACTTTTTGGTGAGTCTCAGTAACTGCGACGCTGCAATATCTGATTTCTCTTCAATGACTTCAAAGTTATGTAAAAGAAAAAAAAATGTATGAATAAAACTGCAGTTCTGAGAGCTGCTATGATTGTGCTGGGAGTTATTTACTGAAGATCTATTTCTTCTGTTGGGAATACACAACACACATTTTCCTTATTGTTTTGGACGACTCGCCCAGTAAAACATTCGTTTTCTCTGAGGACAGAAGTAAATCGCCCAATTTGTTCTCAAAGACGACTAGCTGTTTCTGAAATGTGAGGAAGCTCATGGTAAATGTGCAGGATGTTAGAAATAAATAAGAAAAATGGGACAGCAGAAATTAATCTTGCACGATGTCTTCTCTGCTTCATTTATGTGGAAACAGTCTTTTGCCCCAGCTACATGTGACAAGGGAGTCTTAGTTTGAAATAGTCCTCAGGAAACATCTTTAGCATTAAGGAGATTTTTCAGGCATCATCTATAGACACTACGTAAGCCTTTTTGCTTAAAGAGACTTTATTTATTTATTTATTTATTTATTTATTTATTTATTTATTTCTTCCAGGGTTATCACTGGGGCTCAGTACAGGCAAACGCTAGAAGAAGAAGAAGTACCTGCACTACAAATCCACTACTCCAGGAGGCCATCCCCCCATTATTGCTGTCCTTGTTGTTGTTATTTATTGTTATTGTTGTCATTACTGTTGTTGTTGTTGGATAAGACAAAGAAAAATCAAGAGACTAGGGGAAGACGGGGGAGAGTGGGAAAGATAGACACCTGCAGACCTGCTTCACTGCTTGAGAAGTGACCCTGTTGCAGGTACGGAACCGGGGCTCGAACTGGATCCTTAGGAGTTTTGTGGGCTTGCGTCATGGGTACTTATCCTGCTGAGTTACTGTCAGCTCCCCTATAGATATGCTGTTTTTTTTTTTTTTTTTTTTTTGGTAAGGACTCTCAGACTTTATTTTAAATTAAAAAGCTCTTAATTTTTACTCTTGGTTTAAAGTTATCATAATCATATGGGATTTTTCTTTTATTTATTAAAAGGAAGCAATGGCAAAACCATAGGATAAGAGAGGTATAGTTTCACACAATTCCCACCACCAGGCCTCCGTATACCATGCCCTCCACTGATAGCTTTCCTATTCTTTACCCCTCTGGGAGTATGCACCCAAGATAATTGTGGGATGCAGAATGTTGAATTTCTGGCTTCTGTAATCTTACCTGCTGAACATGGGAATTGACAGGTCGATCCATCCAGCCTGTCTCTTTCTTTCCCTAGTGGGGAATGGCTCTGGGGAGGTGGAGCTCCAAGACACATTGATGGGGTTGTCTGTCTAGGGAAGTCTGGTTGCATCCTGCAAGCATCTGGAACCTGGTGGCTGAAAAGAGTCTTAATATAAAACAAAGAGTTAATATAAAGCCAAACAAATTGTTAAACAATCATGGACCTAAAGGCTGGCATAGTGCAAATGAATTGGTGGTCGGTCCTCCATTTTGTAGGTAGCTAGTAGGCATATTTTAGTTATATGTCAAAAGGCATGTAGCTATACTGTTTTTTTTTTTTGTTTTTTTTTTTGCCTGAGTCTGAAATCTCATATGCAGGTGGATCCTAATTATGGTTTGGGGATATGGTGCCATGGCTGTAAAAAAGATCAGAAAGCTGGATCAGGGAAGAGAGTATCTCCCTAATATGAGAAAGGGGTATAAATATTGTTGACTGTAAACCCCATCAATTTGATGTTATCTGGGGCCTATATTTAGCTTAGGAGCCTGCGTGACCTCTGCATCCCTGTAGATCTCAGCTCACATTCTGTGGTCATGAGTAGGAACACTCCATGCTGCTCCAGTATCGACCCATCTTCCTCAGGTGTAACATAGAGTATGTTGTCCATCCTCCCTTTGGAGGATGGAACATTTTCTACCATTATTGACCCAAGTTGAGGGCAACATCCTATGTGGGCCCACAAAGGGGTCTATTTTGTTGATCCTGATAGAAATAACAGGTAACAATGGAGATAGGGATTTATTCGAGTTCTAGGCCCATCCTGTTTGGGAATCTCAGCACTCCCCAATTAGGGCCCCAGCTGGTGGAATGGCCTGATAGCGACTAAAGAGTCATCATTAAAGTATGCCAGACTCTTGCCCTTATTCAGATTTTGCAGTCCTTGCTTTGCTTTGGAGTGAGTGAGAGAACTATAGTAGGAAGTAGGTGAGGAAGGTATCTAAGTCTAAGTGGACACTATTTCATTATGAACTTGATACTGACTCACTAAAGACTATTGTATATTTTTGCTGTCAGGTATATATTTTGGCCTAATTTATGGTTACATGTGAACATATGCTCTGTCTTATGGGACCTGGACTATATCTAGGTTTTGGGACTTTGTTAGGAAGTGAACCTCCTGGAATGGAATTAGAGAATACCATGAAAGGAAATGTATCACCGGAGTGATGAGGGTAAAGGGTTGGCATTCCATGCCTTATGTCTCTGTACACAGTCTGAGGTGAAGCATGCTGAGATGATACTCATTGCATTTATTAGGTTGGAATCCGTGGATGCAATATCATTTGGCCTAACTTGAGAGAAGCATGCAGGGAAGTGAGCCCCACCCTAGAGGCTCTAGGATTGAGAGAAATATAGGCTCTATAGAGGAAGTGGGAATGTGAGACTATGTGAAAGCTTGGGAGAGCTATGGGTAGCTCTCCCATCCTTGGATGGAGGTCTGGAAAGACACCCCACTTGTTAGACTAATCTCCTTATAGAGATTAGCCAAGAGGGAAAAGTCTCCTAGACTCAGTTTCTCCCTGTTAATCTCTCAAACCCACAGAAATCTCCTAGACTCAGTTTCTCCCTGTTAATCTCTCAAACCCACAGAAATCCTACAAGCCTCTCACACTTAGTTCCCCCTGCTAGCAGGCCAAATAGGCAAAATGGCTGCCTGCTTGAGGGTTCACTCAAAGTTCACCATAGTCATTCAAAGTTCACACATCCACTATAACTTCATCTTCTGATCATATAGGATTATACACTCTATCATACACCCCTGCCAGTACCCAGCAATGAGACCCCATATTCTATTTCCTTGTGTGCTTTGATATCTGTGATTTATATCAAGCTTTGTTTTTCTTCTCTTTATCTCACCTTACTGGTTTGACCCCTATGCTTTTCTCAAATACCTTTGGATAATTAACTTGCCTGCATCATGGAAACTAATTTTCTTGACCTTTATGTATCTCATCAATTCTTGTCATACCAACCCCCTACCATGGGGGCAAGCTGACCTTTAAGAAACCTGTAATTTCTGACATATGTGAAAAATGTTCTTTGTTTAGTTCTCTATAAAGACATGTACTCTTCTCCCAATAAAAAACTGTCCAGAATATTCCCTGATGCCTCTTTTCTGAGTCGCATGGTCCCTAGAACAGGCGAGGGAGGGTCAGAGGCTTACCCCCTGATTGAAGCCACTGCAGGTGAGCGCCAGCATGGGAGATTCCTGTTGTCTTAGGGTTTAAGAAGACAATAGATAGTTATTTCAATAATCACATTGTTTGGCAATTGGGTTAACTTTGAAAAATTCTTTTGTTAGGATTTGCTGTATCATACACACCATCACCATATTTGATGTCCTTTGACAGTATTTGCTTATAGCTATGCATGCCTCTGGTTGCTTTTGTTCTCCCTCGACTACTCTTTTAAGAGAGTCAACATATCAAAGACTCAGCCTATGTATTAAAAGACTCTGTCTGTGCTTTAAAAAGTTTGAGACATTCCATCAGTTTTCCCCCTCTCATTATATATGCCTTTTTAAAGTGTGCACACCAAGGATAGATTTATAGAGCAAGCCTTAATTATTTTCCATTAGTATTATGTAATATTGTTAAATATCATTATTTTTATTTCTCTTTAAACAGTGAGTAGTAAACATGCAGACATCAGAAGTAGAGGAATTAAACTGGTATTTCCAAAAAATATTGCCATAGTTGTCTCTAGCTGTATTTCGTCACCTTATATATTTTAACTTAATAGACAAAGAGTTTCATTTCATGGAAAATATTTTCTACTCATTCAAATGATTAGAGTAAGCTAATATTTCTTTCTATTTTCTATATGACAAAATATAAAGCAACGGACAGCCACAATAATATGAGACAGAGGAAAATAATTAGGTGCAGATATACTTAAACCAAAGAGATTGCAGCAAACTTTATTTTACCAAATGGTTACACATGCATTCATTTTCACACATTCTTACAATGTAAAGGTGAATTCTCTGTGTCAATGTAGGTCAGGAATATTATTAACTTTTTTTTTCTAATATACAGAATGTGGTAGAAGTGATGCTTTATTATTTCTGGCACAAGACAATGTAGCATGCACAAGTTTACTATTTCTTAGAAGACTCCCCATTAAATTTAACCATGTGTTAATGAAGACACTACACTGCTAATGGAATGGGCACATGTGAATTCATCCCAGCTACTAAAGATGTTCAAGTTCCTAGGCAGAGGAGTGAGTAAGTGAGCCACTGATAATTCCTTTTCCTTGGTCTCTAAGTCTCCACACAGAAGTGGAACAGAAATGAAGTGTTCTTATTGAGGTATGCCCAATTTTAAAAGTTACAGACAAAACCAATAGTGTTACTCTTTCCAACCATTGAATTTTGGATTTTTTTTTATAACAACAGAAAATAGGAGTAGACTGAATTTGAAGCAACCATTTTGAGACAGAATTAATTGTGTGTGATATTCGAATAGTAAATGCAATATAGTGAGCATGGCACAAATTGTGATGGTATATTATAACTTAGAAATAACATTTTTTGCATGAATGGGTATAACCAGTGTTGTACAATGGCTATGAACTCACAATATATACACACATAGCTATGGATAAAATAGTTATATGTCTAGTAACTAATAAGTAAAAAGTTTTTAAACTCCAATATCTGGAAATCTCAATATTCTTTTAAAATTTAAGTTATATATTTATTATTGGATTAATACAGAGAAAAACTGAGAAGGGAGGGGAAGATAGAGAGTGAGAGAGACAGAGAGACACATGAAGCCCTGCTTCACCACTTGTAAAGTTTTCCTCCTGCAGATGGGGATCAGGACCTTGAACCCAGGTCTAGTGCACTGAAACGTATGTGCTTAGATAGGTGCACCACTGCCTGGTCCCAATCCCAATATTCAAAAAATGATGTGACAATTGAATGTTAATCTCTTTTCTTATTTCTTCTTATTATTTGTTAATTATTATTGCCAAAAGGATTATTGTTGGGACATGGTGCCTGTGCAATGAATTCATCTCTGTAGCTCTTCCTTCCTTCCTTAGTTCCTTCTTTTCACCCAGACAGAATGAAATTGAGAGGAGAGATAAAAAGAGAGAAACCCTCAGCATTGCTTCACTGTTTATGAAGCTTCTCCTCTGAAGGTGGGGACTTGGTGTTTGAACCTTAAACATGTGTACTTAACTGGGTACACTACCATGTAGTTCATAAATTTTAATTTCTTTGTGTTGACCAAAAGAACACATTGTTCTAATATTTTCCTATAAGAAGTAATATATTTTCATTGTGTTCAAGACAAATGAAAAAAGTCAAATTTGTATTTACTTATTGTTTCAATAATGATGAACAAGTCTGGTGAATCAGAGAGATATAATTATACACAATTCTCACCACTAGAGTTCTGCATCCCATCTCCTCAACCGGAAGCTTTCCTATTCTTTATCCCTCTAGGAGTATGAAGCCAGGATCACTATGAGGTACAGGATGGAAGGTCTGGCTTCTATAATTGCTTCTCCACTGGACATGGCCATTGGCAGGTCAATCTATACCCCTAGCCTGTTTCTATCTTTCCCTAGTAGGGTTGAACTCTGGGGAAGTGGACACACTGGTGTGGTCATATGCCCAGGGAAGTCAAGTTGGTTTCATGATAGCTTCTGCAAATTTGCTGCAGAAAAACATTAAGATAAGAGTATAACATTAAGTAAAACATTAAGGTAAGAGTATAGCAGGTGAAATTTGAGGTCTCCTTTTTTGAAAAATCTAGGAAATTTATTTTAGGTTTATTCCAAGGAGCCCATGACTTTACTAATTTTTGCCTGATTCCCACAGTTAATATGTAGGTGGGCAATGGTATTGTCTGTGGAGATGGTGTCAGAATTGGAAATAGGACTAGAAAGCTGAATGGCTTTGTTCTTTAATCAAAACTTTAGTACATAAATGGAATAGCATAGATATTATAGAAGCAATCCCCCTTTTAAAAAAACATTTATTTTTAAGAGAAAATGAGAGAGGGATATATAACTAGAGCATCACTCTGGAAATACAGTGTTTAGTATTAATTGTGGAACCTTAAACTTAAGGGTCCAATATTTTAACCATTGTGCCACCTCCTAGGTCAGTCATTGGAAGCAAATGCCACTCATTTGCCATAAACTTTAAAGATACAGAGAAAATAAAATGACAGTTTTCTTCAAGTATTTTTCAAATATCTATATCAAGTAAAGGGAACCACTTGTCTGATTAAGGAAGGTAACCTGGACCGTACCTTTATGTACCTATTATATGATGTATTTTATATAAAATCTAGAGAAATATTTTTGGATTTCATAAGAAGAGTGCCCTAAATTGAGATAAAAGATTTCCCTTCACCCATTTATCTAGTGGCTGTCACACTTTTTGGCCTATTACCTTTCTGCATGTGAGATTTCAAGAGGATGCAGCTGAATATCTAGGGCTTAGACTCATCTCATACAAGCACTGGGAAACCAGGAGTAAAAAGAGAGTTAAATAGGTGTCCTGTATCTGCACACTTAATCACTTGCCAAGAGATATTCCTCAGGAATGGAGACAAACTGGACCCAGGGTAACCCAGGCCAGAGATCCAGTTGAAAACGTATTTCTGCTCTCAGGAAAGAAGACAGCTTTCTGTAAGAACTGGAAGTCAATATGTGGGTCAAAACCTTCTATCAATGGTCATGCCAACTTGTTTTTTTTTTTCATGTCCATTCCAAGAAGGTTCCCTTCTCAAGACATTCATTACAGTCTAACTAAAGCAAATTGATTTTATTCTAAAGATGTTGTTTTTTCAAACTAATATACCCTTTTAATCCCCTTCATTAAAATAATGGTAAGACACCGATAATAGGGCTGACATTTAGATAAAACTTTCTAACAAGGTGGAGATATTTTATTTTCCCATAAATGTCATTAGATATTCATGAAAAATGGATTAAAAAATAAACAGATTTTTTGATTTACTATAATTATGACAAAGAAGCAATAGTTTATATAAATAATTAAAATGAGTGAATTTCCAGCAGGCTCTTTCTTTTTCTTTTTGCTTCCAGGGTTGTCACTGAGGCTTGGTGCTAACACTACAATTCCACAGCTCCTGGTGATCGTTTTTCCCCCATATTATTGGACAGGACAGAGAGAAATTGAGATATGAGGAAGATATAGAAAGGCAGAGATAAAAAGAGACACTTGCAGACCTGCTTCACTACTTGTGAAGTGTCCCAACTGCAGACAGGGAGATGGGGGTGGGTGGTGGTGGCTGCAACCAGGATCCTTGTGCATATCCTTGTGCTTAACCTAGTGCACTGCCACCCAGCTTCTCAGCAGGCACTTCTTGGTGTTGTGAGATTAATCATATACTAAGGAAATTATGCCTTGTCAGTCTATGAACAATGGATTGCTGAAGGGCTATTAGCTTACCTGGACAGAGTTTCCTTTGTGATGTGTGCATGTCCCAGATTCCAGCCAGACCATCACTGTATCATTCGCTTCCTCTTTCTCTTTGAAGAAGTGACTGTTGAGTGGTGAAGCTCCAATGACAACAACAAAACACTGCTCATTTTCGATCTGAAATCCATCCCAGATTCACTTCTCTCTTCTTTACATGGTTTTCAAGTGAACATCTACTATGTTCCAGGCACTTAGACTGTGAGAGTAATACAAATGGAATAGCAAACAAGGATCTTTATTTTCATAGTGAACATAGTATTTTTGGGGAAAATATAACTAACAACAATGCAAATTACTGCAATGATATAATAGTTGTGAATGAGGCTAAGGGAATGCAGCAAGAAAATAGGATATATATTACCAGGCATAAAGAAATATAACATATGATATATACCCCTTCCTAAGGGATGAGATGGATTTGAAGCTTTGTAAAAACACTATACAAAGGGGAAGCATCACAGGAAATATAATTATGCTATGTTCTTTCTCTTTTCCTCCTTTCCTTTTTCTCTGTCAGTGTCTCAACCTCTCTCTGGGTAAAAGAAAGAGGGACGTAGAGAGAAAGAGACAGACACACAGACACACACAGAGAGAGAGAGAGAGACAGAGAGACAGAGAGAGAGAGAGGTTGAGAGAAAGACTCTACTTGGGCCAGTGGAATCATAAAATCGTAAAGATTTAATGAAACCTTCATGGAAAAATAGTAAAAAGAAAAAAGAAAAGAAAAAATAAATCTATCTTCAGGGACCCAGTGCTGTCACACCTAGTAGAGCACACACATTACTGTGCTGAAAGACTCAGGTTCAAGCTTCTGGTTCCAGGCTGCTAAGGGAAAGCTCGAAAATGGTAAAACAGGGCTGTAGTTCTTTCTCTCTGTCTCTGTCTCTCTCTCTCTCTCTCTCCCTAGCTCCTCCTTACCTCTCAATTTCTGTCTAGCCAAAATAACTAAATAAATAACACATGTTTGGCAGGGTGGTGGCATACCCCGTTACATACATATAATACTAAGACTAAGGACCTTCACAAGGACCGGGGTTTGAGCCCCACTCCCCACCAGCAGGGGGAAGTTTCATGAGCAGTAAGGCAGATCTGTGGATATCTATCTTTCTCTCTCCTCTCCATTTCCCTTCCCCTCTAAAATTTTCTTTGTCATATTCAGTACAATTATTGGATATAAACAGAAACTAAAGTGGAATGAGGAAATGCAGGAGACATAGAAAGGGAGGGGGAGGGAGAAAGGGAGAAAAAGAGAGAAGAAGAGGGTAAAGTAGAGGGAAGGAGGGAGGGAGGGAGGGAGGGAGGGAGAGAGAGAGAGAAAGAGAGAGAGATATCTGCAGCACTGCTTAACCACTTATGAAGCTTCCCTTCTGCAAGTGGGAACTGGGGGCTTGAACGTGGGTCCTTGTGCATTGTACCATGCACTCTCAGTTGAATATACCATTACCTGTCCCCTGTTAATTATCTTTAAAGAAGTTAATTTTTAGGGATTTGTTTAAGGCATGCCTTCCCCCCCCCCCTGCAAGTGGGAAGTGATGGGAGAATTTTGACTGGTTTGATGGCTGTACTTGCGACAGAATCTAGAGGTCTCCTTGCAATTATGCTCTAGAGATTGTCCCTTTATCCCACAAAATTTCCTTCTGCCTCTTTCCACTATGTTCCTGGAGGCTGGTCTCCTGGAACACATTAATGGGTGTTAGAGATTGTTAAGGGAAAAGACAGTAGAGATAGGTACTTGCCAGGTTCATTTTCTTCAAGGTCACCTCAACAGACTATTCTTAGCCTGCAGTTCTCTGCAGGATTTATTGGCTTCGACTTCCTTTTAGTAAATAAGAGAGTGAGTTACAAAGCCTGTATTGTCTTAATAGTTTTCTGGAATTTCCTTTTGTGGATTCCTTTCAAAAAGTTCTGTTATTATTTTCCTTTTGCAGTTTGGGCTACATTCCAAATAAAATTATTGTTTTGGAATCTTTAGATTATATTTTACTGATTTCTTCATTACAATTTGCAAAACTCTCCTTTCTAAAGGTTCTATACTCACTGGCCTGTTTAGAGACACTAATACATGTGTGCATCAGAGCTGTGACTCTCTAGGCTTCATGCTAGATGACACTTAAACTCAGTGATTAAGAGCTGAAAGTGAGAAGTGTGTATGCTATGAAGAAATACTTAGTTATATTACAAAGGAAAGAAAATATGAGATGTTGAGCCCAGTTGGTTGCACTTGTGTTACAGCACACATGCTATTGGGTTGTTAGAAAATTCATGATGCATTATTTCTATATTTTTCTGCTGGTCCCTGTTCGGGTGCCAGATGCTGGGATAGCATGAGGGTGCTTCTTCCCAAGCACATGCTCTCTGGGTTGGAGGAACTCTGCCGGAGCCAACCTAGGCTACTGCTACTCAGCGATGTGGGAGAGGAACCAGGAACTCTTGTGGTTGAGCTGGAATGCAATGCCATGCTAGCTTTATCCATCTTCCTTCCTTCAGGAAGGAAGTGGTAGGGTGTAAAAACAGGGTGTGACTAGGAGAGTGGGCAGAGTGAAAAGAGAGTGCAAACCAGTGATATTAAACCAGTGCCCTGCAGGCAGGGTGGGTCTCAGGTAAAACAGTGATTATGTAAATAGACTACAGCATTAAGCAATGTAAGTAAACCTAATGTGATGATCAAAACAGAAGGTATTAGAAGCAGACCAATATTTTTCCATGCAAATATGTGTCATAACTTCTCTGACAACCAAATGCTCAAGCCCCTGGTTCCCACCTGCAGGGCAAAAGCTTCATGAGTGGTAAAGCAGGGCTGTAGGTATCCCATTTTCTCTTTCCCTCTGTATCTCCCCTTCTTTATTGCTTTCTCTGTTCAATAAATAAATAAATAAAATAAAATGATTTTTTAAAATATGAGATATTAGGCAGTCAAAGTTTAATTCACTTACTTATATATTTCAAAAATCTATTTTTTTCCTCAGCCACAAGTCATACAACCTCCTCATTTAAAATTTCTTTTAATATAACAGTGCATCATACACTTGTAACAGTGTGTGAAGAAGAGATGGGCTTAAATAGACTTGCTGCTGTGACTTTCACCCTCAATTTGTGCAATCTAGACATACTGTCAAACCTAGCAAAATAAATAATATTTTAAGTGTTCTCTGTTTCTTCCAAGTGTATCTTCTGTAGGCTAATTGTATAATGAGAGGATCATTACCTTATTTACCAGGTCACCATCAGTACACCAATAATAATCATGACATGTTTTTTCAATCATTTTATTGGGAAGGAGGTAATGGCTCACAGCTGTTAACACAGGGGTATAATTGCTCATCTCCCTATGATAGCTACCAGAAAAACACTCTCACCCAAACATAGGCCCTTTTCTACTGCCATGCACCAGGACACAAGCATCCTCTTACTTCTTCTCATCTCTCTTTGCCCATATTCTTTTGCTCCCTACATAGTCCAAGTTCTGCTTTGTGTTTTCCCCTTCTGCCCTTATATGTTCCAACTGTAAGTGAGATTATCCAGTAATCTTTCTTTCTCTTTCTGACTGATCTCAGTTAACATGATTCCTTTATCCTTCAAATTCTATACAAGATGAGACAAAGGAAATAATAAATGTATCATTTAAAATATTATATTTATTATTAGAGGCAAATAAATTGAGATGGAAGGGAGAGATAGAGAGTGAAAGAGACAGAGAGAGACACCTGAAGCCCTGCTTCAAAATTCATAAAGCTTTTCCCCTGTAGGTGGGGACTAGGGGTATGAGCTCGGGTCTTTTTATTATTTTAACAGCTGAGGGATATATATCAGTGTTCTTAGTAATTTACCTGTTGTTGAATATCTGGGTTGTTTCCAAGCTTGGGCAATTACAAACTGTGCTGCTATAGGTACACATAGAGCTCTCTGGATAGATGTATTTGTTTCCTCAAGTTAAATCTAAAGAAGAGAAATTGCTGAGCCATACAGTAGGTCTATTTTCAGTGTTCTGAGAAGTCTGCAGACAGTTTTTCATAAGGGCTAGACCAAATTACATTGCCACCAGAAGTGCAGAGGTGCCCCTTTTAAACCACCTCCTCATGAACACGTAGACTTACTGTCTTTTGCAATGTATGACTGTCTCACGGTTGTCATTTGGTATATCACTGTTGTCTTCCTTTGCATTTCTCTAATGATCAGTGACTTTGGGCACTTTCTCATATGTCTGTTTGCCCTTTAGGTGTCTTTTTTTGTGAAGATTCTTCCCATAGAATTGTGCCATGTCTTAAATGTTCCATCTGCTAATCACAGTCTCTGTTTAATTACCCCCCATGCTATAGAAGGTAATGCATACTGTTAAATTAAATGTTAATGTTAATAACCCTGGGCTGTGGCAATGACAATTAGTGTCATAAATTATATATATATATATATATATATATGTAATAATATTCACCAGAGTTACCATTAGGACTCAAAATCTATACAACTACATTGTTCCTGGTGATCAATTTTCCCCCTTAGATAAAATGTGAGAGACAGAGAGACAACGAAGGCAAGAGAGACACAGAAAGGATGCAGACACCGCAACACTACTCCATTGCTTCTCCCAAGTGCCCATACAAAATGACTAGAGATTGAATGTGGGTGTTTGGATCCTATGCCAGGATCCATTGAATGCCTGGATCCTACCAGGTGAGTCACCTTCCATATTTGTGTTTCTAACGATGTTTGTCAGAAGACCGTGCTTTGGAATGACACTCTAATGCAAGGATAGGGGATACCTAGACTGAGTGTTATATTTATTCTACAAAACCAGTTGGGCTGGCACTACCAAGGCAGGTGGAGTTTTTTTTTTTTTTTTTTTGTAGAATTTTTTTAAGTTGTAGACTTTGTATGACTTGTGAACGATGTTATAATTTTTCAAATGACTCTGGGCAGAATAAAGTTTCTCCATCTCTATTCTAAAGATTCAGGATTCAGCTACCTAGGCTACTCAAGTCACCTATAGACTAAAATTATAAAGATAAGCTACCTGAAACTCAGTTCAAATCCAGTTCTGCCTCTCTTCTTTCTCTAACTGAAAACAAGGAAACTGACAAAACTATATAAGGTCACAACCCTTATCACTATGGTAATAAAACCAAGAAGATGAAGGTATATGCATTGACTTTTAGCAAGCATTACATGTAAATGTGTTTAATAACTGAATAAATATATTTACTTATATACAGTATTTCATATATATGTAAATCCAAATAGAGAAGATAACACTTAAGTTCTACCTTTTCATGAAATTAAATATTCCATTAGACTCACTGTATCATTTTCTCTAGGATTTAGGAAATCAATGATAATTCTATTTAATATATATAAATATAGTAATTACAAAAATTTCTAGTTATTTACTCTTGCTAGCATTTTCCACAAGGATTATGAAATGAGAAGAATGTTATAGTAGTGAATCGCTATATAAGGCTATGCTTTTATATATAGAGATAGACATATAGATATGTGTGCCTGTTTGTGTATTTATTGCTTAGTAACAAATAAGGTCACAACCCCTATCACTCGTAATAAAATCAAGAAGGTTAAAGTATACCCAATGACTTTCAAATTTGCAATTAAACTACTAGAGAAAAGTGTCTTTGCACTTTCTGTTTGTTTGATTATAGCAGCTCAGACAAAATCAAACAAATAAGTCATTTACATTTTTTGTTATCTTTATTTATTGGATAGAGATAGCCAGAAATTGAGAGGATAGGGGAAATAGAGAAATACCTGCAGCACTGCTTCACCACTGCATCACTATAGATCTGAGCTCAGATTCTGTGGTCATGATTAGGAACATTCCAAGATGCTCCAATATTGACTCATCTTCCTCAGGTGTAGCATAGAGTATGTTGTCCATCCTCCCTTTGGAGGATGGAACATTCTCTACCATTGCTGATCCAAGTTGAGGGTAAGGTTTATGGGGGACCCACAAAGGGGTCTATTTTGTTGTTCCTGATAGAGATGACCGGTAACAAGGCAAGAGAGATTTTTTTGAGGTTGAGGCACATCGTGTTTGTTCAGGAATTCCAGGACTCTTGGAATTGGGCCCCAGCTGATGGGGTGGCCTGATAGTGACTAAAGAGTTATCATTAAAGTATGACATTCTCTTGCTCTTATTCAGCTTTTGCAGTCCTTGCTATGATAAGGTTAGCTTTAGAGTGTGTGAGATAAGTGTAATAGGAAGTATGTGAGGAGGGTATCTAAGTCTAATTAGATACTATTCCACTAGGAACTTTATATTGACTCACTGCAGATATTGTACTTTTGCTTTCAGGTATGTATTTTGCTCTAATTTATGGATCATGTGGACACATGCTCTATCTCACGGGACCTGGTATTTATCTAGGTGTTGGGACTTTGTTAGGAATGGAATAAGAGAATACTGTAAAAGGAAAGGTCTCACCAGAGTAATGAGAGTGAAGGGATGACATTCCACCCCAGACATCTCTGGAAGCAGTCTCAAGTGAAGCATGTAGAGATGGTACTCATTGCATTGATTAGGTTTGGTTCAGCAGATGCAATATCATTTAGTATGAATTGAGAGAAGCATGCAGGGAAGTGAGGCCCACCCTAGAGGTTCCAGGACTGGGGGAAATATAGTCTCTATTACGGAAATAGGAGGTTCCTGCTATCTTAGATTTAAGAAGACAACAGATAGTTATTGCTATAATCATATTATTTGGCAATTGGGTTAACTTTGAAATATCCCTTTTTTAGGATTTGCTGTATCATACTCAACATCATCATAATTTATATCATTTTACATTTGTTATATATGGATTCCCCTATCTTGAGGAATTTGCCATCTATTCCCATTTTTTGTAGTGTTTTGAGCATGAATGGCTACTGGATTTTGTCAAAAGATTTCTCTGCATCTATTGAGATAATCATGTGGTTTTTGGTTTTTCTTTTATTGATGTGGTGAATGACATTGATTGACTTATTTATGTTGAACCACCCTTGCATTCCTGGGATAAATCCGATTTGATGGTGATGAACAATCTCTTTGATATACAGCTCTATCCGGTTGGCCAGGATCTTGTTTAGTATTTTAGCATCTATGTTCATGAGAGATATTCATCTGTAGTTTTCCTTTTTTGTTCTGTCCCTATGTTCTTTGAATGTCAGTGTGATGTTGGCTTGATAGAAGGTGGAAGGAAGTGTTTTTTTGTTTTTTTTTCCCCTTTGGATCTTGTGGAAGAGCTTTAGAAGTATAGGTATTAACTGTTTCCTAAAGGGCTTTTGTAGAATTCATTTGTGAAGTCATCTGGTCCAGGACTTTTGTTGTTGGGAAGATTCTTAATAACTGTTTAGATTTCTTTGTCTGTGATTGGTGCATTTAGGCTGTTTAGATCTTCTTGTTTCAGTTTTGGAAGGGCATATATTTCTTGGAATTCTTCCATTTCTTCCAGATTCTCTAGCTTGGTGACATATAGTTCTTCGTAGAAGTTTCACATGATCTTCTGGATTTCTGTGGTATCAGTTGCAGTATCTCCTCTATCACTTAGAATTCTATTAATTTGAGTCTTCTCTCTTCTATTTCATTGAATCTGGCTAAGGGTTTGTCAATTTTGTTTAATTTTTCAAAGAACCAACATTTGATCTTTTGTATGGTCCTCTTATTTTCGATGTTGTTTATTTTTGCTCTAATTTTAGTGATTTCTGTCATTTTGGTTGCTTTATTGTTCCTTTGTTCCTTTTCATCTGTGTCCTTAATGCATGCTGTAAGGTAGTTTATTGGGGATTTTTCTTTTTCTCTGATATGTGGTTGTATTGCTAAAAGTTTCCCTCTCAATGCTGCTTTAGCTGTGTCCCAAATATTTTGATAGCTTGTGTCTTCATTTTCATTTGTTTCCATGGACATTTGAATTTCTTGCTTGAGTGCCTTTCTGACCCAGGGGTTCTATTTTTTCCCCTTGTTTTTGTAGCCTTGTTGTGTTTATTACTGTTACTGTTGATGTCATTCATTGTTGGATAGGACAGAGAGAAACCGAGAGAGGAGAGCAAGACAGAGAGTTGGAGAGAAAGACAGACGCCTGCAGACCTGCTTCACTGCCTGTGAAGCGACTCCGCTGCAGATGGAGAGCAGGGGGCTGGAACTGGGATCCTTACACAGGTCCTTGAGCTTTGATCCATGTGCACTTAAGCCACTGTGCTAGCACCTGATCAATGTGACCCAGTGGTTCTTAAGCTGTATGTTGCTGAGTTTCCAAATTCTGTGACTTTTAGTAAATTTCTGTTTGTTGTTGAATGTTATCTTTACTCCAGAGTGGTCTGAGAAGGTACTTGGGATTATTTAAATGATTTTGAATTTATTGATACTGTCTTTGTGGCCTAACATGTGGTCTATCCTTGAGGATGTGCTGCATGGATTTGAAAATTATGTATATTCCATATTTTGGGGGTAAAGAACTCTGAAAATGTCCAGGAGGTCTAGTCTGCTCATCTGTTCATTTAGTTCTCTTGTTTCTTTGTTGATTCTCTGATTTTTTGATCTGTCTAGGTGTGAGGGTGGGGTGTAAAAGTCTCCTTATATTATTGTATTACTATTTATGTACTTGTGTAGTTCTTTCAGTAGGTGTTTGATGTATTTAGATGGTCCCTCATTGGGTGAATAGATGTTAATAATTGTTAAATATTCTTGGTTGATTGATCCTCTAGTCATTATGTAATGACCTTGCCTATCTTTTCTTAGATTATTTAAAGTCTATTGTGTCAGAGATGATAATGTTTCCTCCTGCCTTTTTTTGTGGTCCATTAGTGTATATGATAATTTTCCATCCTTTCACTTTAAGTCTGTGCTTGTCTTTTTAGGTCAGATAGGATTCTTGCAAGAAGCATATGGTTGGGTTGTGTTTTCTGATCCATCTTCCCACTCTGTGCCTTTTAATGGGTGAGTTTAAGCCATTGACATTTATTGACCTTAGGGTTTTAATGTACTGTAGTGCCATTATTCAAAAGTTTTTTTTTTTTTTATTTGCTCTCATATATGTCAAGTATTATGGTGATGTTCTTGTTTATAAGAGGTCTTTTAGTACCTCTTTCAGGGCAGGCATAGTGATGGTTGCTTCCTTTAACTCCTGTCTGTCTAAGAATATTTGATACCTCCATCTAGTTTGAATTAAAGTCTAGCAGGATATATTATCCTTGGTTGAAACCATTTTTGATTGCCATTCTCTTCTGGATTTTAGAGTTTGAGTGGAGAAGTCTGATGATAGTCTTACGGGTTTTCCTATGTATGTGATTTTTTTTTTCTCTTACAGTCTGTAGGATCATTTCTTTATCCTTACTTCTCTTCATTGTAACTATGATGTGTCTTGGTGTCTTGAGGTCTGGGTTAATTCTTTTTGGGACTCCCTAGGCCTCTTGAATCTTAATGTCTTTTCTGTTGTTTAGGTCTGGGAAGTTTTCTTCTATTATTTCATCTAGAATGTTTACTTCTGCTTCCTCTCTTCTTCTGGTAAACCAGTTATACAAATGTTACTTCTTTTGAGATCGTCGTATATGTCTCTGCTGTTGTTTTCAGTGTCTCTCAATCTCTTTTTGAGCTATTTCATCTCTTAATTTTCTCTAGCACATCCTCTGTCTGGCTATTTCTGTTTTCTGCTTATGTTAGCCTGCTTTCCCTTCTCTCAGCTTCTTTCTTAGTTCAGTTATAGTATTAGCTTGTTCTTCTAATTGGCCTTTTAGCTCAGCTATTTCAGCTTTCAGTTCTCTAATTACTTCTAGGTAGCTTGTATTTTCTTTGAGGGTCTCATCTGTTGTTTCCCTAATTATGATATCTCTTTCATCCATCATTTTCTTTATTTCTGTTATTATTAGTTTTTTTTTATTGTTTGCATACTTTTCTTATCTGTGGTTACTTCTGACTGATTTGGAGTTTCTTCTGTGATCCTGTCCTCATCAATTGTGGTAGCAGTTTTATTTGCTCTTGATTTAAGCTTTTTTTTTTTTTTGATGAGGTTTTTATTGTTCTGTTCTGTCATTCTTCAGTTGTTGTGTTCTGAGTACAAGCCATGCGATACTAAAGACCTTTATGACAAATGCAGTCACCAACCTCAGAAATTACAACAGTAGTAACTAAAACAAGCATTGATGCAATTCAACAAATACCAGTTATCCAAGCAATACCTCCAGTCCAAGAAAAAAATTATAATCAAGCCCAAAATAAAAAGAAAGAGAAAGGATAAAAGGGAATGCAAGGGTAGACACTTATGGAAATCTATTGTTAATTGTGAATTCTAGGCATTAAAGAGGAGAGTGGAAAGTAGAGAAGGAGAAAGGGAAGTGGAGAAGACACACACACACACACACACACACACACACAGTCCACTCTGAGTCAGCTTTTTTTTTTTTGTAGTTATTTATGTCATTGTTTTTGAATTGGACTGAAATAAATGGAGAGAAGATGGGAAGACAGAGAAGGAGAGAAAGATAGACACTTGCAGACCTGCTTCACCACTTGTGAAGTGACTCTCCTGCAGGTAGGGAGCTGGGCACTCGAACCGTGATCCTTACACTGGTCATTGCACTTTGTGACACCTGTGCTTAACCTGCTACACTACCTCCCGACTCCCTCAAGTCAGATTTCTTCCCCAAAATAATTCACAACTAAGTATCAGTGAATTCAGAATGAAGAAAGAAGGAAGGAAAGAATGAAAAATAAATAAGAAGAGCAGTTAAAGAGTTTTTTTTTTTTTTTTTACCAGAGCATAAGCTCTGGCTTATGGCGGTGTGGGGGATTGAACCTGGGACTTGAGAGCCTCAGGCATGAAAGTCTCTTTGCATAAACATTATGCTATACCCCCACCTTTTTTTTCCCCTTAGGTAGGTGGAAGAAAAAAGGAGAATGGAGAGAAGATGGAAAGAGTAACAAGTTCCTCTCATAATGTATAGGACTCTCAGTTACCTAGCAATGGAATAAAACAACAACAGTTAATTTTGGTCAACCTGAGGAAGGAGGGGGGGGAGAGACACACATATATAATAGTATTAATAATAAAATATAATAGAGTAAAACTCACTAACAGTCAGTCTGCAGCTTTGTCCACTCTTCTCTGGCTTGAGTAAAGACATCTAATTGTAAGATATATATATAAATATATATAAAAATATATATATATATGTAATATATATAATATATATATAATATATATATTATTATTATTATATTATTATAATATATATATATATATATAATAATTAAAAAACTCTAGGTAGTCTTTCCCAGGCAGGGATGAGGCTCTGATTGTTCAGGTATTTTGTCACTCAAATAGAGCTCCAGCCACTTAAAAAAAGAGAAGTTAAACAAAAAGGAAAAGGCTTGGAATGACACCACTAGTGAGCCAGGAATCTTTGTAAAGAAAATAGCTCAGCAGGAAGCCTTCTAGGAGTTGCTGTCCAGTCCCTTGGGGCTGGTACTAGGATGGTGGAGAGGGGTGCACTCAGAAATAATCAAAAGATTTTCTTTCTTTGTTCCCCTGGCCTCCTTTTGTCAGCCCAAGAGTGAGTTATGGGACTCTATTATGGTGCCACCCTGGCCAGCTCGTGTTCAACCTCTTACAGGCAGTCCAGTATCTTACCCTATCCAGAGAATCCCAGGTGCAAGCTACTGCTTGTTGGAGCTCATGGCTGCTGTTGCTCTCAAGTTGCCATTTTGACTCCACCCCCACAATAGCGCCTGTAATAAATGTTTCTTAGTCATTAGGGCATAAAAATGCATTAGTCAAAATTTCTGTTTAGGATAATTAGCATTTATGCAATGTGTCTCAATACTTATTTAAAAAGTCTTGCTACTGGACACATACATGAAAATGAGAATGTTTATTTATTCCCTTGCTTTTACTAATTAATTATGGCAAAGATACAGTTAACCAAAATTTCTAGCCAGACTGGTGAGCTCTTTAGATAAGTGTGTCTGATAAAATTAGGTAGAAGTGGGGAAATCATTTACCCTCATACATCTTGTCTCTTAAATGCCTCATGCTGATTCTAGAAGACTGCAGAAAGCATTAAGAAAAATGCTGAGAAGAACCACAACACACACACACACACACACACACACACACAGAGATAGAGATAGAGTGAGAAAGAGAGAGAGAGAGAGAGAGAGAGAGAGAGCTATATAGTTCAACTTTAGTCTCATGAAATTCTTTGGGTGAAAGGAAGTCATTGCTCACCTCTTTGGGTTATTTTTACTTTATTTTTTAAATTTTTATTGCTTTATTTTTTTTAATTGGGGAATTAATGTTTTACATTCAACAGTAAATACAATAGTTTGTACATGCATAACATTCCCCAGTTTCCCATATAACAATACAACCCCCACTAGGTCCTCTGAATCCTTCCTGGACCTGTATTCTCCCCACCCACCCACCCCAGAGTCTTTTACTTTGGTGCAATATGCCAATTCCATTTCAGGTTCTACTTCTGTTTTCTTTTCTGATCTTGTTTTTCAACTTCTGCCTGAGAGTGAGATCATCTCTTTGGGTTCTTAAGGAAATGGGGGGTGGGAATCAAATAAGCATGAAGAAGACCAATGGGAGAAAATGTGAAAAAAGACGGCTTGCAGGTGACTCACTCAATAGAACACACATGTTATCATGCAAGAGGACTTAGGTTCAAAGCCTGTTTCACCACATGGGGTTACTTGAAGGGGACAAGTTTCATGAGCAGTGAAGCAATGCTGACATGCTTCTTATTCTCTGTGGAGGAAAGGGAGATCAAATAGCAATGAGCAATGGTGAAGTTCTACAAATAAGCCTCCTGGATTACTCTGGTGATAGGAGCCACTCAAGCATAATATGAAGTGTGTGGGCATATTTTTAGGAGATATAATATTTTCCACCAGAGACAACTGTCTTGGAAATATTTTCTCAATGTAAAAGTTAAAAGTGAATATTAAAAATGAAAGTCACTTAGGATATATCCCCAGGAGGGGATCATGTTGAGTGAAATAAGTCAGAAACAGAAGGATGAATATAGGGGAGTCGGGCTGTAGCGCAGCGGGTTAAGCGCAGGTGGCGCAAAGCGCAAGGACCGGCATAAGGATCCCGGTTCGAACCCCGGCTCCCCACCTGCAGGGGAGTCGCTTCCCAGGTGGTGAAGCAGGTCTGCAGGTGTCTGTCTTTCTCTCCCCCTCTCTGTCTTCCCCTCCTCTCTCCATTTCTCTCTGTCCTATCCAACAATGACAACAACAATAATAACTACAACAATAAAACAACAAGGGCCACAAAAGGGAATAAATAAATAAAATAAATAAAAAAAAAATTTAAAAAAAAAAAGAAGGATGAATATGGGATGATCTCACTCTCAGGCCGAAGTTGAAAAACAAGACCAGAAAAGAAAACACAAGTCGAACCTGAAATGGAATTGGAGTATTACACCAAAGTAAAAGACTCTGGGGTGGGTGGGTGGGTGGGTGGGGAGAATACAGGTCCATGAAAAATGATGAATGAAATAGTGGGGGTTGTATTGTTAAACGGGAATTTGGGGAATGTTATGCATGTTCAAACTATTGTATTTACTGTTGAATGTAAAGCATTAATTCCCCAATAAAGAAATAAATTATTTAAAATAAAAAAAGAAAAGAAAAAAAAATGAAAGTCACTCAAAATATTAATAGGTTCATCTGATTTCAAGTGTCCTTCAGCAAATAAATCATGATGTGTTACCACCATGGTAATAATTGGCCAAATATGAGCAACAAAATAAACTTAGAAGGTGAGGAAAGATTCTCAAGTAAATGAGGAGTAAGCATATTTAAATATTATAGGCTGTCTTACTATTGTTGAGAAATATTGGGAAAATTAATTTTGTGTGTATAAAATACATGTTTATGAAAACATACTGCATGTATATTATTAATAAATATTGATTTATTTCGATCCTTTAGTATACTAGAGTATCATTTTATAGAGCTGAATGTTCTTACTCATATCATAGTGTTGTATTTTTTTTGTATTGAAATTATCTGTATGCATCTTTTTTTTCTTTGCATATTTTTTTTATATATGACTCTTGAAGCTGTGGAGTCTCTGCAGATATCTTAGTTGTACTTTGTTAACTTCAATAGTTGTAGATTTTTATTGTTTTTTTTTCGGGTGGGGTAATCTGTTCTGTTTGCTGTTACATAATACCCATGCCTTCTGGGAGCCTCTACTATTTTTTTGTTTGTCTCTCAGATTACCTTAAAATTTAACTCTCAAATTAAATGCAATATTTGAATGCACTTGTAAATGAATGAATTGAAAAATGATTAGTTGAGTGACACAAGAGATATTTTTTTAATGTTGATACTTACATAATTTTATATGAATGAGAATAAAGAATCATGTCAGGAAAATTTAAGAGAAGATCATTCAATTTAATGTGATTCTAATTTTATGTGTTTAAGATCTATTAATAGTTTTGTAGGCTTGTTTTGTTTTTCATCTCCTCTCAATTTAATTCCTAGTAGTGTCACAGACCTATAGCAAAGCAGAAAAAGTGAAAGAAAGTTATTGATCAGGGATTGAAATTAGCTAAGTTAAGGATCCTGAACATTATAACTTTTATGAAACATTAGGTTAATTTCAGCAGTTCCAAATAAATTATATAAATTATTGACTTAGAGATAAAAGGGATATTGGAGCCATTTCCCTGCATCTAATGAATTTCAATTACTCTGTGTCTTTCCTCAGCTTTTTCCAATACCGGACCTGGAAGAGAAGAATCACAGTGACCAACAAAAAAATGAATTGGCAGTAAGAGAAAGTAGTTAGAGTAATCGAGAGGCTCACTATAAGCTGTGACCTTGTACTTGACAGAATTTTTTTTGTGGGCTGGGGAGATTGAATAAGGATTATTCAAAAGAGTTTCATGCCAGAGTCTTGGAGGTCCTATGTTCAATCCTCAGTATAACTATAAGCCAGAGATGTGCAGTGCTTTGCTCTCTCTCTCTCTCTCTTTCTCAGTCTCCTTCTCTCTGTTTATCTCTCTTTCCCATTAAAGTAAAATAAATGAACTGGTTAACATTATACTAAGCCATTAAGTTTTCATTCAAAAAGCAAGTTGTTTTTGAAATTTCCAAAGAAGGATACACATTTAATTGATAAAACCTGATTGTTTAAACTTTGATTAAGAAAAAAATGACAGTGATAAAATGCTCATTGATATTCCATTTATAATTCTTTCATTTTGTTTTTCATTGTGATTATATGAATATAGACTATGAAATGATTCCAAAGCAGTAAAATGTGTCCTGTTTGTTTTTATCAAGAAAGTTACTAAGCAGTAGAACATAATACTTGATGTGTGAGGCCCCAGGTTCAACCTCCCAGATCTAGTTCCTTTTGTTCTCTCAAGAATATAAATAAGCAACCAAACAAACCTTTAAAATGTTCTCTTTCTCACTCTCAGGTAATAAAGTTGAAACATTTGAATATTGCCATTTAATTTACATGAGGCACTGTATATTAGAAATAGTAACTTTATGTGCCCTTCCTTTCTTTGTCAGCATTATGTTGACTAACTACAAAAAAAGAACAAAAGTCTAGCCATAGCCTCATCAATTTTGGGGGTGATGTGGCCTTGGAAAATGCCTGTGCATTCACAAATATTAAGAGTACATTTCAATCGTTGCTCATTTATAGAATTTCATTAATCCCTGAATAATATGGCACTCCAGATGGATGATTCCAGGCAAAGCAGAGACTCTGGGAGTCATTTAGCACCTCATGATGCAAATCTATCATGCTCTGCTACCACCCACAGACACTTCTCAATCTGAGAACACCGTTACTAGTCAAATAAGTGAGTAGGATTTACACAAATATTAGTTGAAAACATTAATTTCTCAGAGGAAAACAACAACTGATTTATAGCTATTGCAAGGATATTAGCTACAGAAATTGAAAACCGTTTAGACAAAATTTCATGTGACAGATAAATTTCAGTTATTTTCCCATTAAGAACATATTCTGTATTTTCCCCTATTTTAAAATACAAGTGAACTAAACACCAAGAAAAAGTTTTCTAATATATATATATAATTGTATTCTCTGGTAAATGCAAAATGCTAAGTTTTTAATGTGTTTACTTCCTCATATTGTAATAATTGATTCATCTGTTTGTAATATACATTTATTGAATACAAATAAGAACCAAACTATATTATTAGATGCTAAACTATTTATTAATTGTTAAATTAAAAATATTTAACTAAATTATTGTGAAATTTAAGTTTTGTTACTATAGTATTTTTGATATCATGAGCTGTACATTCCTCTTTTTTTTCAGACACAGTCAGTAAAGCAGAGAGAGAGAAAATGAAATAGCTTCCTTCAAGTTGGTGAGAGCTAGTCTCAAACCTACGTTATATTAGGTACACTAGCCAAGAGACGTATTTCACTGGGCTAAGGCATATATTCATTAAGATCTCAAAAGATGAATATTTAGAACATACTTTGCTTATAAGTATCTCTTCATCTATAGTTATAAGACTTCCTGGCTCGCGGGGGGTTAGGGGGGTGGTTGGGATGGGACATAGTCTTTGGGTGGTGGGAATGGTGTTTATGTACACTCCTATTAAATTGTAGACATATAAACCACTATTTAATTAATATGAGAGGGGAAAATTGATCATATGTCTAGAACTTCTTAAAACACAGACTGAGTCTTTTTAATACATAGGCTAAGTCTTTGATATGTTGACTCTCTCATAAGCCTAGACCAGGTAGAACAGAAGTAACTGGTAGCACAGCTATATACAAGATGCTGGGTATTATACAGCAAACCCTAACCAAGGGACTTTTCAAAGATAACCCAGTCACCAAATAATGTGATGATAACAATAACTATCCATTGTCTTCTTGAACCCTAAGACAGCAGGAACCTCACATTTCCACTATAGAGCCTATATTTCTCCCAGTCCTGGAACCTTAGTGTGGGGTGCACTTTCCTGCATACTTCTCTCAATCCAAATCAAATAATATTGCATCTGCGGATCGCAACCCAATCAACGCAATGAGTGCCACCCCAGCATGCTTCACTTCACACTGTGTCCAGAGACTTCATCACTCGGGTGAGTCCTTTCCTTTCATAGTATTCTCTAATTCCGTTCCAGGTGTTCCAGTCCCCAATAAAGTCCCCAAACCTAGATATAGTACAGGTCCCCTGAGATAGAGCATATGTTCACACATGCCCATAAGCTAGGGAAAAATATATACCTGAAAGCTGAAGTACACAAGAGCCTGCAGGAAATACCTCCCAACACTTCATCTGCACTATTCCAGTCTTTAGGTCCATGGTCTTTCAACAACTTGTTTGGCTTTGTATGTTAACTCTTTTTTCACCCACCAGGTTCCCGATGCCAGAAGGATGCTGACCAGACTTCCCTGGACAGAGGACCCCACCAATGTGTACTGGAGCTCCACTTCCCCAGAGCCCCACCCTACTAGGGAAAGAGAGAGGCAGACTGGGAGTATGGATTGACCAGTCAATGCCCATGTTCAGCGGGGAAGCAATTACAGAAGCCAGACCTTCCACCTTCTGCAACCCACAATGACCCTGGGTCCATACTCCCAGAGGGATAGAGAATGGGAAATCTATCAGGGGAGGGCATGGGATATGGTGGTGGGAATTGTGTGGAACTGTACCCCTCTTAACCTATGGTTTTGTTAATGTCTCCTTTCTTAAATAAAAAAATAATAAATAAACAAATAGAAAGAAACATTGTCTTAATATGAAATTATTTTAAAAAGTAAATTGTTGGCATGTTCTCATTAAAAAACAAACAAAATTTATCTCCCCAGTAGTATGGTACCATCTAGTAGTGGTCAGGAAGCAAGAGCAATTGAAAAAGAAAATTAGCTTAGAATCATTATCAAAATTAAATTTTATTTGTTTTAATTTGTTATTAATAATGGGTTACCATATTTTGAGATTATACCACACCCATCACCAAAGTTCTGTGTCTGCACCGCCCACCTCCTTTACTTATTTCACTAATTATAATCACTTTGATTTTTTTTTCCTCCAGGGTTATTGCTGGGCTGGGTGCCTGCACCATGAATCCACTGCTCCTGGAGGCCATTCCCCCCCACCTTTTGTTGCTCTTGTTGTTGTAGCCTCGTTGTGGTTATTATTATTACCATTGTTGATGCTATTCGTTGTTGGATAGGACAGAGAGAAATGGAGAGAGGAGGAGGGGAAGACAGAGGGGGGACAGAAAGATAGACACCTGCAGACCTGCTTCACCGCCTGTGAAGCGACTCCCCTGCAGGTGGGGAGCCCACCAGGATCCTTATACCAATCCTTGTGCTTTGCACCATGTGTGCTTAACCCACTGTGCCACTGCCCGACCCCCACTTTGATTTATTTTTATAAGATAAAACTAGGGCTAGAAGAGAATATTCCACTGAACTGTCTTGTGCATTAGGCCAACTCTGTAGCACTTGTAAATAATTTACCCCAGAATTCACCGGCGCTATTTGTAACTTGAAGTGGATGGTGGGTGGGAGGCAGCTCAAGGGTCTCAGTCTCCATTGTGGCTGTCTAGTTCTCCAGAGACCTCCTACCATTGAGGGTGGGGGTGGGGAGGTGGTCACTAAGACTCTTGGCTGAGAGGAACAGCCCATAACTTGAAGGGACAAAGGTGCGTCATGGCCAAGCCCAATTTCAGATTCTACAAAGTGGCCTGGGGTGGTCAGGGTGTGTTCCTTAGAATTCACTAGATTCCTCCCAGATAGCCTCTCCCTTCAGAGGTTGGTGGTAGAGGCCAGCAGGATCTAAAATCTGGTGGCTAGTCTTAGCAAGCTGCTTGGTGACTTTTGGAAGCCATACAGCCCTTCAGAAGGTAAAGTCTCGTTGGCCTAGGGAAGGCTTCCAGGTCTCTACAGCAGAGACAGAAGAGGAAGCTGAAGCTCCTGGATGGCTGGATGGAGAGAGAGAGAAAGAGAGAGAGAGAGAGAGAGAGAGAGAGAGAGAGAAATACTAATAAATATTTTATATTTAAAGAAGTTAGTGTATTAGAGTGTTTGAAATTAATAAAACTTGATAAAATGACATAGGTACTATGAGAAAAATATATGTGTTATCACAAAATTATGACTGAGGCAAGACCCAGCCAATTTATTGAAAAAAAAAAAAAGGAAAAAAACTAAAAGAAGGGGCCAGACAGTGCAGCAGGTTAAGCACACAAAGTACAAAGTGCAAGGACCTCCACAAAAATCATGGTTCAAGACTCCAGCCCCCCACCTGCAGGGAATCACTTCACAAGTAGTAAAGCAAGTCTGCAGGTCTCTCTCTCTGTCTCTCTCTCTGTCTCTGTGTGTGTCTCTCTCTCTCTCATTTCCCTTCCCTTTTCAATTTCTATCTGTCACAGCCCAAGTACTGGTTTTTAGAGAGGTATTTTTAACTAAAATGTGAAAAATGAATGCTATGAGAAATGCTCTTTTTGTTTATATGTAAAAATAAAGTTGTCCTAGGATGAAACTCTTTTAATTTATGTATCAGTTAGAGAGATAAGGGCTTTTGCACAAAAGTGTTATTATTCTTCATTTTCATATTTGAGTGGGAAATTGAAAATATCATTTCCCTCCCTCTAAATGCCATCTTATTAGTTGATTACCCTTTTTTTTCTTTTTCTTTATTTTTATTTTTACTTTTTGTTGCCCTTGTTCTTTATTGTCATTGTTGTTGTTATTGCTGGCATTGTTGTTGGATAAGGCAGAGAAAAATTGAGGAGGGGAAGTCAGAGAGGGGTTGAGAAAGACAGACACCTGCAGACCTGCTTTCACCACCTGTGAAGAAAACCCCCAGCAGGTGGGGAGCTGAGCCCGGGGCTGAACCAGGATCCTGATGCCAGTCTGTGTGCTTTTCACCATGTGTGCTTAACACATAATGCCACTATTCAGTTCCTGATTACCCTTTACTTAAAGTGAATTTGACTTCTATGTTCTTGCTACCTAGGAGAACATCATTTTCATGGAAATCCCCAAGTATTCTAATGTGATGATGTTAAAATCATATTTCAAATAGAATGATAGAAAGAAAGTGTTTTCCATTGGGAAACACTTTTTAAATCAACCAAAATGTTGTTACAGTGAAATCAGTTGATTTGGAGCAGAGTCCAAAACCTCTCAGTTAAGTGGGAGGACTCTCTAAGCAGTTCTTGTAGTAAAGAAAATTAGCATCTTTTACTCCTTTACTGTTTTACTAAGTTCAGCTACCAAGAAACTGGATATTCTGAGTTCAGTTTTTGTTTTCACTTTTTCTGAAACTAATCATGAAAATACAGAATGTGTTGTTATATATTGGGATGTGAGAAGAGCTAGTCAGCTTGCTGTCAAGTTCACAGAGTATATGTGTGTAGTAACACACAGAGGACAAGAGATGGCCAGGTAGAGCCATGTACTAATAATGGGTGATGTACATAGTGAGATCTGACTTCCTAGCCTCCTTTCAACTTCTCATTAATTTCTGTGTTCTTACAAAGGTATGCTTTATGAATAAAAACATATATTTATGAACTTGTATTATTTTTTCTTTGACATAGTCCTTTATGAATGAAAGAGTGGGAAGTGAGAGAATGAGCCACAAAGAGACAACTAGAGCATAACTCTTGCATAGGTGATGCCAAAAACCAAACTCAGGCTTTCTTGATGAAGTATTCAATACTGTACTCATTGTGTCATCTCCCAGGCCACTACATTTTTCAGTTGTATTGAGGTGTAATTGTCAAAACTGTACACTATTTAAGAATATGATATAATGATTTGATAGACCCATACATTGTGAAAAATAAAGTGTTAGTCATTTAATTGATATATTCATTATCACAGAGAGATAAGCTGATCAATTGATATAGGTAGGCAAATAATTGATTAGATAGGTAGATTCTTGTGTGTTTTCTTAGCAGTTTTTATTAGGGTTGGTTAATGGTTACATTAAATATAGTTTGTTGATACATGTGTAAAATTTATTAGTTTTCTGCAAAACACTTTTAACCTTAGCCTAGATCCTTCTCCACCATCATCTACCAGGATCTGAAACAATACTGTCCTCCTGAGAGCGTCCTTTATTTTGGTGCAATATATGAAATTCAGTCCGAGTTCTGCTCTGTGCTTCCCCTTCCTGTTCTTATATTTTTCAAGTTCTGTCCATGAGTGATATCATCCCATATACTTCCTTCTTTTTTTAGCTTATCTCACTTAACACAATACCATCAAGATCCATCTAAGATGAGGCAAAGGTGTATTTGTTATTCTTAATTGCTGAGTGGTATTCTGCTAGGGCTCACATGGAGTGGATCCAGCCAGGAGGCAAGTCACTGATCCTCCCTCACCAGCTCAAGGGCTCAGCAATTAAGAAAGGAGACATTGGGGAGTATTTTGGTACAAACACTTGCTTTATTTGGAGGTGGGCTTGAGTTTATATAGAGATTTAAACAAAGAACATTTGTCAAATACGTCACAAATTACAGGTTTCTTAATGGTCAGGTTTCGCCTATGGTAGGGGGCTAGTATGACAAGAATTGATGTAATACATAAATGTCAAGACAGTTGGTCTCCATGATGAAGGCAAGTTAATTATCCAAAGGCATTTGAGAGAAGCATATGGGTTAAACCAGTAAGGTGAGGTAGAGAAAAGAGAAACAATATCAAAGGACACAGGAAATAAGATTTGGGGCCTTTCTCTGTGTGGTGTTAGGGGTGTATGATAGAGTGCATTCTTCTTTGTGATCAACTGGTAAAATGGATGTGTGAACTTTGAGTGACTATTATGAACTTTGAGTGAACCTTAAAGCAGGCAGCCATGTGGCCTGCTGATAGCAGGGAAAAACTAAGTGTGAGAGGCCTGTAGGTTTTCTGTGAGCTTGAGAGACTAACAAGGAGAAACTGAGTCTGGGAGACTTTTCCCTCTTGGATCATCTCTATGAGGAGAGAGGCTAACATGTGGGGTGTCTTTCCAGACCTCCATCTGAGGATAGGAGAGCTTCCCTAAGTTCTACCAAGCTTTCACATAGTCATACAGTATTCTATTGTGTGTATATATACCACAACTTCTTAGTCATTCATCTAGTGTTTGACACCTAGGTTGTATACAGGTTCTGGCTATTGCAAAGTGTGCTGCTATGAACAAAGGTATATGCAGATCATTTTAGATGAGTGCTTTTCTTTTTTGAGATATATCCACAGTAGAGTAATTGCAGGGTCATAGTGTAGGTATATCTCTAGACTTCTGACAGTTCTCCAGACTGCTCTCCACAGGGTTTTTTAATATTTGTTTATGGGAAGAAAGACCGAAACACAGCACAGGTATATGTAGTGCTAGGGGTGGTTCTCAGGAATTCACACTTGGGGATACTGTGATCTACCACTGAACCACCACCACCAGACCCAACAGCCTCTTCTTATTAAAATGTTGTCATATAATATGCTGTTCTAAGCATTATCATCTTGTCATAAAATATATCTTCAGATATTAAAGATAAAAGCTTTATCCCTGTATGTTTTGAGTAAGGAAGACATGATTTAAATAATTTTACTCTCACTATTTTGTTCACATTCCAAGAAATTTTGTATTCTCCTTCTATGAATTCTATTATTAATTTTTGTTGAAGTTACTGCCTTATATAATGTATTAATAAAAAATAATATATTTGATTTGCCACCACAAGGGACTTCATCACTCTAGTTTTTTTTGTTTGTTTTTTTTTGTTTTTGTTTTTGTTTTTAGAGACACAGTACTGAAGTTTTCTTCAGTGTGAAGGCTGAGCTGTAACTTGGTTGGGTATAACACATGATGAAGCAGGGACACTACTAAAGTGAGCTATCTTAAAATTGTGTAGGTTTTAAGTATATCACTTTATAGTTACACCTCTGAATATACTGCCTTGTACCTCTCTCTCTCTCATTCTCTCTTTCTCTCTTAATTCCATCTTTGACCACACTATCAATACCTTTTACCTAACTTACCCAAGCACATTTTCTTTCCATTTTTTATTTATTATTTATTCTTACAGCACAATAGAGTATATTTTGTTGTTGTTCATTTGTTTGTTTTGTTTTGAAATCCACTGTCAAAAATTAATTGTCTGTGGGTGTTTGGGTTTATTTCTGGCCTTTTGACTATTTCCAAGGGTAGATTTTTGTTCAATTCCTGGAAGTTTTAATTGTAATAGCCCTGTAGTATAATTTGAGATTGGGAAGTGTGAAATAACACTTTTTGATAAATGTTTTAGAACAAAAGTTCAACTGTAAAATAAATGAGGGCAAATTTAAGATAATCAAACCTAAAAGGTTCTACACAGTAAAGTGAGCCATCCAAAATAGAGGAACTATCTACAGAATGGGAGATCTTAACATGCCTTATATCAACTTGAGGATCAGTAACAAAAGTATATAAATAACTAACCAAACTCAACAGTGAAAAAATTATCCCACCCCAAAATATGGGGGAAAATTGATAGGATTTTCAACAAAAAAATATATCCATAAATCTAGCAGACAAAAAAATTAGCAGAGAAATTCAAATAGAGATGATATATCATATCATACCTGGGAGAATATCAAATACTAGAAAAAAATAGAAGCAATGAGTACTGGAGTGTTGGAGAGGCTGTGGAGAAAAAGTAGCCTTTCCACATTGCTGGTGAGAATATAAATTATGTCAGTTCCTGTGAAAATAGTCTGGAGACTTCTCAGAATGCTAGAAATAGACCATATGACCTGTGAATTCCTCTTTTGGATATGTTTCCAAAGGAAGCAAATGCATCCATACAAAAAAAAAAAAAAAAAAAAAACAATTAACACCTATGTTCATAACATCACAATTTGTAATAATCTTGCAAGCAAGTAAAACAAAATGGTTAATGAGGCTATGATACATATACAGAATGATTTCCTACTAAGTTCAAAGAATGATGAAGTCATCTCATTTGCATCATCTTCCATGAACCTCAAACGAAATATATTATATGAAATACAGCAACAGAAGAAATACAGATAGAGGATGATCTTGCTTATACGTGGAACTTAAAACGAGAACATAGTGTGAAATTCTGATTAGGTGTGGTATATTGTAAAAAGCAAAGATGCTTAGAGGTTGGAGAAGGAATAATAAAGTGTGGGGGCTGCTGAAGTCTTGGTACATAATGGAGAAAAGGACCCAAATTGCAGGAGAGAGTGTTTTGTAGACTCCTGTCATCAGTGACGAGAAATTGTACTCATGTATCAACAACTGTACTGTATACCATTCACATAATAATAATAATAATAATAATTCCAATAATAGAATAAGACAGGGCTTAGCGATTGGGGTACAGCTTGATATTCCTAGCCAGACCAGAGTCCTGTGTCTTACAAATTTCTTCCACTTGTTGTTTGTTATCATAGCAGACCTGTTATTTTCTTGGGGAAATCATATTTCTGTGCCACTCCAAATGTACCCTGCCTGGATTTGATCTTCGTATCTCTTGCTGTGGAAAGTTCGTTTCTATATGCATTTTCATGTGTTTCTGTGGTTTTACTGTTAGTACAAGGAGGTAGGATTCTCAGGTCCTGTGTTAGACAACTGTCTTAGCCCCATACTCAAGGACTGCCTATATCTATTTTTAAATATTTAATTTTGTGAAAGTGTAAAATGATAAACTACATAATATCTCCATTCTATAAAACATACCAATGGGCGGGGGCGGCACATCTAGTTGAGTGCTCACATAACAGTGTACAAGGACACAGTTTCAAGGCCCTGCTCCCCACCTGCAGGGGGAAAGCTTCACAAGCAGTGAAGCAAGTCTAGTGTCTCTCTGTCTCTCTCCTTCACTATCTCCCCCGCCCCTCTAATTTTATTTCTGTTGTATCAGATAAAATGAATAAAGTTGAAAAATAAAATAAAATAAACACTGCTGGAAAAAGAAATGTGGCCTCAATCATGCAAATGCTGAGCTCTAATGCTTAACAATCTCCACACCCATACACCCCCCCACATATGCATATGTAATTTATATATATATTAAAATATAAATATACACATATATGTTAATATCTACATATATGAACAGATTGACATTTTCTTTCAATAGCTTCTTAGAATCATGAGTTGTTCAGTGAGCTATTGTATTTTTAAAAAATATTTCATGTATTATATTATTAATGAGAGAGAGATACAGAGAAATATATAAGAGCCCTGCTCAGCACTGGTTTATGATGGTTCTGGGGATTTAACCTATAACTTTATATAGTCTCACGGTTAATGGTAATGCTATTTCTCTAGCCATGAGGCACAATATGTTAAATGTAAACTGATATGGTTGTTGTCTTGTGAAATATGTATATATATGTATAATCATGCAAATACAAATACACATAAAGGCTTAGTCCGGGTGTCAGGGAGTGGCTTGTCTAAGCACACACATTATAGTTCCAAAGGACCTAGGTTCAAGCATGTGTCTTTCTGTCTCTTTCCCTTTCTATCTTCATCTCCCCTCTCAATTTCTCTCTGTCTCTATTCAATAATAACTAAATAAAAATATTAAAGAAAATAAATAAATCCAGGGGATGGGCCCAGTCAGAGGTGCAGTGGTTTAAGTGTATTTATCAGTATATGCAAGTTCCTGGGTTTGAGCCCCTGCTTCCCACCTTCAAGAGTGGTGAAATGTGGCTGCAGGTGACTAACTGTCTCTCTCCCTATTTCCTTCTCTCCTCTTAATTTTTCTCCATTTAATAAATAAGTAAATAAATGATTTTAAAAAGGCTCGGTCCAGAGATCTTTTTAGAGTTCTGCTAGATATAGTTGTCTTTTTCTACAGTGATTGGTAAAAATCTTCTCCACACTATTTTACCAAAGGCCACACCATCGATGTTATCATTTTCTTCTACTTGTGCATGTTTTCCTCACTAAAAACTGCTCTAAATTGTATATATTCCTAAGGCCAGTGAGGTGGGTGGCTTGAGGAAGTGTCCACAGTTATACTGGGCCACAAGGCCTCCCTTGCTTCTCTCTGACATAGTTCAGGATAACTAGTGATTTATCCATTTATTTTATTTTGTTCTTACTTAAAGACCCTCAATCTATGTATAAATGTAATTTTATACATCATTGAAAATGTCTGTCCGATCAGAAAAATAGGGTTCAGCATATGATAGTTTATGCCCTGTCACATTATGTGCATCTAAAAAGCTGAAAACATCTCCCAAATCATATTCAAGTACCTTAGATAAATGTTCAATGAGAAGCCTCTAAATGCATCAGACATCTACTGAAAGAGCTACAGGAATATATTAACAACAATACAGTAACTGTAGGGGACTTCAACACCCCATTCTCTTAACTTGACAGATCATCTAGGCAGAAAATCAGTAAAGAAATGAGGGAGAGAAAGGAGACAAATAAACTAGAACTATTGGATATTTTCAAAATCATTCACCCCAAGAAACTGGAATATACATTCTACTCAAGTCCACATGGGTCATTCTCAAAAATAGGCCATGTGTTAGGCCACAAAGACAGCATCAGCAAATTCAAGAGCATTGATATCATCACAAGCATCCTCTCAGACCACAGTGGAATTAAACTAATAGAAACCAATAAAAAAAAAAAAGATTAGTACTAGTGCCCAAATGTTGAAACTCAACAGTACACTACTTAACAACTACAGAGTCAAAGAGGAAATAAAGAAGAAATCAAAATATTTTGAGAATTCAATGAAAATAAAGACACAAGCTATCAAAATATTTGGGACACAGCTAAGGCAGTACTGAAAAGGAAGTTTATAACCATACAAGTACACAATATAAAGCAAAAATAAACAGCTTAATTGCACACCTTAGAGACTTAGAAGAAGAACAAAGAAACCCTAAAGCAACCAGAAGGACAATCACTAAAGTTAGGGCATAAAAAATAACATTGAAAATAAGAAAATCATACAAAAAATGAAGGATCAGTCTTGGTTCTTCTAATGAGTGAAAAAAATCAACATTTAGCCAGACTCACAAAACAAAAAGGGGAGAAGACCCAAATAAATTGGATTGTAAATGAAAGAGGATATTTCACAACAGACACTTCAGAAAATCAACATATCATTTGAGGCTTCTATGAACAACTATATGTCACCAAGCTAGAGAACCTGGAAGAAATGATTTCCTCGATACCTATGATTTTCCAAAATTAAAGAGGAACTAGATAATATGAACAGACACATCACAGCCAACAAATTGAAATACTTATCAAAATCCTTTCCAAGCATAAAAGTCCTGGGCCAGATGCATCCCTGAGATAAATCCCACTTGGTCAGGATGAACTTTTTTTTAAAATATACTACTGTATCCAGTTTGCTAGAATTTTGTTCAGTATTTCAGCATCTATGTTCATCAGAGATATTAATCTGCAGTTTTATTTCTTGGTTGTGTCCCTGTCTGCTTTTGGTATCAGAGTGATGTTGGATCCATAGAAGCTGAAAGGGAGTATTCCTGTGTTTCCAATCTTATGGAAGATTTTTAAAAGTAGAGGTTTTAACTCTTACTTGAAGGCTTTGCAGAATTCATTTCTAAAACCATCTGGTCCAGAACTTGTATTGTTGGGAAAGTTTCTGATAACCTTTCAATTTGGGGGTTTATGAATGCAAGGTCGATTTAATATCTGTAAATCAGTCAACATGATCCACCACATCAATAAACTCAAGACCAAAAACCACATGGTTATATCAGTAGAAACAGAGAGAGCCTTTTACAAAATCCAATATCCCTTTATGATCAAAAGACTACAAAAATGGGAAGAGATGGAAAATTCCTCAAGATAATGGAGTCTGTATATAGCAAATCTATAGACAACATTGTACTCAATGGTGAAGCATTTCCTTTGAGATCAAGAACTAGGCAGCTTACTACTATCAGCTTACCTACTATCAACATTACTATTCAACATAGAGTTGCAAGATCTTGCCATAGCAATCAGGCAGGAGCAATGAATTAAAGGGATATAGACTGGCAGAGAAGAAGTCACACTCTCCCTATTTGCAGATGACATGATACTATACATAAAAGAATATAAGAAATCCAACAAAAAGCATTTGGATATCATCAGTAAGGTGTCAGGCTACAAAAATCAATATACAAAAGTCAGTGCATTCCTCTATGCAAACACTAAGTTAGAAAAAGATGCAATCCAGAAATCAATTCATTTTACTATAGCAACAAAAACATATCTAAGAAAAACCTAACCAAAGAAGTGAAACACTTGTACACTGAAAAGTATCAGTCACTACTCAAGGAAATTGAAAAAGACACAAAGAAGTGGAAAGATATTCCATGTTCATGGATCAGAAGAATTAACATCATCAAAATGAATATACTACCCAGAGCCTAATACACATTTAATGCTATCCCCATCAAGATCTCAGCCACATTTATAGGAGAATAGGACAAATGCTACAAATGTTTTTCTGGCACCAGAAGAGATCTAGAATTGCCAAAACAATTTTGAGAAGAAAGAACAGAACTAGAGGTGTAACACTCCCAGATCAAATTGTGTTATAGGGCCATTGTAATCAAAACTTTTTGGTACTGGAACATGAACATAAACACTGACCACTGGAATGGAATTGAGATCCCAGAAGTAAGCCCCCACACCTATGGACATCGAATCTTTGACAAAGATTCCCAGACTATTAAATGGGGAAAGGAGAGTATCTTCAACAGTGGTGTTGTCAAAAATGGGTTGAAACATACAGAAGAATGAAACTGAGCCACTATATTTCACCAAACACAAAAGTAAATTCTAAGTGGATCAAGGACTTGGATGTTAGACCAGATACTACCAGATACTTAGAGGAAAATATTGGCAGAACTCTTTTCCACACAAATTTTAAAGACATCTTCAATGAATCCAATTACAAAGAAGACTAAGTCAAGTATAAACCTATGGGACTACATCAAATTAAAAAGCAAGACCAAATAGATCAGAAGCAACCAATAGCAGAGCTATATACAAGATACTGGGTACTGTACAGCAAACACTAACAAAAGGACTTCAAAGTTAACCCAATTACCAAATAATGTGATGATAATATTAACTATCCATTGTCTTTTTGAACCCTAAGACAGCAGGAATCTCATATCTCCACTATAGAGCCTCTACTTCCCCCAGTCCTTGAACCTTTGGATAGGGCCCACTTTCCTGTATGCCTCTCCCAATCCATATCAAATAATATTGCATCTGCCGATCGCAACCTAATAAACACAATGATTGCCACCTCAACATGCTTCACTTCAGACTGTGTCCAGAGACTTCACGTGTGGAATGACAACCCTTCAGCTTCATTATTTGGGTGAGACCTTTCCTTACATAGTATTCTCTAATTACATCCCATGTGGTTCACTTTCTAACAAAGACCCAAAACCTAGATATACACCAGTTTCTGTGTGAGAGAGCATATGTTCACACATATCCATAAACTAGTGGAAAATATATACTTGAAAGCAGTACACTAGAGTTTGCAGCGAGTACCCCCCTAACACTTCCTCTCCACTATTCCAAGCTTTGGGTCCATGATTGCTCAACAATATGTTTGGCTTTGTATGTTAACTCTCTTTTCAGTCACCAGGTTTCAGATGCCATCAGGATGCTGGCCAGGCTTCCCTGGACTGAAGACCCTGGAGCTCTGCTTCCCCAGAGACCCACCCTACAAGGGAAAGAGAGAGGCAGACTGGGAGTATGGACCAACCAGTCAACGTCCATGTTCAGCGGGGAAGCAATTACAAAAGCCAGACCTTCCACCTTCTGCAACCCACAATTACCGTGGGTCCATGCTCCCAGAGGGATAGAGAATGGGAAAGCTATCAGGGGAGGGGGTGGGATATGGAGATTGGGTGGTGGGAATTGTGTGGAGTTGTACCCCTCCTACCCTATGGATTTGTTAATTTATTCTTTCTTAAATAAAAAAAAATAATAATTAAAAAAAAGCTTCTGCACAGCAAAAGAAACCACTACCCAAACCAAGAGACCCCTCACAGAATGGAAGATCTTTACATGCCATATATCAGACAAGAGGATAATAACCAAATATAAAGAGCTTGCCAAGCTGAACTACAAGAAAACAAATAACCCCATCCAAAAATGGGGAGAGGACATGAACAGAATATTCACCAAAGAAGAGACCCGAAAGGCCGAGAAACACATGACAAAATTCTCCAAGTCTCTGATTGTCAGAGAAATGCAAATAAAGACAACAATGAGATACCACTTCACTCCTGTGAGAATGTCATACATCAGAAAAGTTAGCAGCAACAAATGCTGGAGAGGTTGTGGGGTCAAAGGAACCCCTCCTGCACTGCTGGTGGGAATGTCAGTTGGTCCAACCTCTGTATAGAGCAGTCTTGAGAACTCTCAGATGGCTAGAAATGGACCTACACTATGATCCTGCAATTCCTCTCCTGGGGTTATATCCTAAGGAACCAAATACACCCATCCAAAAGGATTTGTGTATACCTATGTTAATAGCAGTACAATTTGTAATAACCAAAACCTGGAAGCAATCCAGGTGTCCAACAACAGATGAGTGGCTGAGCAAGTCTTGGTATATATACATAATCAAGTACTACTCAGCTATTAAAAATGGTGATTTCACAGTTTTCAGCCCATATTGGATGGAGCTTAAAGAAATCATGTTAAGTGAAATAAGTCAGAAATAGAAAGATGAATACAGGATGATCTCACTTTCAGGCAGAATTTGAAAAACAAGATTGGAAGTGAAAACGCAAGTGGAACCAGAACTGGAGTTGGAATATTGCACCAAAGTGAAAAACTCTGGGGTGGGTAAGGCCGGGTGGCCGGGGGGGCGGGGAGGAGAGAATACAGGTCCAAAAAGAATGGCAGAGGACCTAGTGGGGGTTGTATTGTTTTATGGAAAACTGGGAAATGTTATTCATGTATAAACTCTTGTATTTACTTTCAAATGTAAAACATTAATTCCTCAATAAAGAAATCAATATATATCAGAGAGAAATCTAGCATAAACAGTATTCAACTCACAAGAAGTTTAATAAAGTTAAACTTTTAGGGGATGGGTGTTAGTGCACCTGGTTGATTTAACATGTTAAAATGTGCAGGGGCCAGGTTTCAAGCCTCAAGTTCCAACCTACTGGGGAAAGCTTTGCAATTTGTAAGTAGTGCTGCTGGTGTCTCTCTGTTTCATTCTTTTTTATTTTTTTAATATTTATTGATTTTCTCTTTTGTTGTAGTTATTGTTGTTATTGATTTCATTGTAGTTGGATAGGACAGAGGGAAATGGAGAGAGGAGGGGAACACAGAGAGGGGGAGAGAAAGATAGAGACCTGCAGACCTGCTTCACCGCCTGTTAAGGGACGTCCCTGCAGATGGGGAGCCGGGGCTCGAACCAGGATCCTTATGCAGGTCCTTGCACTTTGCACCAGGTGTGCTTAACCTGCTGTGCTACCGCCCGACTCCCGACTCTCTATTTCTATCACTCTCTATCTCTCAATTCCCCTCTCCATTTATGGCTGTCTGTATCCAATAAATAAATATAATAACATTTTTAAAGTTAAATTATTACACGTTTGGGGGAATGACATTTATTTCTCTAGCTGAAGAGAAAGAAGTGGGAGTCTTGCGTTAGCACAGCACGTTAAGCACACTTGGCATAAAGCACAATGACAGGACTAAGGATCCCAGTTCAAGACCCTGGATCCCCACCTGCAGGAGGGTCACTTTTCAGGCGGTGAAGCAGGTCACAGCTGTCTATCTTTCTCTCTTCCTCTCTGTCCTCCCCTCCTCTCTCCATTTCTCTCTGTCCTAACAACTACGACATCAGTAACAACAACAATATTAACTACAACAATAATAAGAACAACAAGGGCAACAAAAGGGACAATGAATAAATAAATATTAAATATTTTAAATGAAAAAGAAAGAAGAAGCATCTGCTTATTCATTTAAAGATGATTTTAGGCAGCCATGACATTTAAGTCTAAGGATCTATGTACACACAATACTGATGTAAATAAGTCGTATTAAAATTAAAGTACATGTCAATGAATGATACTAAATCAAATATTATATAAGAGAAATATGAATTTGTGATTTGTTTAAATACTTTTATATAAATACACAGCATATTCATAGATGGAAGCTAAGAAACAAGGACAATAAGAGAAGGCATAATGAAAACTGGACTGGGTGTAGGGCACTATACCAAAGCAAAGGATTCTAAGGAAAGGAATAAAAGGGTCAGGGCTCCTGCAGTATGATGATGGAAAGGGCCTATGTTGGAGGAGAAAGTGTCCTCAGACACCTGTCATGGAGAGGTGAGAGGCTGTACCTGTCAACAGCTGTACTGTAAACTAAAAATCCCTCCATAAAATGTGTGTGTGTGTGTGTGTGTGTGTGTGTGTGTGTGAGGGGGGCTGACAAAAAAAAGAACAAAGCACAGATTGCTATAAAAGAGCTTGCAAGAAAAATTGGGTTCTATTCAAGGGTCAGAGAAAGGCTGTCTAAGGAATTTATATAACTTAAAATGACCTGTAAAATGAACCCAAACTTCAAAGACTTGATAGATGAGTGGAGTTTTTTAGACAAAAGAACCAAAGGGAAAAAAATAAATGAAAAGTCTTGCATTCTGAGAGAAACGGGAATGTTTAATAGACAAACACTGATAAATACTGCCCATTTTCATGTCCCCTCTTAGTAATCCTTTCCATGGTTCAGATATTGGCTCCTTCCTAAATTTGGGGCATCTCTGAAGGGCCAGACATGGGCTGGGTTATGTGCACCTGGTTATGGGCACATGTTACAAGGTACAAGAACCTGGGTTCAAGGCCCCAGCCTCCATTTTCAGGGGAAAGTTTTGCAAGTGGTGAAGCAATGCAGCAGATGTCTCCCTGTCTCTTTTTCTCTATATATTTCCTTTCTTTTTGATTTCTGATTGTCTCTATCCAATAAGTAAATAAAGATTAAATTTTAAAAAGCCAATCTCAGAGCTATGGGAACAAGTAAAATCTTAGTGTTAATTGTGCTCATGTTCAGTATCTTTTACCTAAATTACTTAGTTGTTTATTTCGTTTTAGCTCCCATAGAATGTCCCAGTACACTCAAGCATATGTTACTTTCTTACACTCTGTCTCCAGTGAATATGATACAAGACAGAAATGGACATTGCAGTAAACTTAGAGGGTAGTGAGAAAGAGGCAGAATAGATGGACTTGGACCTTGGCTACTAAGCACATGGCAGCTACAACTGGAGCATAAGTTAAACATAATGTGTTTTGTTCTTAAGTGCAATAGGAATCTCCTTTGAGTGGTTTTCTAGCAAAAGAGGTGCAAATATTATTCACTGCATTGGATTGGACAGATAGGGGAAGTATAGATTACTATCAACATAAAATAAAACATAGATATCATTTTTCTCTTCTGAGAATATTTAATCCTAACGCAGATTTGCTTCATACTTGTACCTTTAAAATATCATTTTTCATAGAAATTTTATTTTTTTCCTCAAATGATAGAGGCTTATTACTTATAGGACATACATTTTTATGCAAACCTGGGTTACTGTGAGGTATTGGGCAGAGAGAGAATGTGGGTCTGGGGTTATGCTTTTATTAAGGTGGAACAGTGGAATGAGGAGATTTATGAAGGTTCACTCTTTAAGGCTAAATTTAAATCATATAAGCTGAGAACTTAAAGCATGTGAAAGGAGAGAGAAAATAGAATGAAGAAGAAACAAAATGTAAACTACTCCCAACTGATAGAGTTATCTTAGTCAATCAGGATTAGTGCTGGAATGCAGTGCAACAAGTAAAGAGAGATGAGGAGAGAGAAGAAGGAGAGGGAGAAGAGGGAGAGGTAGAATAAGAGGTAGAAAAAGAGGGAGAGGGAGAGGGAGAGGGAGAGGGAGAGGGAGAGGGAGAGGGAGAGGGAGAGGGAGAGGGAGAGGGAGAGGGAGAGGGAGAGATATCACAATAGAGCATCACTGTGGCACATAAATTGCCAAGGGCTGTATTTGAGACTTCAAGCTTTAATCTAACTCATTATCCATTGTGTCACCTCTTGAAATTGAAGTCATGCATTGTTATTTTTAACCATTCATGTTTTTCCTGTGTTCAAAAGACCAGAAAAGAGAAATAGTAGAAAATGGTGGATATGTTTTTCTCTAGGTTTCTTGATGTCACTAAATTTTGTTGTTATTCACCAATACTGCTCATGAGTTAAAAGATGTTTTTAAGATGGGGGGGTGCAAAATAGCTCACCTGGATAGTGCCTCTGCTCTGACATATAAGTAACCCAGCTTCTAGCCTGACACTCACCACTTTCATAGAATTCTGATGGCTAGTACATAATTTTAGATATTAAGTTCTTTGGGAAAGAAACAAGTCTTTCTTTTCTTTTCTTTTTTTTTTTTTTTTGACAGAAGTTGAGAGGCAAAAAGGACAGAAAGAGAGAGACACCTGCAGCACTGCTTTGCAATTTATGAACCTTCCTCCTTGCAGGTAATAATTGGAGACTTCAGGGGATCGGATGGTAGAATAGTGGGTTAAGCTCACATGTCATGAAGCGCAAGGACTGGTATAGGGGTCCTGGTTCGAGTCCCTGGCTTCCCACCTGCAAGGGGATCGCTTCACAGGCAGTGAAGCAGGTCTGCAGGTGTCTTTCTCTCCCCCATCTACCTTCCCCTTCTCTCTCTGTTTTCTCTGTCTGATCCAACAACAACAACATATAATAACAGCAGTATATAATATAATAACATATATAACAACAGTAATAATAAACACAATGATAAAAAAGGGCAACAAAAAGGAAAAAAAAAGTAGTCTCCAGGAGCCGTGGATTCATGGTGTAGGCACCAAGCCCCAGCAATAACCCTGGAGGCAAAACAAACAAACAAAAAGAATTGGAGACTTAAACCCAGATTGCTATGCATTGTACAGTTTGCATTCAACCAGGTGTGTCACAATCCAGCCCCAAGAATCAAGTGTTCTGAATTATTAAAAATTATCATCATAGTGCTGAGTCTAGTAAATGTTCTTTATATAAGTTGAAATGAAAATCACTCTATTAGGTATGGAAATTGTAACAAAGATTTGACTCTTATGAAAATATCCCCTCTGTCTTAATTCACTGAAGCTGTCTGCAGTAATTTTTTACACAAGGCTAGAATAAAGATGGAGATTGAGAAGATAGTGTGCTGCTTTGCCATATGTGCCACCAACCTTTGAGTCTGGCCACCAAAGCATTGAAGGAACTGTGATATATAGATATAGATGATATAGAGATAAAGATATAGATAGATAGACGGATATATATGTATAGATAAATCATCCATCTATCTATCATCTGAAAAGGTCATTCCACAGCAATGAAGCCCCTAAGAAAAAAATAGAGAGAGAGAGAAAGAAAAGGAATTGAAGATTGGGGTAAATACATAATGGTTATTCAAAGAGACTTTCATGTCTGAGGATCCAAAGTCCTATGTTCAGCCTCCTGCACCACCATAAACCAGAGCTGAGTAGTACCCTGGGGAAAAAAAAAAACTGGATGTAGCAAAATACTAATAATATATCTGTTTCAGGTGTCTTTATTCACATGACACAAGCCCTTAAAGACAGAAACTTATTTCTTAAACCCAAAAAGTTAGTACAATTTCTTTTCTTCAGCAAATTGTCCTAAGGATACATATTGACTGAGTTTTATTTGTACATAGGCTAGACACACACAAAAAAAGTTAAATTGCGAGGGGGGTTCCCGGAAGATGGCGGACTGAGAAGCTGCTAGTGGCTTGAGCTCTGACCATATCACCTGGAAATGGTAGGATTTTCTACCTTTAGTAGGCAGTCAATAAGGGGTCCTAGTAGTGACACCAAGGAGGTGACTATAACTTAATTTGGGTTAAGAATTAGAGTAGGAAAAAAGGGAAAAAAATGTTCCTTTTAATTTTTAAGCATACCTCCTCCCCTTTGGCCCCCCCCATAACCAGTCCCTGGGGACCAGCTCCTAGCAGGCTCTCCTGCTAGGAGCCTCTTTATTTACCAAATTCCTGTCCCACCAGGGAGTATCATTCATTCTATATCTATACCCTTCTGAAACCTCTGGCCTTTTTTCTTTCTAGGTAGTCAACCCTCCCACCTCACCCCACATAGCTAATTAAATAATTAAAAATAAATAAATTAAAAAAACCCTTTCCTTTCACTGCTCTTTTATGACTGTTCTTTTTCTTATATTTTTCTTTTTTCTCTCTCTCTTTCTTTTTTTTTCTTTTTCTCATTCTTGTCATCCTTTCTTCCTTAATCCTACAGCTTCCAAAGCCACAGCTCCCAGCTCCCACACCACCAGTGTGCTTTTTTAAATTCACTAATACATATTTGTGAATTATTTGGGGGAAGAATTCTGACTCAGTGTGGACTCTCACTGCAAGTGTCTCTGCTAAACTTCCCTTCCTCCTTTAGCCAACCCTAGAATATACAGTGGATAGTAGATTTGCATAACTGTGTATTTCAGCTATCCTTGTCTAGTCCTGAGTTTGTTTTTTTTTCTTTTTTTTTCCTCATTCTTAACAATCAGCTGCCTCTGATCACAAGGTTTGAGGTAATCTGGGACAGGATTTTTATTTTATTTTTTTAACCTGCTCTATTTTACTATTAATATTACATAAAGGCATATATCCCCCCCCTTTAGGTAGATCAGAATTAACTCTTAGCATATATTTCAGAGATAGGGTAGTGGGCATCTTATCTATTGTGGGAAGAACTTGTCTTCTTAATTCTACCTCCTCTACAGACTCTGCCCTCCCTCCCCCTCCTAGCTAATCAAAAAATTAAATTAAATTAAAAATAAAGTAATAAAAAAAACCTTTCCTTTCACTGCTCTTTAATTATAGTTCTTTTGCTTATCTTTTCCCTTTTCTCTCTCTTGTCCCTTCTTTCTTTTTCTATTTTTTTTTTATCTTGTCATACACTTCTTTGTCCTTCTTCTTTACCTTTCTGAATTTGTGAATTATTTAGGGGAAGAAATCTGACTCAGAGTGGACTCTCTATGTGTGTATCTCTGCTCTAGTTCACTTTCCCCTCTTGTTATCCCTAGAATATACAGTGTATAGTAGATTTGCATAACTGTCTATTCTTGCTATCCCTCATTTCTTTTCTCTTTCTCATTCACTGGGATTTGGTTACTATTTTTTAACCGACTGGAGACATTGTTTGGCTAACTGGTAATGACTAAACTGCTACAATACTTGCTTCAGTTGCAACTGTAATTCCTGAGGTTGGTGAGTGCAATTTTCATAAAGGTATTTAGTACAGTGTTGCTTGTACTCAAGACACAACAACTGAGGAACAACAGAGCAAATAAAAAAAAAGAAACACATAAATAAAAAAAAATGGGTAGATCAAAAACAAATAAAACTCCTACTACAATGAATGAAAACAAGAGCCCAGAAGAAACTACAAATCAGCCAGAAGTAACCATAGATAAGAAAAGTATGCAAGCAATAAAAAACTTATTAATCACAGAATGAAAACAACACTGGAGGAAAGGAATGGCAGTATTAGGGAAACAACAGCTGAAACCCCCAAGGAAAATACTGATTATCTTGAGGCAATTAGAGAACTGAAAGCTGAAATAGCTGTAATGAAGAAAGAAGCTGAGGCAAGGGAAAGCAGACTAACAGAATTAGTCAGACAGAGGATGAGTTAGAGAAAACTAAGAAAGAGGTAAAAGAGCTTAAAAAGAGATAGAGAGACACTGAAAACAACAACAGAGACATATGGGATGATCTCAAAAGAAGTAACATTCGAATAATCGGCCTGACAGAGGAAGAAAGAGAGGAAGGGGAAGCAAATATTCTAGAGGAAATAATAGAAGAAAACTTAACAGACCTGAATAACAGAAAGGACATCAAGATTCAAGAGGCCCAGAGAGTACCAAACAGAATCAACCCAGACCTGAAGACACCAAGACACATCATAGTCACAACGAGAAGAAGTAAGGATAAAGAAAGGATCCTAAAGGCTGCAAGAGAGAAACAAAAAGTCACATACAGGGGAAAACCCATAAGATTATCTGCAGACTACTCCACTCAAACTCTAAAAGCCAAAAGAGAATGGAAAAATATCTATCAAACCCTGAATGAAAAAGGGTTTCAACCAAGGATAATATATCCTGTTAGACTTTCATTCAAACTAGATGGAGGGATTAAAACCTTCTTAGACAAGCAACAGTTAAAGGAGGCAACCATCACCAAGCCGGCCCTGAAAGAGGTTCTAAAAGACCGCTTATAAACAAGAACATCACTATAATACTGAAATTTATCAGAGCAAACAAAAAAAATTTTAGAACAATGGCACTACAATACATTAAATCCATAATATCAATAAATGTCAATGGCTTAAACTCACCCATCAAAAGGCACAGGGTGGAGGGATGGATCAGAAAACATAACCCAACCATATGCTGCTGGTAAGAATCCCATCTTTCACAACAAGATAAACACAGACTTAAAGTGAAAGGATGGAAAACTATCATACAGGATAACGGACTACAAAAAAAGGGCAGGAACAGCCATTCTCATCTCAGAAACGATAGATTTTAAATTAAATAAAGTAATAAAAGATAGGCAAGGACATTACATAATGATTAGAGGATCAATCAGCCAAGAAGACTTAACAATTATTAACATCTATGCACCCAATGAGGGACCATCTAAATACATCAACCACTACTGAAAGAATTTCAAAAATACATCAATAGTAATACAATAATAGTGGGAGACTTCAATACCCCACTCTAACACTTAGACAGATCAACAAAGCAGACAACCAATAAAGATACAAGAGATTTGAATGAAGAGATTGACATACTGAACCTCTTGGACATTTTCAGAGTCCTTCACCCCAAAAAACTGGAATACACCTTCTTTTCAAAACCACATAACACATACTCAAGTATAGACCATATGTTAGGCCACAAAAACAGCATAAAGAAATTCAAAAGCATTGAAATCATCCCAAGTATCTTCTCAGACCACAGTGGAGTAAAACTTAACAATTAACAACAAACAGAAAATTATTAAACGTCACAGACTTTGAAACTAAAAACATATTCCTTAAGAACCACTGGGTCAGAGACACGCTCAAGCAGGAAATACAAACGTTCCTGGAAACAAATGAAAATGAAGACACAATCTATCAAAATATTTGGGACACAGCTAAAGCAGTACTGAGAGGGAAACTCATAGCCATACAATCACATATTAAACACCAAGAAGAAGCTCAAATGAACGACCTTACTACACACCTCAAGGACTTAGATGAAGAGGAACAAAGGAACCCTAAAGCGTCCAGAAAGACAGAAATTAGTAAAGTTAGAGCAGAAATAAACAACATCAAAAATGAAAAAACCATACAAAAGATCAATGAAGCCAAATGTTGATTCTTTGAAAGATTAAACAAAATTGACAAACCCTAGCCAGACTCACCAAACAAAAAAGAGAAAGACTGAAATTAATAGAATTGTAAACAATGGGGGAGATATCACAACAGACACCACAGAAATCCAGAGAATCCTGCGAAACTACTATAAAGAACTATATGCCACCAAGGTAGAGAATCTGGAAGAAATGGAACAATTCCTAGAAGCATATGCCCTTCCAAAACTGAACCAAAAAGAACTACAAAATCTAAATGCACCAATCACAGACAAAGAAATTGAAACCGTTATTAAGAATCTCCCCAAAAACAAAAGTCCAGGAACAGATGGCTTCACAAAGGAATTCTACAAAACTCTCAGGAAACAGTTAGTACCCATACGTCTTAAGCTTTTCCATTAGATTGAAGAAACAGGAATACTCCCTTCCACCTTTTATGAAGCCAACGTCACCCTGATACCAAAAGCTGATAGGGACAGAACAAAAAAGGAAAACTACAGACCAATATCACTGATGAACATAGATGCCAAAATATTAAAAAAGATCTTGGCCAACCAGATACAGCAACATATCAAAAAGATTGTTCATCACGACCAAGTGGGATTCATCCGAGTAATGCAAGACTGGTTCAACATCCGTAAGTCAATCAATGTCATTCACCACATCAACAAAAGCAAAGCCAAAAACCACATGATTATCTCAATAGATGCAGAGAAAGCCTTTGACAAAATCCAACACACATTCATGCTCAAAACTCTACAAAAAATGGGAATAGATGGGAAAATCTTCAAGATAGTGGAGTCTATATATAGCAAACCTACAGCCAACATCATACTCAATGGACAGAAGCTTAAAGCATTCCCCCTCAGATCGGGGACTAGACAGGGCTGTCCACTGTCACCATTACTCTTCAACATAGTATTGGAAGTTCTTGCTAAAGCAATCAGGCAAGAGAAATAGATCAAAGAAATAGAGATTGGATGGAAAGAAGTGAAGCTCTCACTATTTGCAGATGATATGATAGTATACATAGAAAGACCTAAAGAATCAGGCATTTCTGGATTACTGGAAGTTATTAGGCAATATAGCAAGGTAACAGGCTACAAAATCAATGTACAAAAATCAGTGGCATTTCTTTATGCAAACACTAAATTTGAAGAAGAAGACACCCAGAAATCACTCCCATTTACTGTTTCAGCAAAATAAATCAAATACCTAGGAATAAAGTTGACCAAAGAAATGAAAGACTTATATACTGAAAACTATGAGTCACTACTCAAGGAAATACAAACTGATACCACGAAATGGAACGATATCCCATGCTCATGGGATATCATCAAAATAAATATTCTCCCCAGAGCCATATACAAATTTAATGCAATACCCATAAAAGTTCCACCAAGCTTCTTTAAGAGTATAGAACAAACACTACAATCATTTATCTGGAACGTGAAAGACCTAGAATTGCCAAAACCATCTTGAGAAAAAGAAACAGAAATGGAGGCATCACACTCCTAGATCTTAAACTATATTATAAAGCCATCATCATCAAAACAGCATGGTACTGGAACAAAAATAGGCACACAGACCAGTGGAACAGAATTGAAAGCCCAGAAATAAATCCCCACACCTACAGACATCTAATCTTTGATAAGGTGGCCCAAAGGATTAAATGGAAAAAGGAGGATCTCTTCAATAAATGGTGCTGGGAAAACTGGGTTGTAACTTGCAGAAGAATGAAATTGAACCACTTTTTCTCACCAGAAACAAAAATCAACTCCAAATGGATCAAAGAACTAGATGTCAGACCAGACACAATCAAATACTTAGAGGATAACATTGGTAAAACAGTTTCCCACCTACACCTCAAGGACATCTTAGATGAATCAATCCCAATTACAAGGAAGAGTAAAGCAGAAACAAACCAATGGGACTACATCACATTGAAAATCTTCTGCACATACAAAGAAACTATTAAACTAACAAAGGGACCACTCATAGAATGGGAGAAGATCTTCACATGCCATACATCAGACAAGAAACTAATCACCAAAATATAGAAAGAGCTCAGCAAACTTAGCACCAAAAAAGCAAATGACCCCATCCAAAAATGGGCAGAGGATATGAACAAAGCATTCACTACAAAGGAGATACAAAAGGCTAACAAACATATGAAAAACTGCTCTAGGTCACTGATTGTCAGAGAAATGCAAATTAAGACAACACTAAGATACCACCTCACTCCTGTAAGAATGGCATACATCAAAATGGACAGCAGAGACAAATGCTGGAGAGGTTGTGGGGACAGAGGAACCCTTTTACATTGCTGGTGGGAATGTAAATTGTACAGCCTCTGTGGAGAGCAGTCTGGAAAACTCTCAGAAGGCTAGACATGGACCTTCCATATGATCCAGTAATACCTCTCCTGGGGTTATACCCCAAGGACTCCATAACACCCAACCAAAAAGAGGTGTGTACTCCTATGTACATAGCAGCACAATTCATAATAGCTAAAACCTGGAAGCAACCCAGGTGCCCAACAACAGATGAGTGGCTGAGAAAGCTGTGGTATATATACACAATGGAATACTATGCAGCTATCAAGAACAATGAAACCACCTTCTCTGACCCATCTTGGACGGAGCTAGAATGTATTATGTTAAGTGAGCTAAGTCAGAAAGATAAAGACAAATATGGGATGATCCACTCATCAACAGAAGTTGAGGAAGAATATCTGAAAGGGAAACTAAAAGCAGGACCTGACCACATTGTAAGTAGGGCACCAAAGTAATAACCCTGAGGTGAGGGGTAGACATGCAGCTTCCTGGGCCAGTTGGGGGTGGAAGTGGTTGGGAGGGCTAGGTCAAACTCTTTTGGTGGTGAGAATGGTGTTTATGTACACTCCTAGTAAAATGTATTCATATACATAACTAGTTAATTATTACAAGAGGGGGACAATTAATTGTATGTCTCGAAGTTTTTCAAAATACAAACTGAATCTTTTCTCAATATATGCAGTTTAACTGATATGCAGAATCTCTCAAAAGCCTAGACCAAGTAGATCAGAAGCAACCAGTAGCACAGCTACATACAAGATACTAGGTACTGTACAACAATCCCTGACAAAAGAACTTTTCAAAGTTAACCCAATTACCAAATAATGCAATGTTAACATTAATTATCGATTGTCTTTTTGAACCCTAAGACAGCAGGAACCTCACATCTCCACTATAGAGGCTCTACTTCCTCCAGTCCTGGAACCCTTGGATAGGGCCCACTTTCCAGTATGCCTCTCCCAATCCATATCAAATAGTATTGCATCTGCTGATCACAACCTAACCAACACAATGATTGCCACCTCAACATGCTTCACTTTAGACTATGTCCAGAGACTACATGTGTGGAATGACAACGCTTCAGGTTCATTACTCAGGTGAGACTTTTCCTTTCATAGTATACTCTAATTCCATCTCAGGTGGTCCACTTTCTAACAAAGTCCCAAAACCTAGATATACACCAGTTTCTGTGAGAGAGAACATATGTTCACACGTATCCATAAACTACTACAAAATATATACCTGAAAGCAGAAGTATACTAGAGTTTGCAATGAGTATCCCCCTAACACTTCCTCTCCTCTATTCCAAGCTTTGGGTCCATGATTGCTCAACAATTTGTTTGGCTTCATATGTTAACTCTCTTTTCAGTCACCAGGTTCCAGATGTCATCAGGATGCTGGCCAGACTTCCCTGGACTGAAGACCCCACCAATGTGTCCTGGAGCTCAGCTTCTCCAGAGACCCACCCTACTAGGTAAAGAGAGAGGCAGACTGGGAGTATGGACCAACCAGTTAACACCCATATTCAGTGGGGAAGCAATTACAGAAGCCAGACCTTCCACCTTCTGCAACCCACAATGACCCTGGGTCCATGCTCCCAGAGGGATAGAGAATGGGAAAGCTATCAGGGGAGGAGGTGGGATATGGAGAATGGGTGGTGGGTATTGTGTGGAATTGTACCCCTCCTACCCTATGGTTTTTTTAATTAATACTTTCTTAAATAATAAAAAAACCTTAAGGAATCCAGCAGAAAACAACTGGAAGTTATTAGGCAATATAGAAAGGTATCAGGCTATAAAATCAATGTACACAAATCAGTGGCATTTCTTTATGCAAACACTAAATTTGAACAGAAGACATCCAGAAATCACTCCCCTTTACTGTTTCAGCAAAATAAATCAAATACCTAGGAACAAAGTTGACCAAAGAAGTGAAAGACTTGTATGCTGAAAACTATGAGTCACTACTCAAGGAAATACAAACTGATACCAAGCAATGGAAATATATCCCATGCTCATGGATTGGAAGAATAAATATAATCAAAATGAATATTCTGCCAGGACCCATATACAAATTTAATGCAATACCCATCAAAGTTCCATCAAGCTTCTTTAAGAGAATAGAACAAACACTATAATATTTTATCTGGAACCTGAAAAGACCTAGAATTGCCAAAACTATCTTGAGGAAAAGAAACAGAAATGGAGGCATCACACTCCCAGATATTAAACTATATTATAAAGCCATCATCATCAAAACAGCATGGTACTGGAACAAACTTAGGCACACCGACCAGCGGAAAAGAATTGAAAGCCCAAAAATAAATCCCAGCACCTATGAACATCTAATCTTTGATAAGGGGGCCCAAAGGATTAAATGGAAAAAGGAGGATCTCTTCAATAAATGGTGCTGGGAAAACTCGGTTGAAACATGCAGAAGAATGAAATTGAACCACTTTATCTCACCAGAAATAAAAATCAACTCCAAATGGATCAAAGACCTAGATGTCAGGCCAGAAAAAATCAAATACTTAGAGGATAACATTGGTAAAACAGTTTCCCACCTACACCTCAAGGACATCTTAGAATAATCTAACCCTATTGCAAGGAAGACTAAAACAGAAACACACCAATGGGACTACATCACATTGAAAATCTTCTGCACATCCAAAGAAACTATTAAACAAACAAAGAGACCCCTCACAGAATGGGAGATCTTCACATGCTATACAACAGACAAGAAACAAAGCACCAAAATATATACAGAGCTCAGCAAACTTAGCACCAAAAAAGCAAATGACCCCATCCAAAAATGGGCAGAGGATATGAACAAAACATTCACCTCAGAGGAGATCCAAAAGGCTAACAAACATGGAAAACTGCTCTAGATCACTGACTATCAGAGAAATGCAAATTAAGACAACACTAAGATACCACCTCACTCCTGTAAGAGTGGCATACATGCAAAATAACAGCAGCACCAATGCTGGAGAGGTTGTGGGGACAGAGGAACCCTTGTACATTGCTGGTGGGAATGTAAATTGGTACAGCCTCTGTGGAGAGCAGTCTGGAAAACTCTCAGAAGGCTAGACATGGACCCTCCATATGATCCAGTAATACCTCTCCTGGGGTTATACCCCAAGGACTCCATAATACCCAACCAAAAAGAGGTGTGTACTCCTATGTTCATAGCAGCACAATTCATAATAGCTAAAACCTGGAAGCAACCTAGGTGCCCAACACCAGATGAGTGGCTGAGAAAGCTGTGGTATATATACACAATGGAATACTATGCAGCCATCAAGAACAATGAACCCACCTTCTCTGACCCATCTTGGACGGAGCTAGAAGGAATTATGTTAAGTGAGCTAAGTCAGAAAGATAAAGATGAGTATGGGATGATCCCACTCATCAACAGAAGTTGAGTAAGAAGATCTGAAAGAGAAACTAAAAGCAGGACCTGATCAATTTGTAAGTAGGGCACCAAAGTAAAAACCCTGTTGAGGGGTAGACATGCAGCTTCCTGGGACAGTGGGGGGGTGGGAGTGGGTGGGAGGGATGGGTCACAGTCTTTTGGTGGTGTGAATGGTGTTTATGTACACTCCTAGCAAAATGTAGACATATAAATCACTAGTTAATTATTTTGAGAGGGGGAAAATCAATTGTATGTCTCGAAGTTTTTCAAAACACAAACTGAATCTTTTTAATATATAGGCTGTGTATTTGATATGCTGACTCTCTCAAAAGCCTAGACCAAGCCTAGGTCAGAAGCATCCAATAGCACCGCTATATACAAGATACTGGGTACTGTACAGCAAACCATAACAAAAGGACTTTTCAAAGTTAACCCAATTACCAAATAATGTGATGATAACATTAACTATCGATTGTCTTTTTGAACCCTAAGACAGCAGGAAGCTCACATCTCCACTATAGAGTCCCTACTTCCCCCAGTCCTGGAACCCTTGGATAGGGCCCACTTTCCCGTATGCCTCTCCCAATCCATATCAAATAGTATTGCATCCGCCGATCACAACCTAACCAACACAACGATTGCCACCTCAACGTGCTTCACTTCAGACTTTGTCCAGAGACTTCACATGTGGAATGACAACCCTTCAGCTTCATTACTCAGGTGAGACCTTTCCTTTCAACGTATATTCTAATTCCATCTCAGGTCATTCACCTTCTAACAAAGTCCCCAAAACCTAGATATACACCAGTTTCTGTGAGGGAGAGCATATCTTCACACGTATCTATAAACTACTGCAAAATATATACCTGGAAGCAGAAGTACACTCGTTTGCAGTGAGTACCTCCCTAACACTTCCTTCTCCACTATTCCAAGCTTTGGGTCATGATTGCTCAACAATTTGTTTGGCTTCGTATGTTAACTCTCTTTTTAGTCACCAGGTTCCAGATGCCATATGGATGCTGGCCAGGCTTCCCTGGATTGAAGACCCCACCAATGTGTCCTGGAGCTCAGCTTCCCCAGAGACACAACCTACTAGGGAAGGAGAGAGTCAGACTGGGAGTATGGACCGACCAGTCAACGCCTATGTTCAGCGGGGAAGCAATCACAGAAGCCAGACCTTCTACCTTCTGCAACCCACAATGACCCTGGGTCCATGCTCCCAGAGGGATGGAGAATGGGAAAGCTATCAGGGGAGGGGATGGGATATGGAGATTGGGTGGTGGGAATTGTGTGGAGTTGTACCCCTCCTACCCTATGGTTTTGTTAATTAATCCTTTCTTAAATTAAAAAAAAATTAAATTGCTATAAAAAATGTGTGCTAAAGCACAGTAACAGGTAAAGAAAAAATGACATGGTGATGTGCATGTGTAAAAGAATTTTACTATTATGACTGTTACAATCATATCTAAAATATATTTTCTTTTTTCTTGCTAAGATAAAAATAATTAAACTTGGTTAAGTGTTTTTTTCTCTGGGCTGGCTTCAAGGGTGGGTAACAGATGACCAGGGACACATGGCTGAGCTGCGAATGCAGTTTAATATTTATTCACAAGCAGGCAAGCAGTCCAACACCCTAATCACCACACAATGTGCTCCTCCATCTATCTCCTCTGGCCTCAGTGTCAGGAACCAAGAAAGTACCTAGGATAGGGGGCGGGGAGAAGGAAGAAGAGGGAAACTAGCAAGGACTAAACCAAAAACTCCAAGACGCAGGGGGAGCGAGACCAATATAACAGAATGACCATGTAAATAGACCACAATGTCAAGCAATGTAACAGAAGGGATCCCAGAAGCAAAACTAGAAGCATAGCAACAGTTAAGCACACTCAAAATATGCAATCCTGATGCTTTAAAATCCAAGAACAAACAAACAAAAAAACAGGTAATGAACTCGATGTTGGGAGTTGGGCAGTGGTGGACCCAGTTGACCTCATGTAGTACCATGCTCATGGACCTGTGTTCAAGCCCCTCATTCACCACCTGCAGGGTAAAGTTTCACAAAAAGTGAAGCAGGGCTGTCAATGCCTTGCTTTTTCTCCATCCCTTCCCCCCTTATTGTTGTTGTCTCCAGGGTTCTTTTTGGGACTCTGGTGCCTGCACTACAAATCCACTGCTCGTGGAAACTATTTTTTACCTTTTGTTGCTCTTGATTTTATCGTCAGTGTTGTTGTTGTTATTGATGTTGTTGGATAGGACTGAGAAAAATCAAGAGAATAGGGGAAGACAGAGAGGGAGATAGGGGAGAGAGAGACAAGACTCCTGCAGACCTGCTTCACTGCCTGTGAAGTGAAGCCCCTGAAGGTAGGGAACCTAAGGCTCAAACCTGGATGCTGAGCTTGCACTTGAGCCTCTTGCCATGTGTGCTTAACCCGCTACAACACCGCCTAGCTCCTTTTCACCCCCTCTTTATCTCCCCCTTCCCTATCAAATTATCTCTGTCCCTACTGAATAAATATATAAAATATTTTTTAAAATTATAACCTTAATCCATGCCACAATTTAGAGAAGTATATACACTAAAATGGAAATTGTAGAAAAAAAAACTTTGAAAATATTCTTATATTTTACTTTTAAATCCAATTTTATCAGAAATAGGACAATGGTCAGACATACTATATATATCAATTCAGACTAGTGATTAAATTGTCCACTGAAGTTCTTCTGTTTGCAGACTGAAAATAAAGTGAATTTTCATTCATTTAAGTTTAGACAAAATGTTTTAGTCTCAATTAGATCAGTAATGAATCTGGACAAGTTGAATAGTTGCATTTTCATTTTGGTTAGCAATTAAAAGGTGGAAAGAAGTTTCTAGTGAAAGCAAAACAGTAGGAATAATAATGCAAAATTGAGTTTAACAACAAATTAAATTTTAAAAACTATAAATTGGAGGACATAGTAGTATATAGTATATTAGTTAGCAGTTTTTACCAATTAAATTAAAATAATGTTTGTGAACCATACAAACATCTTACTTGTGGTAAAGCAGTATATCAGTTGCTTCAGGTGTCTCTCTGTATCTCTCCCTATTGCCTCCTCCCTTCCCTTTCTGTTTCTGTTTCTATCCACTAAATAATTTAAAATAACGAAGTCTTCAAAATAAATAAATTAGTCCTTATTTAATGATCAAAGTAACTTCCATATGTCAAATTTCTTAACTCTTCTGACAGTAAGGGCTATATTGATAGATACAAAAATGGAACAAAGGGGGGAGAGAGAGAGAAGAGAAGAGAAGAGAAGAGAAGAGAAGGTAGGGGAGAGGAGAGGAGAGGAGAGGAGAAGAGAGGAGAGGAGAAGAAAGAGAAGAGAAGAGAAGAGAAGAGAAGAGAAGAGAAGAGAGAGAAGAAGAGAAAGAAGAAGAGAGAGAAGAGAGAGAAAAGAGAGAGAACCACTCACAGCACCCTCCAAGCTTCCTTCAATTCAGTAGGTTCTGGGCTTGAACCTGGGTGGCACATCTTGCAAAGCAGCATACTATTCATGTGAGCTACTTTTCCAACTAGTGTTCAATTGGTTTTAAAAACAAAAAAACAAATAAACCAATAGTTTTTATCCTTTGGTCTTCCACTTTCTGCAGAAATACTGTTGTAAGTCTTAATGCAATTGTAGAAATGGTTTGTTTTATGCCACTTAGCTGTCAAATAAAGCAGATACAAAGCTTTTCTTTCTCGGTTCATTGCCTATGTATAGCACGGTACCTGTGATAACTCAATTGGAGGGTTTTTCAGTGTTTTACTTTCATATTCCTCTCACTTGAAAGCATAGATGGTGAGGTGTTCAAATATGGCTGAGCTAGGCAGCAAGTTCCAGTAGACATGGTTCCAGTAACAGTACCATGCAATTGTTTCTCCCATGTCATCTCAAGTAGTTACAGCTACATAAACTCTATACTCAGCTTACTCTGCTGTTGTGTTGCTCAGGGAGGGAGTGATGTGGCTTATTGTTTCACATTACAAAACCCACTTTCAGATATTTATTGAGTCAGCAAGTATGTACTGCACTATTAATATAGAGCAGAAACCATTTTTAGGGGAAGAAAGGCAATGCTGAGAAACTTAGATATGTCCACAAACCTTGTGTTCTATTTATCTAATTTTCTAAAATTGTACCTGACTTACCCGTGGTCATGAGCAGTAGACTGCTTTCAGTTTACCATTCAATTTGATTCCCTTTTTCAGTTTTTTTAAACAAATTTTATTCCTTTTTTAGATTTATTTATTTATTTATCATTAGACAGAGACAGACAGAAATTAAGAGGGTAGGGGAAGACAGAGAGGAAAAGAGAAAGATAGATACCTGTAGCCATGCTTCACCACTCCTGAAGCTTTCCCCTACAGATGTGGACCAAAAGTTTGAACCAAAGTCCTTGTGTGCTTAAATGTGTGTCCTTAACTAGGTGCCCCACAGCCAGCCCTTCTCCCCCTCATTTTTAGTTTTATAAAAGTATGGTTAAATATTTAGAGAGCATAGTATTGTGATTTGATATATTGTTAATTCTCCTCATGGAGTTAATTAGCCTATCTGTTAACTTGCCTATTTATTGTTTACTGAGTTGAAGTCAGATTCTCCTCTCAGCAAATAATAATTATACACTTGGCTGACAATATTAATCTTTATTTAATTTTATTATTATGTTGACTCCAGGGGTTTTGCTGGGAGTTGGTGTCAGCACAATGTATTATTTATCATCCCAAGTGACCATGTTATCCTTTTTTATTTGATATTGATGAAAATAAATTTAGAAGGAAAGGAAGAAGAGAGAGAGCTGTAACACTGCTTCACTACTCATGAAGCTTCCTTCCTTGAATGTGAGGATCAGGGACTTGAACCCAGATCCTTGCATGCTGTATCATGGTGAACCACTGCCTTCCCCTCATATACCAATCATTTTAAACATTAATTTTTAGACTTTATGAGTCTATAAGTGTTAGACATACATGAGGATAAACAAACTCTCCCTTCTCTTAGACAGTTACTTTTCTACTTTCTTTTTTTTTATTTTCGCATATTCCAAATGTATATAACACTATGCAGTATTTAACTTTTGCAGTCTGATTTTTCACATAACAGAATGCTTTTCAGTTTATTCAATCTTTTAATGATTGGATTATACTCCTTATACCACATGTGTATTATAAAATATTCTATAAAGTATATATACTGAAATTTTACTGCAATACATTAAATATGATTACATTGATGTATGGTTAGTATATGTTATGTTCATATTGTATTTTCTTTGTCTATTAATCTTTGGGCAGACATTCTTTTTTTTTTCCTTTCTAAAATCTAGGCTATTGTGATTAATGCAATAAAAGCATGGATCTATGATATATCCTCAAAATAATGGTTTAATTCCATTTGTCTGTATATCCATTACTATTTAAAATTTATAACTTCAAAAGTAAACTACATAGTGGTTTCCATATATATTTAGTTCATTCATTTTTATGGGAGATACAAAATGAGCGACAAGAGAGGGAGAAGGAGAGAGGGAAAGAAGGAGAGAGGAAGAGGGAGAGAGAGAGAGAGCCCAATCAGAACACTACTCAGCTCTATTATGGTCCTGTTGAGACTTTAACCTGGGACCTTAAAGCCTTATGTATGGAAATATTTTGTACAGTCATTATGCTTTCTCTTTCCAGCTCTTCATATTATTTTCTAAAGTTCTACCAGTTTATATTTCTAAAAGGTGCATAAGACTTTCTTTTCCTCTATGTCTTCACTAACACTTGTTATGTCTTCTCCTTTTGATGATAATCATTTTAACAGGAGTAAGCTATTGTCTTAGTCTACTTTTCATTTGTATTCGCTGATGATCATTGATTTTAAGAACTGTTTAATGTACCTCTCAATCAATTGCATGTGCTCTCTAGGAAAAAAAAATCACTATTTTGTACTACCCGTATTTTTATTATATTTCTATTTCTTTCCTTCTTTTATTTTTATTTATTTATTTATTTCCTCATTTCTCAATTTTTATCTATCTTATTCAATAAAATGAAAAAAAAAGTGGATTCACAGTGCCAGCACCCAAGTCCAGCAATAACCCTGGAGACAAAAAAAAAAAAGTATTGGGGTGGAGTGGGGATGGTTAGGGGATGGCGTGGGGGATTGGGGGGCAGTGCGGTAAAGAAGGGGGTTAAGAGCACATGTCATGAAGCTCAAGGAATACAGTAAGCATCTGGGTTCAAATCCCCAGCGCCCCACCTACAGGGGGGTTGCTGTTGCTTCACAAGCAGTGTAGCAGGTCTGGAGGTGTTTATCTTTTATTTTTTAATTGGAGGATTAATGTTTTACAATAGATAGTGAATAAAATAGTTTGTATATGCATGACATTTCCCAGTTTTCCACATAACAATACAACCCCCACTAGATCCCCTGCCATCATGTTACATGGATAGTAATTCCTTTCCAGATATATAATTCACAAGCTTTCTCCCATGGACTCCAATGAAAACCTGTTATAATTAATGGATTCAATAATGTTTCAAGACAAAAATAAGTCAATATAAAAATTCAGTTGAATCTCTAACTGAGCTATCAAAAAGAAAAAATAAAACTAAGAAAATAACTCCACTTAAAACTGGGGATGTGTCCTAAAGAAACAAAAATATTCACCCATAAAGATCTTCAGTGTTCATACATATTCATAGCAGAGCAAGTTTGTAATATTCCAAACTTGAAAGGTTCCCAACAATAATAAATGGCTAAGAAAGTGTGGTTCATATACAAAAAGGCATACTACTCAGCTGTTAAGAATGATGAAGTCATCTTCTTCACCTCATCTTGGATGTCAAGTGTGATGAATACCTGATGATTTCACTCATAGGTGGAATTTAAGGAACAAGAACAGAAAAGAGAAACAAAATAAAACTTGGACTGGTTAATTTATTTCAAAAAGCAAATAACTCTGGGGAAGGAGGGTAGGAAGTGGGATAGGAAGGGCTTTGGTGTCATGATGCATGATGGTGGAAAGGCATCTAGATTAGGGTGAAAGTGTTTTGCAGACACCTATCATGGTAAGATGAAAAATTTTATCTGTTTCAACAACTGTACTGTAAACTATTACTCTCTGCCCTAAATGATAACAGAGTAATTAATTAACCATAAATATTTCACATTACTTAATGAAAAAAATATATGTTAAAAACTTCATCAAAAATAACACAAAACTTAGAAATAAATTTCACTGAGGAGATCAACTAACTCTTATATTACCTGAAATAGCCACTTCTCTTCACAATGTTAAAATGAATTTAACAGTTTTTTTTTTTTAATTTCCACCATGCTTTTCAATGTGGCTTAGTGTTTGAATTACAAATCCACTAATACTGGATGCCATTTTTCCTCTTTATATTTCTGTTTTATTTGACGAAACAGAGAGAAATTGAGAGGAGAGAGAGAGGGAAAGAGAGAGAGAGAGATTTGCAGACCTGCTTCACTGCTCATAAAGAGAGTCCCCCTTGCAGGTGGGTAGCAGGGCTGAGTTTGCTCATTGGGGTGTATAATCATCAAAACCCCTACTGAAATTGTTTTAAAACACTTTGTGTTCACAGATTTCATTTCTAGTTTCTGTACAAACTAAACTTATACTAGAGAGAAAATTTAGTCTCTGCTTAGTTGTTAATAACAGTTATTATCTTCCTAGGTTAATATATGTGCTTCCAGGATATGTTTTAATATTTCCAATGTGCTCTGCAGGTACTTGTTTAATTCCTGGGTACTTATTAACAACTCAACGATGTTTTAAAGAAACTTTTGCATCAAATCAAAGGACTCTGTACAAGGAGGGAAATGGATGGAATGGAAAGACTTTTGGTCTCTAGTGCATGATGGTGGAAAATAACCTAAGTTGGGGAATAAAGTGTGTTTCAGATACATATTATAGGAAGATAAGAGGTTATATCCATATTTCAATGATTGCATTGTAAACCATTAATCCCCTCAATAATTTTTTTAAAAATCCAGCTGTAGTCTTGTTTTCAACTCTGACACCATTTGCCATTTTAGTCTACCTACATGTTAGCTATCAGGCTCAGACAACTTGGAACATACCCAATATAGACTTCCTAGCTTCTTCCCCCATTAAGTTTCATCTGTTTCTATTCTTAACTTGTTTCATCTGCTCTATTATTAACTTAGGGTTCCTATTTATTAAACAATTGCTGCCTTTCAGCCACCAAGTTGCAGATGTTACCATGACACCATCTGATTCCTTGGGCAGAAAACCTCACCAATGTATCTTGGAACCTTACCTCTCCAGAGACCAACCCCATTAGGGAAATACAGAAACAGAAGATGGGGTATAGAATGAACGGACTAAGCCCATGCCTAGTGGAAAAGCAATTACAGAGGCCAGACTTCCGCCTTCTGTACCCCATAAAGAATTTTGGTCCATACTCTTGGAGAGATTTAGAATAGAGAAGCTTCCTGTGGAGGGAGAGGATGGGGCACAGAGTTCTGGTGGTGGGAACTATGTGGAATAGTACCCCCTCTATCTTACACTCTTGTTAATCATTATTAAATCACTAATAAAAATTCCTCTTTTGAGGGCCGGGGTGGCACACCTGGTTAAGCACACACATCACAGTGTGCAAGACCCACCCAGGTTCAAGCCTCTGGTCCTCACCTGCTGGGGAAAGCGTCACAAGTGGTGAAGCAAGACTGAAGGTTTTTCTCTGTCTCTTTCCGTTTGTCTCTCTCCCTCTGTCCTCTGAATTTCTCTATGTCCAATAATAAATAATTAAGTAAAAAAAAAAGTGTCCTGGTTCAAGACCCAATTTCACTTGTACTGCACTGATGCTCAGACTTGTCTCACTCTCAAATTTCTATGTAATAAATATATATTTAACACTACTTCCATGAAGACTGTTAATATAAATTTAATATTTAAACATGTTATTAAATGTAAATGAAGTTGAATATGAAATATGAGCAGATATACCATATGAAGTGAATGAAGCTATATTTTAGAATTAATCTTATGAGACTCTAGTTGTTATTCAACAACCTGTTCTATGAAAAGTGGAGGAGAAAAAGAAGAAAAACAAAAAACTGGTGAATTGAGTTCTACCTAATGCAGTTAATTAAAGTTAATACATGTTTATTATTCCAATACATCAAAAATCACTAAGTTCATTTTGGACTTTTGGATTTATACTCTTGTAACTAAGTCATGAAATGGAACAAATTCAGCAAATGTATGCACCATTTTTGACATTGCAATTCAAGGAGCACATCTAGAAGAGAATGTTTGAGATGTTCTTTGTGGAAATAATTAATGATTTGGTAACATACAATTTTCATGGCTGAATATAAAGGTGTCCTTTTTTCCCTATAATTTTATTTGCTTGTAACTAGGAAATATTTAAAAGTACATAGGCCCAGATTCTAGATTATTACGTATAGTTCTAAATGCTAAGGCACAGGTGTTGTTGAGCCAGATGTTGTTGTGCGTGGGCCGCGGAGAAGAGAGGGGGTGTCCGGAGCAAAGAGGAAACACAAATCTTTATTTGCACTGGCACCTCAGAGTTGGGTGCTAGAGAAGCAGGTTGGGCCACGTGGAGGTAGCGAAAATGGCTGCCTCACGCAGTAACCTTTCCTGCGTCTGAACACCAGAGTGAAGCGCTGGCAAGAGAGAGAGGTGAGTAAGAAGAAAGGCTTTTATAGGAGCAGCTTTCGCGAGAATGGGAAGGGGGAGGAGTAACCATAGCACTCCAGGATAGGATGATAACTCTCGTGAGAACGGGAGGGGGGAGGAGTAACCAAAGCACTCCGGATATTGGATATCGCGGGGATATAGACAATGCCCTGAGGGCATAACATGGTGGAACAGGCACTCCAAGAATGTCCCAACTCTCACGGGAACTAGCAGTAGCCTGAGGAGACAACATGGCAGATGTGACTGCATCGGCATAATTTCCCAGCACATAGGTGGCAGTATATTATCTAAAAGTATAATGGGTGAGAATTAACCATAATACTTTTTCATAAATTACATAAATGATGGCCTTTTTGAAGCTTTTCTCCTCATGCCTATATAAGATGAACATTTTACTTTTGATTTTGTTTTTAATTAAATCTGATAGGCACTCACTGAAACCATTACCAAACATTTCAAGTACTATCACCACTATGATAATATAACCCTATCTATCTCTTCCTCATGAAACCATCTTCCCCTCCTTTTAAAGTAACCATCATATATATATATATATATATATATATATATATATATATATATATATATATATATATATACATATATATAATGAGATATAGATAGAAAGATAGATGATACATAGATAGATGATAGATAGATAGAGATAGATAGATAGATAGATAGATAGATAGATAGATAGAAGAAAAGTGTCAGAAATGAAGCTTTCTTCAGTGTGGTAAGAGGCAGGTCCAATCCTGGGTCACTTATACTGTACAAGTAAGCTACTTTGCTAGACCCATCACTGATTTTCAAGTATGTATCTGTAAATCTATCTATCTATTATCTACCTCTCTATCTATATGCATCTTCTATCTGTCATCTATTTATATCATTTATTGCCACTGAGATCATAGCTGTTTCTCAGTATTTGAATGGGTCAACACTACAACGTAGAGTTATTTTTTTCCCTTTCTTTTTCTGTTTTTGATAGAAGGTGAGAGACAGCAACAAAGGGAATAAGAGAGCATAAAAGTGAAAAGAGAGATATCTGCAACTCTGCTACACCCCTTATAAATATTTCTTTTGGATATTGGAACCAGGGACTTGAAACAGGATCCTTAATCATGGTGGTTTGTGAGGCCTACTGGTTGTGTCACTACTTTGTCCCAGATTTTTAAGTTTTAATAGTATATACATAGTGTAAAATGTGTAAATATAACCAAAGAAACTAGCTGTAAGAACAGAGTTTTGAATTCAATTAGGTGTTTGAAGGATAAGTTAAAATTTTTATATTTTGATAAATATAGTCCTAATCCAGATTTTATATTTACATTTTAGGAAAATTATTAAAATAAATGTTTATATCATACTAAATTTTTGCTCTATACAGCTAAAACTGAAATCTTAAATTTGGCAAAATGAATTTTAGAACAGTCCTGGAAATTTCTAAATATAGTGCTGTACTTGAAGAGATTAAAGTTTCCAGTATAATCAATGATCATTTTGTATGTTTTATTTTATTTCCATCTTTATAAACAACATCTAATTCAAAACTAAGGATACCTGGAAACTTTGTTGTTGTTGTTGTAGAGTTGGCTCACTTAATAGTTCTTAACACAGGAGATAGGAAGGCAAAGGAGGCAAACAAATAATGTCTTGAAGTGAATTTTCCAGTTTTTAATTGGTAGCAGACTGCCAGCCTAAAAAATGTACTTAAAATTCCCAATGGTATGGTTCAAGAATTTAATTATTTTGTGCTTTAAAGATTTTTATTTGAAACATTTATTGTACTTTCCATCTGCAAAATAGTTTTAAACTGTCAACTAACTAGTCTTCACAACACCTCTTTTAGACAGGTAATTATTATTATCCTCATTTTAAATTTGGGAGAAAAATAGATAAAATGGTAAATAAAGAATAGTGATTCAGTCCCAAAGCTGAATTTTCACCTATTATACAAACTTACTTTCAAGAAGAGTTTCCCCTTTCTTTCCTTCCTCCCTTCCTTCCTTCCTTCCTTCCTTCCTTCCTTTTTTCTTCCTTCCTTCCTTTTTTCTTTCTTTCTTTCTTTCTTTCTTTCTTTCTTTCTTTCACTTTCTTTCTCTCCCCCTTTCTTTCTTTCTTTCTTTCTTTCTTTCTTCTTATTTATTTTATTTCCACCATGTATCATTGAGCCAGCATGCCTGGATGAGCAGTCCACCATTACCTAAGGACATTGTTTTATCTACTTTTTTTTTATGGAGATAGACAAATTGAATGGCTGAGGAGAAATAAAGAAGAGAAAAACAAGAGACACCAACAACGACCCTACTTCACCACTCATGAAGTTTCCTCCTACGTCCACAGGTGGGGTCCAGGGATTTTAACCTGGGTGCTTGCACATAGTAATATATATGCTTTCTTGAGTGTGTCACTATCTAGCCACGAAAGTATTATTTGATCAGTATTCTTACATTCATGTAAGTTTACTTCTTCAGGTAGTCAAAAGTTGATCAACAAATCCGCACAACAATTAATTTCTATGTAAACTTGACATTTAACAAAGAATTTGTAAAACAATGTATGCATTTGGGACCATACATAGATATCATATGAAATTTGATAGAAATGATTTTATAGAGGTGTAAATATAAAATTATCATTATATACAGCATAGTCTGAGTTCCATAAGAAAGAAGTACCACCCAAAAAATGAGAATTTGAAGTTTCAGTCTGTAGATACTATTTATGTAATCTTTCCAGTGCATTGTGATCTCTCCCTCTATCTCCAATATCACAACTCTAAATGAATATATTACTTATCTCTATTTACATACATATATTAGTATATAGATGACACTCATCCATTTTACCTCTCTATTTTTATTGTGACTAGTATTATGAATGGTTCTTGCTGTCTTCATGATGAATCTATCACTCCCAGAGTGATTTTTTTTAATTTGATAAAGCAGAAAAAAATGGAAAATAGAAAGGGGAACAGAGAAGTAGAGAGAAAGAGAGATACCTGCAGACTTGGTTCATCACTCATGAAGCTTCCCCCTGCAAGACTTAACCTAAGTGCTTGCACTATGGTTCCTTTTTTTTATTGAGGAGATTAATGCTTTCCAGTAGTGTCACTGACATGCATAGAATTTCATCGTGTACCAAACCCCAGTGTTTTCTTTCTCTTCTCTCCTTTCCCTCTCCAGAGTTCTTTGCTTTGGTGCAATACATAATATCCAGTCTGTTTCCCTTTGTGTTTTCCCTCCTTGTCCTCACTTCATTAAGTCCTGCTAATAATTGAGGTCATTTGGAATTTGCCCTTCTCTTTTTGGTTTATCTCACTCTATATGATGTTCTCAAGTTTCATCCAATATGATGCAAAGGAGATGACTACATCATTTCTAATAGCTTAGTTTATATACCACAATTTTTTAATCATTCATCTGTTGTTCCACTCTAACATTCCCTATGGTCACTTTTCCCACTATGTATGTGTATGTGTATGTGTATGTGAGCATAAGGGGGTACACCACTGATTGGCACCTCTTTCTTATATATTGAAATGGGTCCAAGTATTAAAAGGTCAAGGAGGTAATATTAAAATCTTTTGACTTATATCACATTCAAAACTAGTGATGTGTAATTTAGGTAAGGGATATGTCATTGCTAAAGTGTAAAAATACCCCTTAACCTACACTCTTCTAACACTTAGAAAATGCAACAGAAGAGTGCAACAAACATCACCAACCCACATGTGGGATTTCTAGAAGAGGCGACATTATCTAAAGCTGAGTGAAGACCCATGGCCCTAGGAAGTAGGTGAAGGGAAGTGACATACTTAATGTCAAAGATGTGGTACTAGCCTGCCACCAGTTCCATCTTGACAGCCACATGGAACACTGAATATCTTAAAGACCGTGCAGACTTTGTTTTTCTACTGCCACTGAGATTATCAGTAGGCCTTGGTGCTTACATGAAAAGTATACCACTCTGGAGGGCACTTTTTTATTTCCTCTCCTTTTATTTTGTTTTATTTTATTGTATTTTATTTTTACATGGAATCTGTTTGCCTAATCAGCCTAGCTAACTAATTTTCCTGAATGATATCTGCTTCGAGCTCTGCCACACCAGAAGCTGGCTAGCCTGATTACTTTGATACCTGTTGGCCTGATTACTTTGGTACCTGTGGGTCTCACCCACTTGAGAACCTAACTGGCTTATTTCTTTTATTTAATGGGACAGAGAGAAACCAAGAATGGAATACAGAAGAAAGAAAGAAATGAACACTTGCAACACCACTTCACTGCCTGGAAAAATTCCCTTCTGCAGGTAGGAAGCAGGAGATTGAACCTGGGTCATTAAACATTGCAAAGTGCATGTACCCCTACCTAGTCCCTTGTTTCATTTTTTAAGTAAAACAAATCCAATCCACTGTAACTAAAATGTGTTTGTTCTTTAAGAACATTTTGGTAATTTTGTTTTTGAAGTTATTTATTCATTTTAGAATTCCCCTGTCACCTCCTATTATAAGAAAACCTCCTGGTAGTTAAAAAGGATTGCAATGAATAAATATAGGCATTTAAGTTATTGACAAAATAAAAACATCAACACCCCTCCGTATTTATTTAGATGGTCTACAGTTTTCATCATCAATGTGTTCAGCAGCTTTCATTGTATTGTGCATAAATTTCACATATTTTGTCAGATTTATTCCAATTAAGTCATAGTTCTATATAATTACAAATAACATTATGCATTTAAATTTCTAGTCATTTACTGTTTGTATATAGAAATGTAATTTTATTTTATAATTTATTGCACATCTTTTATCATTGTTAAATTCACTTACTAGTTCAATTTTTTATTGATTAATTTTACTTACTATTTCAAATCCCTTTGTAAATGCTCTCAGGTATATATCTTTTAAATTTTTATTTATGAAAAGGAAACATTGACAAAAAACATAGGATAAGAGGGGAACAACTCCACACAGTTCCCACCACCAGAACTCTGTATCCCATCCCTTCCCCTGATAGCTTCCCTATTTTTCATCCCTCTGGAAGTATGTACCCAGGGTCATATGGGGTACAGAAGGTGGAAGGTCTGGCTTCTGTAATTGCTTCCCTGCTGAACATGGGTGCAGGTCGCTCCAGGTCCCCAGCCTCCCTGGCCAGCAGGATCAGAGCCAGAGCGGCCCCCTGGGATATCTATGGTGGGCTCTGCATGGAGAAGGCAAAGTGCATGGAGAGACAAATAAAACAGTCAGCTCCAGGAGGGCCTCAGAAGGTCATCTTGTTAGTTGGGGGATAAAGCAAGGAGATCTACACATAGCCCAGGAATAATGTTTAGGTGAACATTAACCCTAACACAATGCAAGTAAAAAGTTACATACAAGGTTTGATCAAAAGCTTCACAATGCATTATTTCTCTGGAGGCACTTCAGGTTAGGGGGGAAGGGAGGCAGTTGAGCAACAGGATGTTTTCAAGTTAGCTATAAACAGTAATCCATGGCCTTTGTTTAAAAGGGGGAGAAGTATACATAGAAAGGTAGCCCTTGTCCAGAGAAGACATCCGTCATTAGATCACAGGTTGGGGGAGGGGGCGTCTGCTATTTTCTCAACCTGGAAGGGGGCAGCTTGTGTTCTACCTGCTCAGACTCTCATGGAAACAATGACCTGGACTTCCTGGACAGTGAGCCCAATTCCCAACACATGGAGGATTACAGGTTTATCCATACTCCCAGACTCTCTCTCTCTCTTTCCCTAGTGGAGTGGGGTTCTGGGAAAGCTGGGCTCCAGGACACACTGGTGGGGTCCTCTTCCCAGAGAAGTTTGTTGGTATCATGGTGGCATCTGAAACCTGGTGGCTGAAAAAAGACTTAACATATAGACCCAAACAAACTGTTGACTAATCATGAGCCCAAAAGGCTGGAATAGTTAAGAGGAAGAATCAGCAGTTCTCTATTTTGTAGATAGTTAGTTGGCCTATTTTAGATACATTCCATAGGGCTCATGGCTATACTATTTTTTTTCTGAGCCTGATATCTGATATGCTATGTTCTGGGAGATGATGCCATGGCTGGAAAAAGGACCAAAAAGCTATATCAGGGAAGAGAGTAGCTCCCAAATATGGAAAATGTATATAAATATTGTTTACTGTAAACCTCAGTGATTTGATCTGATCTGGGTCCCATATTTAGCTGAGGAGCCTATGTGACCTCTGCATCCCTGTAGATCTGAGCTCACATTCTGTGGTCACAAGTAGGAATGTTCCAAGCTGTCTCTACTTTAGGACCCATCTTCCCCAGGTGGAACATAGACTATGATGCCCAGGCTCCCTTAGGGGGTATGGGATATTATCTGCCATTGTTGATCCACGTTAACAGCAAGGTCCTATGGGGGCCTACACATGGGGTCTATTGTATTGTTCCTGATAGATGACCAGTAACAAAGGAGTGAGAGATCTATTCAAGGTCTAGGCCCAGCATGTCTGTTTGGGAATCTCAGGTCTCCCCGACTAAAACATGACAACTACAAAAGAAATAATTTTCTCCTCTTTTTCTATTTAAATTGTTTGTGTGTGTAGCTTTAATGTCATTACTAGATTGTAGAGTATTAGTGGAATATTTCTGTGCTAACACATGCACAAAAGCTGCTATGGCAGTAAGGTCCAAGTGATTATAAGCAAGCCTCAGAGTAATACAAGATTTGAGGTCTTCATGTATGATATAGCAAATCCTAACAAAGTAATTTTCAAAGTTAACCCAATTGCCAAATAATTTGATTACAGAAATAACTATCTACTATATTCTTAAACCCTAAGACAGAAAGAACCTCCACTTCCTCTACAGAGCCTATATTTCCCCCAATCATGGAACCTCTAGGGTGGGGCTCACTTTCCTGCATGCTTCTTCTCTGAATTCATACAAAATGATATTGCATCTGCTGATCTCAACCTAACCAACACAAGGAGTACCAACTCAGCAAGCTTCACTTCAGACTCTGCCCAGAAACGTCAGGAGTGGAATGTCAACACTTCAGCCTCATCACTAAGGTGAGACCTATCCTTTCATAGGATTCACTAATTACATTTCAGGTGGTGTACTTCCTAACAAAGTCTCAAAACCTAGAGATAGACCAGGTCCCATGAGATAGGGCGTATGCTCAATGTATCCATAAATTAGGGCAAAATATATACCTGAAAACAAAAGTGCACAATAGTCTGCAGTGATTCAATCAATATATGCATCAAGCAAGTGGAAAGACCTACAAAAAAACACCATAAAGTTCATAATGAAAGTGTCTGCTTAGACTAATATACCCTCCTTACCTACTTCCTATTACAGTTCCCGCACTCACTCCAAAGCTAACCTTATCAAAGCAAGGACTGCAAAAGCTATATAACAGCAAGAGATTGGCATAATTTAAGGCTGACTCTTTAGTCACTATCAGGCCACCCCATTAGCTGGGGGCCTAGTCAGGAAGTCCTGAGTTTCCTAAACAGACATGATGGGCCTAGACCTTGAATAAATCCCTCTCTCCATTGTTACCGGTCATCTCTATCAGGAACAACACAATAGACCCCTTTGTGGGCCCTCATTGGACATTGCCCTCAACATGGATCAACAGTGGTATAGAATGTTCTATCCTCTGAAGGGAGGATGGACAACATACTTTATGCTACACCTGAGGAAGATGGGTCCTGAAATTGGGGCAGCTTAGAATGTTCCTACTCATGACCATAGAATTTGAGCTCACATCTACAGTGATGCAGAAGTCATATAGGCTTCTATGCTGAATATGGGCTTCAGATCAAATCAAATCAATGTGGTTTACAGTCAACAATATTTATATACCTTTCCCATATTTGGGATCTACTCTCTTCCCTGATGCAGCTTTCTGGTCCTTTTTCCGGCCATGACATAATCTTCCCAGAACATAATTTGGATCTACCTGCATATCATATGTCAGGCTCAGAAAAAATATATGTGTAGTCATGGGCACTTTGGAATATAATTAAAATAGGCCTACTAACTATATACAAAATGGAGACCCCCCCCCCAACTCTTCATCTGAACTATTCCAACCTTTAGGTTAATGATTGGTCAACAATTTGTTTGGCTTTATATATTATATATTCTTTCAGCCACCAGGTTCCAGATGCTACTTTGAGGCCAACTGGACTTCCCTCTAACATGTCCTGGATCCCTGCTTCCCAGAGCCTACCACACCAGGGAAAAAGAGAGACAGGTTGGGAGTATGGATAGACCTGTCAATGACCATGTTCATTCAGCAGGGAAGCAACTACAGAAGTCAGACTTTCCAACTGATAAACCCTATAATAATCCTGGGTCCATGTTCCCAGAGGGATAAGTAGGAAAACATTCAAAAGGGGTATGGAATAGGGAGTTCTAGTGGTTGGAATGCTGTGGAATTGTACCCTTCTTATCCTATCGTCTTGTTAATATCTCCATTTTATAAGTTAAACATTTTAAAAGACACATCTAATTATAGGCCTTATAATGTGTACCTATTTTTAGAAAAGCTTTTTCAGGTTAGTTATCTTACCTGCAGTGGTTACAGAGCATCAAAGTTCTTGAATTATTCATATGTTGTTGACTTTTTACTCAGATGTGACTGTGTTATTTCACTAATGTGTCAAGACATGCAAAGAAGTTATCATTCCCCCTTTATAGATCAGGTAGATGAGATGGGCAAAAAAATTAAGAAACTTTAACAATGAGTGAACAGGAAAAAATAGATTTAAAATTCACTATGATTCAGAATCCACTTTGAGTTACAGCTTTTAAAGGTTTTTTGGATTTACACTTGGTTTAATTTTAAAGACAGTCTCATAAAAACACATACAGCTCTATATGTTGACTCTTTTTTTTAAAACACCAGGTTCCAGATGCTAACATGACTTCCCTGGGCAAATGATCTCACCAACGTGTCCTGGAGCCCCACTTACCCAGAACCATGCCCCACTAAGGAAAGAAAGAGAGGGAGGCAAGCTGGGAGTATGGATTGAACTGCCAATGCCCATATTCAGCAGGGAAGGTATTACAGAAGCCAGACCTTCTACCTTCTGCACTGGATAATAACACTGGGTCCATACTCCCAGAGGGATAAAGAATAGGAAAGCTCTCAGGGGAGGAGATGGGATACAGAGTTCTGGTAATGAGTATTATGTGCAGTTGCACCCCTCTTATCCTATGTTTTTTTGTCAGTGTTTCCTTTTTATAAATAAAGATAAAAAACACATATGCATGCATATGTAATATCACAATTATACTGATTAGATAGCTATTCACTTACTGGAATAAATATTGAGATGTATTTTAAGACATTAACTCTTTTTATTTTATTTTATTTATTTTCCCTATTGTTGCCCTTGTTGTCTTTTTTTTTATTGTTGTTGTAGTTATTATTGTTGTTGTTATTGATGTGATTGTTATTGGATAGGACAGAGAGAAATGGAGAGAGGAGGGGAAGACAAAGGGGGGAGAGAAAGATAGACACCTGCAGACCTGCTTCACCGCCTGTGAAGCGACTCCCCTGCAGATGGGGAGCCAGGGGCTGGAAACCGGATCCTTACGCCGGTCCTTGCGCTTTGCACCACCTGCACTTAACCCACTGCGCTACCGCCTGACTCCCAAGACATTTAACTCTTAATGTCATAAGTAGAATAAAAACTCATCTCTGTGTGTATGTATGTGTTTAAAAGAAAGATAATGCCATAGAGAGAAAGAACAGTTTAAGATAAAAATATTTGAAAAAGACAAAGAAGATCTTCCTTTAAATTTTATTGTCTTTATTTATTTAAAATGGGTTTGGGAGATATAGAGGAAGAGAGACAGAGAGTCAGTTGCAGCCATGCTTCACCACTTATAATTCTTTCCCCCTGCAGCTGGGGACTGGGAACTTGAACCCCAGTCTTTGTGCATCATGACATTTGTGCTTCTAACTTTTTTTTTTTACCACCATCCCACAAAAGACATTACAGAGGAATGAAGTAATTCATTAAATTAAGTCTTGGGGACAGAAGGTGGTATATCCAGTACAGTGCACATGTTACTATGTGCAAAGATCCGGGTTCAACTCCCTGGTTTTCACCTACAGGAGCGGAAGCTTCATGAGTGGTGAATCAATGCTGATTATCTATCTATCTATCTATCTATCTATCTATCTATCTATCATCTATCTATCTGTCATCTATCATCTATCATCTACCATCTACCTATCATCTATCATCTACCTATTATCTATCTATCATCTTCCCCCTCTCTCCTTTATCTCCTCTTTCCTCAATTTCTTTCTATACCTTTTTAAGAAAAAATGAATAGATGGTCACCAGAATCCATTATGCAGGCACCTAGTCCCAGCAATAACCCTGTTGTCAACTGCAAAAAAAAAAAGAAGAAAGACTACTATAGAAAATGCAGAAGTAGTTGTGTACCACAACACTTGAATATGATAGCATTATATATTGAATAGACTATATCATGTCTCAAAGATTTGTTGAAAGAAAGCATGAATACAAGACATAAGCAACATATTTTTCCTGAGCTTATTTCTTAAAGAAAAGAAATGAAACACAAAAGTCTAAATTTATTTCAGAAGTAATTTACCCTTAATAATTAACTCTCAAATTCTGTAAACAAATATGCTCAGCCACTATAAATGGAAGTCCAGAACATACTTAAATTTGAAATATCTCCCTTTCCTGTCTGAGTCATTCAGATCTGAGTCTATTTGAAGATCCAATTGAGTCCAAATTAATGAGATAAATAATGAGAGATGAGGATGCCGTGATCAAATTAGCATGGGAAGTTCACCTCAGAAAAAATATGTCGACTGATCTATGAAGAGACTTACTTACCTTCCTGTAGCTTTTAACATGGGTATGCACTGACAGACTGCAATATTACAGATAGGCATTACTTAGAAGTAGTGAAAGCTACATAGTTACATGTTCATTGAGCCTCTATTTTTTCTAACTCAGCTCTGGCTTTTGTGGTGGTGTAGACTGAACCTGGAACCTCTTGGTTTCAAATCCTGAGTGCTATCATATCAGTCCACACCGGCTTTTAAATTTTACTTTATAGTTTGAGATCTGACCACTAGCTCCAAGTCTCAGCTGGTATTCTCAACCTATTTCTGCACAGCCAGCAAAAATTTTATTTCAGATCAATTATTTTATCATATAGTTCCTCAAATTAAAACTATCTTTCCTTTTCCCCCTATTCTTTTTACTTGATAGGACAGAAAGAAATAGAGAGGGAGAAAAAATAAGACATCTGCAACCCTGCTTCATCATTTGTGAAGCTTCCTTCCTGCAGGTGGTGGCAGGGAAATAGAACCAAAGTGTTTGTGAGTAGTAACATGTGCTCAATCAGTGTGCCACCACCTAAAGTGACGGTATTAATTTGTTTGTTCCCAGTGGAAATCTTTTTTTTTCTTTTCTCTGATTTTTTTGGTGAAGATTTTCAAGACTGTGTTGAATAGTAATGGTAATATACATATGTAGTGTGAGGAATTGTCCATCAATCCTCAATCTTTTAAAATTTTGACTTTGAGTCATGTCAAAAATCCATACGCCACCATAATTGTACACAATGGTGAGAAACTGAAAAGCTTCCCTTTACATCCATTACAAGATAGGACTGTTCTACATCAACATTACTATTTCACACAATTAAAGAAGGAAGTTTGTCAAAAGGAATAGGAATGTAATCCAAATATCCCAGCTTCAATCATATGCTTAAAAAATACACATAATGAAATATATTCTTAGTATTTATTTTTTTTCTTTTTAAAACCATTTTAGTTACACAGGACTACAAACTCTGATGCCCTCTGATGGTAAGTAAATGCCCTTTCAAGGGCATTAGTTCCCAATTTATAATTTTTATTAAGGTTTTGAAGCTCCCAACACTCAGAGAATTTTTGATATATCATTAGATACTGGGATTATTGTTTTCTTATGGAACAACTGAAGCCAAATTTTCTTCCTGAATACTTTTCATCACAGAAGTTGAAAAAATTAGATAAGGATCTTCTGAATTTGTATTTTGAGCCATAATACATTTTTTTTCCTTAAATGAAACTAAAAGAATGTCTGTCTGGAGCTTCCATTTCAAATAGCAAAGATTTTATTCTGGCAGAAGTGAGTAGATAGCCCGTCTGAAAGCATTTATTGGCATAAACAGCCTCATTCTATGTTCCCCCATTAATAATATTTTTCAAAGTATTTTTTCTTTAATTTAGTAATTTTATCATTTAAACTTGATCAAAGTTTGAAATTTATTTGTTTCTTATTTATTAGGGGGGGTTAATAGTATACAGTCAACAATAAAGTACAGTAGTTTGTACATGTGTAACATTTCTCAATATTCCACATAACAATTCAACTACCATCATGTTCTAAAACCTGAACTCTACCCCTCAAAACAGACTCTTTTACTTTGGTTCAAAACACCAAAGTAAGTCCAAGTTCTTCTTTATGTTGTATTATTTTTAAACTTTTAAAAAATATTATTAGTAATTTAATACTGATTGACAAGATTGTGGGATAAGAGTAGTACCTTTCATACAAGACTCACCACAAGGTTGGGAATTTAAATATTGCTCATCTCATGGGAAACCAAAATCCTAAATGCTCTATTTATTTTGTTTTTAGAAAATCCTCTTTGTTCTCTGGTGGAGTTGTCTGTCCAGGGAAGTCAGGTTGGCATCATGAAATCATGTAACCTGGTGGCTGAAAAAGAGTTAAGATATAAAGCAGAACAAACTGTTGACTAATCATGAACCTAAAGGCAAGAATTTTGTAGACAAGATTTGGGGTCTCCATTCTGGAGACTTTACTATTTTTTAAAATTTCTTTTTTAGGGGATTAATGGTTTATAATCAACAGTACATAAAATACAATAGTTTGTACATGCATAGCATTTCCACATAATAATACAACCCCCATTAGGTCCTCCTCCGCCATTATGTTTCAGGAGTGAATCTTTCAGCCACACCCCAGAGTCTTTTACTTTGGTGCAATACCCCAACTCCAGTCCAAATTCTCCTTAGACTTTTCTATTCTGATTTGTCTAGTTTTTCAACTTCTATGAGTAAGACCATCCCATATTCATCCTTTTGCTTCTGACTTATTTCATTTAACATGATATCTTTGAACTCCATCCAAGATGGGATAAAGAGGGTGAATTGTCCATGAACTTGATATGTTGAAGCCTCAGAAATAAAAGTCTCTTTGCATAAGCATTATGATATCTATCTCTGTTTACATTTCTCAGTTTTCTACATAACAATTCAGCTCCCCTCTAGGTCCTCCTCTGCTATCATGTTCCAGGACCTGAATTCTCCCCTCCCTACCTCAGAGTTATACAGCAAATCCAGTTCAAGTTATGTTTTGTGTTTATTGATCAACTTTTTTTTTTTTATAATTGGAGTCATTTCATTGAAGGCACCTTTAAAATTCATATGGAAAAGAGTTCCACCAATATTTACCTCTAAGTATTTGGTAATTTCTGGTCTTACATCATCAAAGGGGTGTTGACATCCCCTACTACTACTATGTTGTTTTTAATATATTTCTGTAGACCTTTCAGTAGATGTTTGTTGTATTTAGATGGTCTCTCCTTGGGTGCATAACACTCCTTCAGACTTCTTGATTCGCTAATCCTCTGAGCATTAAGTAATGTCCATCACTACCTTTTCTGTCATGTCAGATTGATGATAGCTGTTCTGGCTTCTTTTTTTTTTTTTTGTGATCCATTGACTTGTATGGTAGTTTTCCATCCTTTCATTTTGAGACTGTTTGTCTTGTTGAGTTAGTGGGATTCCTGAAGACAACATATGGTTGGTCTGTATTTTCCAATTCATCTTCCTACTCTATGCCTTTTAATATGGGGATTCAGACTATTGACACTTATTGTTATTATATATTGAAATATTTTAATGTCATTATTCTAAAATTTTAGAGTGTTCTGACATATGGCGAGTTTATTATGATGTGACTGTTTATAAGAGGCCTTTCAGAACTTCTTGCAGGGCAGGCTGAATAATAGTTGATTCCTTCAACTGTTGCTTGTCTGAAAAGGTTTTTTATGCCTCCATCTAGTTTGAATGACAGTTGAGCAGGATACAGTATTCTTGGTTGAAATCCTTTCTAACTGAGAGCTCAATATGTATCTTGCCTTTCTCTTCTGTCCTTCAGTGTTTGTGTAGATAAATCTACTTCTAAACTTAGGTGTTTTTCTTTGTAGGTGACCCTTTGTTTTACTCTTTTGGTGTTAAAGATTCTTTCCCTATCTTTATTACTTTTCATTCTAAATATGATGTGTCTTGGTGTCTTTAAGTTTGTGTCAATTCTATTTGGGACCCTCTGAGCTTCTTGAACCTTTATGTCTTTATGTTGTCTGGAGTAGAGTTCTCCGTTATTATGTCCTGTAGAATGCTTTCTTCTCCTTACTTTATTTCTTCCTCTGGCAATCCAATAATGAGTATATCATTTCTTTTGAAGTCATCCCACATGTCTCTGTTGCTGTTTTCAGTATCTTTTAAACTCTTTTTGATATCTCTTACTTTTTTCTTGGTTTTCTATAATTCATGCTCATTCTTGCTATTTTTTTCTTCCTCACTTATTATATTATCTTTCCCTTCTATTGTTTTCTGTAGCTTAGCTATTGTGTTACTTGTTCTGATACTGTGTTAGCTTGTTCAGCTAGTTGTACTCTTATCTCAGTTATTTCAGCTTTCAGGTTTCTAATCACCATGAAATAGTTAGTGTTTTCTTTTGGAGTCTCATTTGATGTTTCTTCTTTTCTGATGATATTTCTTTCAAAATCTTTCCTCACTCCTGTGACTAATGCCTCAATTAGTGTTTGGATGTTGTCCTCATTCTGATGAGCTCCTACCTTTTGTGGGCTTTTATCTAGGATTTTTTTCTTGTTTCATTTCTCCAATATTTCTTCTTGGTTTAACCACTGTATATAAAGTGTTACTAGGTTCTTCCCTCAATACTATTCAATCCAACCACTGTATATAAAGTGTTACTAGGTTCTTCCCTCAATACTATTCAATCCATTAATCACATTTGCCTTGATTGGCTTGTGTCTAAGTAATGTACTTAAAGAGCTCATTCTTATGGAAATTAAAAGTTTTGTCAGTGTTGTCCCAATCCTTAAGATGAAGTATGGTGCTTGTTAAATCCCCTTTTGTTCTTTATCTTCCCTGTAGGCTATGGGAGCCTGTGGGCTTTTTAACTATAAGTAGAAATTTTAAGCTTAATTAAACACTCCTAAAGTAGAGATAAAAACAAGTTGGGGGAGAGATAGTACACTGATTTTGCAAAGATACTCCCATGGCCACATATTCAGGCCCTATAGACATCTCTGACAGCAGCAAGAACCAAACTGGGAAGCACTTATTGGCCCTGTAATTTTTCTAAGAAAATCTTATTTGTATTTTGTGGGTTCTGAGGCAATTATCAAATGCATCTCCAAATCCATGGGGATAACTGTGGAAAGGCTCCCACTACACAGTTCCACTTAAAGACCAGGAGTGTATGTCTTCTCCTTAGTTGTCCGATCAGGTCTCTGCACCCAATGTCAGCACAGAGCCTCCCCACTGCTGCTCCAGCCTCCAAGGGAAAGTAGCAATGGAGACTCACAGTTTCTTTTGGTGAGCCTTAGGGGAACTTCTAAGTTCCTTCCTTTCATCAGTCTTTTCGTTGATAAAACAGACTGGAGGTGTTGCCTCAACTGGCAAACTGCTTTCCTGAGTAGATATAGATTTTCATTCCCAGGAATCTCTCCTTAAGTCCCTTTATATCCATGAACCACACATGTTTGCACTCATTCATGACTTGGTGGGTTCCCAAAGTATTCTGAGTCTTGTATTGTTGAGTTCTCAGGTGATCTTCTTTGTTATTCTTCGACTAGTTGTTTTTGCCTAAGCGTGACAACTAACATGCAGGTGGCCTAAAGGTATTGTCTGGGGAGATGGTATCATAGTTGGGAAAAGGACTAGATTAGAAAGGAAAGAGAGTCATTTTCAAATATGGTAAAAGTATCTAAATACTGTTAACTGTAAACCCCATTAATTTGGTCTAAGGCCCATATTTAGCCTGTGTAACCTCTGCATCCCTGTAGGTCTGAGCTCAAATTCTGTGTCCATGGATAGGAACATTATAGGCTACACTAATTTCAGGACACATATTCCTTTAATGGTAGAGTATGTTGGCCCAACCAATATTCAGAGAATGAAACATTCCCTACCATTGTGCATCCACATTGAGGGCAAGGTCCTATAGGGGCCCATGGAGGTATCCATTATGTTGTTTCTGATGAAGATGAGAAATGACAGTGGAGAGGAATCTGTTATAGGTCTAGGCCCATCATGTCCATGTAGATATCCCAGGACTCCCTGACTAGGGCCCTGAGGGATGGGGTGACTTGGTTACTAACCAAGTGAATCATTATTAAAATATACCAATCTCTTGTTCTTATCCAGCTTTTGTAGTCCTTACTTTGTCTGACAAGGTTAGCCTTGGAGTGATTAAGGAAAGTGTATTAGGAAGTAGGTGAGGAGGAGGTTATATTCCCTCTGCATGATGATGGAAACATATCTAAGTTGAGGATACATATTTTTCAGGCAACTATCACAGTGAGATGAGATTGTACCCATGTGTCAACAGCTGCATTATAAACCATTAACTTGCAAATATTTTTTAAATAATTGTATTGTATAAGAACAGTGTATATTAGAGCCACCCTATAAAAAATGTGTTCAGTGTGAAACACAGTATTTTGTCTATAGGTGAAATATTGTACAGCAGATAAATAGAGCTTGCTCATCTTGTTCTTCTGCAATATTAGTTTTGTGTTTGTTTTTGTCATTGGGGCTTCAGAGCTCCAGGCTGATTGTTTTGTTTTCACATAGAAAAACAGAGACAGAAATCATGAGTTAGAAAGAAAACACAACACCATAGCTTCCTTCAGTATAGTGTGGTCAAAGTTCAACTTACACCAGGTCTGTGATAAAATAAGTGCATTATGTAAGTGACCTATCTTGCCCAACCTGCAACCTTATTTAGAAATCTATTCCTATAACAACAGCCTTATCACTTCCTCATCTTAACTTTGCTTTGTTTCTGTAAAACCCCAAGATTACTTTACTTGTAAGTAAAGTAATTTTTTACATTACTCTTTCTGAACTATGTGTGTGACCTGTCCTTGATAACATAGTTAAAATATCTTTCTTATCATTAGACAAAGTCAGGTCCCCCATGTTGATTCTATACTGTTTCCATAACTTCTTCTCATCCTTCTTTCTTTATTTTCCTATCTTATTTGTTTACTCATCTGTTTTCATATCCATTTAACTTCTTATGGTCTCTATAATGATATAGGTTCCAAGAAGGCAGGAAATATTCTTCAAATTTGTAACCCTATCCTTTATAGCTAGATTACTGTCTAGCAAGTCATGGATACATAGCAAATATTTATTAATAAAGTAGGTAAATAAATAAATAACTGTAATAAAGTGGTGACAGCAAGTGAGATCATAAGTGAAACATGGACTGGACATTGTTTATTGCACCAAAGCAAAGGACTCTGGGGAGGGAAGGGGAAGGTGGAAAAAAAAACTGGTGGTTTATTATATGATAAAAATATATGGTACTGGGTGGTGGTTTAGCCAGTAGATTACATGCATTTCCATGAGGACCCAGGTTCAGATATTTCTCCCAACTGTAGGGGGAGGGTTCTTCACAAGTAGTGAAAAGTGTTGCACATGTATCTTCTCTTTGTGTCTTTTCCCCTCTTTGTTTCTTGCTCTATATGAAAAAAAAATGCCTTCAGAAATTGTGGAGTGATGCAGAAACCCAGTCCCAGAGATAACCCTGATGGCAAAATCAGAAAATTAAAATGTGAATGTTGATAATTATTCAAGATAATTGCCAAAAAATATTGTTTGTTTGTCTTATATTTCCCCTGCTCCTCTCTTGTCAGAATTACATATATTCTCTTTCTCTCTTTCTCTCTTTCTCTCTCTCTCTCTCTCTCTCTCTCTCTGTGTATGTTTACTAAGGACTGAGCATAGGATGGTGTGGTGACACAGCATACCAGCAACCATGGATGGAAGTCCCGGCATAGTGCTGATCTCAGCCTTGGCAACAGAGTATGCAGTGATCTGTACAGGCACATGGTGGACTGTGGATGGACCTACTCTATGCTGGTGTACATAGCATTGTGGGTGGGTTGAATAGACCTAAAAGTACAGCCAGCCAGAAGTCATGCTCTTTTTGGCTGTTGCTTCTTCTCCTGGTCAGAAGCATCTCAACAGAGGTGCACCAGGTATCTGCCATGGCTACTTCTCCAGAGCTGATAATTGTTTATCTTATGGGAGTTAACTTTGATAACTATGATGAGACTTTATGGACCTAGCTTACTCTTAACCATTGATAATAAGTGCTTAGTTTGCCTTTTACCTGTTTCACCCTTGTAAGCCTTGTATTGCTTAAACCAGTTCCCAGCTCCCCGCTGGGAATCCTTTTATGTACAACAGACCCCAACCAATCCTCTTTTTAAGTTAAATAACAACAAGGCACTATGCATGTGTGATAACACCAAGCAAATTCCCAGACCCTAATTTTATTTCTTTCTGTTTTGATAATGTGACAGAGCACAGTACAATTTCCACCATCTGTAGATCTCCCCTGCTGCTTGAGCTCAAATCTAGGGCCATGTGGACAGCAGAGTGTGTTCTCTACTATTGGGAGCTATTGTCTGGTCCTTACATTCTTACTTCTTAATTTAGGTAGAGACTTATGCACCCATAGTACTACAGTGTTAATTTTTCTGTAAGAATCCCTTTGTAGCATACTATAATCTAATACTGTTTAGCTAAATAGTAGTTAGGGATAAAACACTGTAAGCATTCAGAACAGTTAACATCTATTTTAGCTATATAATAACAGTAATTCTTAACACAATATGCTATGATCTCAAATATAACTAATATGTTTGCAAGTAATATCTGTCAATATGGTTTAAGAATTTTATCAAATTTAATTGAATCAGGACACCTTCACTAGTATAAATGATAGGACAAAAATCTATGATTTCTCAGTTTGGACTTACACATAGTAGTTTCTTTTTACCAGTGAGCAGTTGAACTTACCTTAAACAAAGTCATTATCTATGGATAAACATTTCTCTGGACCTAGTTTCTCCCAGGTAGCAGCTTAGGTACTAAGAAACTCTATTAACTCTAAGCCAACAGGGCAACACTTAATAAACTGCAGTAATAACACTGCAAGTGGTTCCCTTGTGAAAGGAAGCATTTTGCTTCTGCAGTTGCCTATATTCCACTAGGGAAGAAGTCAGGCACTTAGAAGAAAAACAGGCGATGAAAAAGATGTCAACATCTGCAATGCAAAGTCAAGACTTGAGGCAATTTTCCAGATTATTCAGAGTCCAAGAATACTCTTTAGTGAAACCTAATTAAGTAATTGAGGAAAGCAGACTTTCTCATTATAAATTCCTTAAGGGGACTTGTTTGTGATCTTCATTGTTCTTATTTTTTTTTAATTTTTTATTTAAGAAAGGATTAATGAACAAAAACATAAGGTAGGAGGGGTACAACTCCACACAATTCCCACCACACAATCCCCATAACCCACCCCCTCCCATGATAGCTTTCCCATTCTCTAGCCCTCTAGGAGCATGGACCCAGGGTCGTTGAGGGTTGCAGAAGGTAGAAGGTCTGGCTTCTGTAATTGCTTCCCCGCTTAACATGGGCTTTGACTGGTCGGTCCATACTCCCAGTCTGCCTCTCTCTTTCTCTAGTAAGGTGTGTCTCTGGGGAAACTGAGCTCCAGGACACATTGGTGGGGTCTTCAATCCAGGAAAGCCTAGCCAGCATCCTGGTGGCATCTGGAACCTGGTGATTGAAAAGAGAGTTAACATATGAAGCCAAACAATTTGTTGAGCAATCATGGATCCCAAGCTTGGAATAGTGGAGAGGAAGTGTTAGGGAGGTACTCGCTGCAAACTCTAGGGTACTTCTGCTTTCAGGTAAATATTTTGCAGTAGTTTATGGATACATGTGAACATAAGCTCTCTCTCACAGAAACTGGTGTATATCTAGGTTATGGGACTTTGTTAGAAAGTGAATTACCTGAGATGAAATTAGAGTGTACTATAAAAGGAAAGGTCTCACCCGAGTAATGAAGCTGAAGGGTTGTCATTCCACACGTGAAGTCTCTGGATAAAGTCTGAGGTGAAGCATGTTGAGTTGGCAATCGTTGCTTTGGTTAGGTTGTGATCGGCGGATGCAATATTATTTGGTTTGGATTGGGAGATGCATACGGGAAAGTGGGCCCTATCCAAGGGTTCCAGGACTGGGGGAAGTAGGGGCTGTATAGTGAAGATGTGAGGTTCCTGATGTCTTAGGGTTCAAAAAGACAATCGATAGTTAATATTATCATCACATTATTTGTTAATTGGGTTAACTTTGAAAAGTCCCTTTGTTATGGTTTGCTGTACAGTATCTAGTATCTTGTATATAGCTGTGCTATTGGATGCTTCTAATCTACTTGGTCTAGGCTTTTGAGAGAGTCCGCATATCAAATACATAGCCTATATATTAAAAAGATTCAGTTTGTCTTTTGAGAAACATTGAGACATACAATTGATTCCCCCCTCTCATATTAATTAACTACTGATTTATATGTCTACATTTTGCTAGGAGTGTATATAAACACCGTTCCCACCACCAAAGGACTGTGACCCATCCCTCATGCCCACTCCCACCCCCCACTGGCCCAGGAAGCTACATGTCTACCCCTCACCACTGGGTTTTTACTTTGGTGCCCTACTTACAATTTGATCAGGTCCTGCTTTTAGTTTCCCTTTCAGATCTTCGTAGTCAGCTTCTGTTGATGAGTGGGATCAACCCATACTCATCTTTATCTTTCTGACTTAGTTCACTTAACATAATTCCTTCTAGGTCTGTCCAAGATGGATCAGAGAAGGTGGGTTCATTGTTCTTGATAGCTGCATAGTATTCCATTGTGTATATATACCACAGCTTTCTCAGCCACTCATCTGTTGTTGGGCACCTGGGTTGCTTCCAGGTTTTAGCTATTATGAATTGTGTGGCTATGAACATAGGAGTACACACCTCTTTTTGGTTGGGTGTTATGGAGTCCTTGGGGTATAACCCCAGGAGAGGAATTACTGGGTCATATGGAAGGTCCATGTCTAGCCTTGTGATGGTTTTCCAGACTGCTCTCCAAGAGGCTGTACCAATTTACATTCCCACCAGCAATGTAAAAGGGTTCCTCTGTCCCCACATCCTCTCCAACATTTGTTGCTGCTGTCCTTTTTGATGTATGCCATTCTTAAAGGAGTGAGGTGGTATCTTACTGTTGTCTTAATTTGCATTTCTCTGACAATCAGTACCTAGAGCAGTTTTTCATATGTTTGTTAGCCTTTTGGATCTCCTCTCAGGTGAATGTTTTGTTCATTTCCTCTGCCCATTTTTGGATGGGGTCATTTGCTTTTTTGCGGCTAAGTTTGCTGAGCTATTTATATATATTGCTGATTAGTTTCTTGTCTGATGTCTGGCATGTGAAGATCTTCTCCCATTCTGTGAGGGGTCTCTCTGTTTGTTTAATAGTTTCTTTGGATGTGCAGAAGCTTTTCAATTTCATGTAGTCCCATTGGTTTGTTTCTGTTTTAGTCTTCCTTGCAATTGGGTTTGATTCATCAAAGATATTCTTGATATGTATGTAGGAAAGTGTTTTACCAATGTTTTCCTCTAAGTATTTGATTGTTTCTGATCTGACATCTAGGTCTTTGATCCATTTAGAGTTGATTTTTGTTTCTGGTGAGATAAAGTGGTTCAATTTCATTCTTCTGCATGTTTCAACCCAGTTTACCAGCACCATTTATTGAAGAGAGCCTCCTTTTTCCATTTAATACTTTGGGCCCCCTTATCAAAGATTAGATGCCCATAGGTGTTGGGATTTACTTCTGGGCTTTCAATTCTGTTCCACTGGTCTGTGTGCCTATTTTGGTTCCAGTACCATGCTGTTTTGATGATGATGGCTTTATAATATAGTTTAAGGTCTGGGAGTGTGATGCCTTCATTTCTGTTTCTTTTCCTCAAGATGGTTTTGGCAATTCTAGGTGTTTTCAGGTTCCAGATAAATGATTGTAGTGTTTGTTCTATTCTCTTAAAGAAGCTTGGTGGAACTTTGATGGGTATTGCATTAAATTTGTATATGGCTCCTTCGAGAATATTCATTTTGATGATATTTATTCTTCCAATCCATGAGCATGGGATATCTTTCCATTTCTTGGTATCAGTTTCTATCTCCTTGAGTAGCGACTCATAGTTTTTAGTATACAAGTCTTTCACTTCTTTGGTCAACTGTATTCCTAGGTATTTGAATGATTTTGCTGAAACAGTAAATGGGAGTGATTTCTGGATGTCTTCTTCTTCAGATTTAGTGTTTGCATAAAGAAATGCCACTGGTTTTTGTACATTGATTTTGTAGCCTGATACCTTGCTATATTGCCTAATAACTTCCAGTAATTTTCTACTGGATTCATTTGGTCTTTCTATGTATACTATCATATCATGTGCAAATAGTGAGAGCTTGACTTCTTCCCTTCCAATCTGTATCCCTTTGATTTCTTTCTCTTGCCTGATTGCTATGGCAAGAATTTCCGATACTATGTTGAAGAGTATCGGTGACAGAGGACAGCCCTGTCTAGTCCCCGATCTGAGGGGGAATGCTTTCAGCTTCTGTCCATTGAGTATGATGTTGGCTGTAGGTTTGCTATATATAGACTCCACTATCTTGAGGAATTTCCCATCTATTCCCATTTTTTGTAGAGTTTTGAACATGAATGGGTGTTGGATTTTGTCAAAGGCTTTCTCTGCATCTATTGAGATAATCATGCGGTTTTTGGCGTTGCTTTTATTGATGTGGTGAATGACATTGATTGACTTACGGATGTTGAACCAGCCTTGCATTCCTGGGATGAATCCCACTTGGTCATGATGAAAAATCTTTTTGATGTGTTGCTGTATCCGGTTGACCAAGATCTTGTTTAATATTTTGGCATCTATGTTCATCATAGATATTGGTCTATAGTTTTCCTTTTTGTTCTGTCCCTATCAGCTTTTGGTATCAGGGTGATGTTGGCTTCATAAAAGGTGGAAGGGAGTATTCCTGTTTCTTCAATCTTATGGAATAGCTTAAGAAGTATGGGTATTAACTGTTTCCTGAAAGTTTTGTAGAATTCGTTTGTGAAGCCATCTGGTCCAGGACTTTTGTTGTTGGGGAGATTCTTAATAACGGTTTCAATTTCTTTGTCTGTGATTGGTGCATTTAGATTTTGTAGTTCTTCTTGGTTCAGTTTTGGAAGTGCATAGGTTTCTAGGAATTGTTCCATTTCTTCCAGATTCTCTAACTTGGTGGCATATAGTTCTTTATAGAAGTTTCGCAGGATTCTCTGGATTTCTGTGGTGTCAGTTGTGATATCTCCTGCATCGTTTACAATTCTATTAATTTGAGTATTCTCTCTTTTTTGTTTGGTGAGTCTTGCTAGGGGTTTGTCAATTTTGTTTAATCTTTCAAAGAACCAACATTTGTCTTCATTGATCTTTTGTATGGTTCTTTTATTTTCGATGTTGTTTATTTCTGCTCTATCTTTAGTGATTTTTGTCCTCCTGGTTGCTTTAGGGTTCCTTTGTTCCTCTTCCTCTAAGTCCTTGAGGTGTGCAGTAAGGTCATTGATTTGGGCTTCTTCTTGCTGTTTAATATGTGATTGTATGGCTATAAGTTTCCCTCTCAGTACTGCTTTAGCTGTGTCCCAAATATTTTGATAGGTTGTGTCTTCATTTTCATTTGTTTCCAGGAACATTTGAATTTCCTGCTTGAGTGAGTCTCTGACCTAGTGGTTCTTAAGGAGTCTGTTGTTTAGTTTCCAAATTCTGTGACTTTTAATAATTTTCAGTTTGTTTTTAAATGTTAGTTTTACTCCACTGTGGTCTGAGAACATACTTGGGATGATTTCAATGCTCTTGAATTTATTGATGCTGTCTTTGTGGCCTTACATGTGGTCTATCCTTGAGTATGTATTACATGGATTTGAAAAGAAGGTGTATTCCAGTTTATTGGGGTGGAGGAGTCTGAAAATGTCCAAAAGGTCTAGTCTGTCAATCTCTTCATTCAATTCTCTTGTATCTTTATTGGTTCTCTGCTTTGTTGATCTGTCTAAGTGTGAGAGTGGGGTATTGAAGTCTCCCACTATTATTGTATTACTATTGATGTATTTTTGAAATTCTTTCAGTAGATGCTTAATGTATTTAGATGGTCCCTCGTTGGGTGCATAGATGTTAATAATTGTTAAGTCTTCTTGGCTGATTGATCCTCTAATCATTATGTAATGTCCTTGCCTATCTTTTATTACTTTATTTAATTTAAAATCTATGGTGTCTGAGATGAGAATGGCTGTTCCTGCCCTTTTTTGTGGACCGTTAGCCTGTATGATAGTTTTCCATCCTTTCACTTTAAGTTTGTGTTTATCTTGTTGTGACAGATGGGATTCTTGCAAGCAGCATATGGTTGGGTTATGTTTTCTGATCCATCCCCCCACCCTGTGCCTTTTGATGGGTGAGTTTTAGCCATTGACATTTATTGATATTATGGATTTAATGTATTGTAGTGCCATTTTTCTAAAAAAAATTGTTTACTCTGATATATTACAAGTATTATAGTGATGTTCTTGTTTATAAGAGGTCTTTTAGTACCTCTTTCAGGGCCGGCTTGGTGATGGTTGCCTCCTTTAACTGTTGTTTGTCTAAGAAGGTTTTGATCCCTCCATCTAGCTTGAATGAAAGTCTAGCAGGATATATTATCCTTGGTTAAAACCCTTTTTCATTCAGGGCTGCATAGATATCTTGCCACTCCTTTCTGGCTTTTAGAGTTTGAGTGGAGAAATCTGCAGATAATCTTATAGGTTTTCCCTTGTATGTGAGTTTTTGTTTCTCCCTTGCAGCCTTTAGGATCCTTTCTTTATCCTTACTTCTTCTCATTGTGACTATGATGTGTCTTGGTGTCTTCAGGTCTGGGTTGATTCTGTTTGGTACTCTCTGGGCCTCTTGAACCTTGATATCCTTTCTGTTATTCAGGTCTGGGAAGTTTTCTTGTATTATTTCCTCTAGAATGTTTGCTTCCCCTTCCTCTCTTTCTTACTCTGGCAGGCCAATTATACGAATGTTACTTCTTTTGATATCATCCCATATGTCTCTGTTGTTGTTTTCAGTGTCTCTCATTCTCTTTTTAAGCTCTTTCACCTCTTTCTTTGTTTTCTCTAACTCATCCTCTGTCTGACTAATTCTGTTTTCTGCTTCTGTTAGTCTGCTTTCCCTTGCCTCAGCTTCTTTCTTCATTACAGCTATTCCAGCTTTCATTTCTCTAATTGCCTCAAGTTAATCAGTATTTTCCTTGGGGGGTCTCAACTGTTGTTTCCCTAATACTGCCATTCCTTTCCTCCAATGTTGTTTTCATTTCTGTGATTAATAAGTTTATTATTGCTTGCATACTTTTCTTATCTATGGTTACTTCTGACGGATTTGTAGTTTCTTCTGGGCTCTTGTCTTCATTCATTGGGGTAGCAGTTTTATTTTTCTTAATCTACCCATTTTTTTATTTATGTGTTTCTCTCTTTTTTTATGCTCTGTTGTTCCTCAGTTGTTGTGTCTTGAGTACAAGTAACACTGTACTAAATACCTTTATGACAATTGCACTCACCAACCTCTGGAATTACAGTAGCAACTGAAGTAAGTATTGAAGTAGTTTAATCATTACCAGTTAGCCAAACAATTTCTCCAGTCCGTGAAAAAATAGTAACCAAATCCCAGTGAAGAAAGAGAAAAGTAAGAGAGGATAGAAAGAATAGACAGTTATGCAAATCTACTATCCAGTGTATATTCTAGGGGTAACAAGAGGGGAAAGGGAACTAGAGCAGAGATACACACCTAGAGAGTCCACTCTGAGTCAGATTTCTTCCCCAAAGTAATTCACAAATTCAGAAAGGCAAAGAAGAAAGATGTGTATGACAAGATTAAAAAAGAGAGAGAGAGAGAGAGATAAGAGAAAAGGGAGAAGATAATAAAAAGAGCTGTAATTAAAGAGCAGTGCAAGGAACTTCCCAAATGTGTATCAGTGACTTCAAAAAAAAACACCCTGTTTGGTGGTATGGGGCATCCTGCTAGGAGCTGGTCCCAGGGACTGCTTATGGGGGGGGGGGCGGGAAGGATGTATGTTTGAAAATTAAAAGGAAGAAAAAAGAATTTTTTCCCCTACTCTAATTCTTAACCCAAATTAAGTTATAGTCACCTCCTTGGTGTCTATGGACACCTTATTGGCTGGCCTGCTAAAGGCAGAAAATCCTATTGTTTCCAGGGGAGTGTGTTCGGAGCTCAGAGGCTAGCAGCTTCTCCGTCCACCATCTTCCGGGAACCCCCCCCCCCAGACTTTTTTAAAGGATTTCTCGAAAATGAAAACTAGCTCCAAGTCCTTTGATCCAATGAGAGGTATACTGAAGAAGTCTTTGGATCCGCCCTCAGGGTCGTGGTGGTCCCTGGAGACGCCCAAGAGAAAGCCCCTGAGCTAAAGTGCTCTCTCTGGGTCCTCTGCTGGCCACCCAGCAGCGCTCTGCAACCGGCGGAGGAGCCGCCTTCCCGGGTGGAGGACAATGCCGGGCGCACTCGCCTTGCCCAGCACAGCCTGGGAAGTCTGGAGCCCTGCTAGTCCGTGTCACCTTTACTCTAATTCTTAATCCAAATTAAATTATAATCACCTCTTTGGTGTCACCCCTTATTGACAGGCCTGCTAAAGACAGAAAATCCTACCGTTTCTAGAAGATGTGATTAGAGAACACGCTGTTAGCAGTTTCCCAGTCTTCCATCTTCCTCACTCTTAAGAAAACTCTTTTAAAAAGTAGATTACAAAGTATTGGCTTTCCAGATACTTTTCTTTTGATTTGCATAAAATACTTGCCTTGAGAAATCTTCCAATTTTCAGGAGAGAGCCCTCGAGAGAGAGGCAAAATAATTCTGTATTGGCAAGTCAGAATCATGAAAGAAGATTAACAGGATAGAGGCATCAGGAAACCAGAAAAAATGATTTTTCTCCAAATTTCAAACAGTACATTGCAACTGTAATATTTTTTCTATGCTTTCATTAAAATATCAGAATAAGAAACAGTGTTAACTGTAGTGATAAGAAACATGGCTGATAACTGGTTTCAGTAGAACGGCAATATTTTTTCCCTTTTCAAAAGGTATTTATTTATTTTTTATCATAAGAACTTTTTATGAAGCCTTGAGTTTTGAGTAAATAAGGAGATGCCAGTAGGCCAGAATCTCTATCAGGTTGTTCATTCTTAAATCATTACAAGCAATGTCTCATACTAGATTGCTGTAACTCTCAAAAAATATAATAGCACCGAAATCTATCTGGAATGTTTTCTTGAATTTCATAAGTGAATGGTTTCTTCTATGACTGCAATAAAATCTCTGGGAAAGAACCCATTATGAGTACTGTGTCAGCAATTTTAGATTATTGCACACCGCTTGTTCCCTTTTCCTCAAAGCTGTTCAATGAATTTAAACTTCTGATTTTGTATTGAGACAACTGGTAGGAGCCATGAGCCTTTTTTCAACATTAAAAAAATCAAGATAACCACACATTTTAAGAAGGAGATAAGTTTAAATAATGCTAAGTAGTGTTTATTCCTGGTACAAGTATGAAGTGGTATCTGTTCAAAAGCCACTGATGGATGCTGAAGTCCACCTCAAATGTTCTCCAGCTGTAAGCACACAGGCTTTGATCAGCTTGAATCAAAATTATCCATGTAACATATTCTAAAAAATTATGTGACTGTCATAGTCAAAACCTGTTTTCTGGTTGTGAGTTTATAGTGAGCTTGTTAAAACCAGAGCAAAATAGATGACAAATGCAAGTTGCCCTTGAACTGAAAATATACACAAAGGTACTAATCGACTCAAATGCAGATAAAATATTTTTACTCAGGAAGAGAATTTTTTCATTCTGTGACTATAGTGCATGAGATGGAGGGAGAAATAAAATCAACTACTCAAATGAGTTTGATTCTGCTACTGACTGCCTGAAAAGAGGTTTATCTTTTCTGACACTGTCTACTATCCACATAAAATAGTTGTTATAGTTAAAATCAACTCATGCAAGTAAACTAGCTCACTTAGGTAGTATGTTGCTTTGCCATGAGTGGGGCTTAACTGAATGAAGCTTTGGTGCTGTGTTTTTTTTTTTTTTTTTTTTTTTTGGTCACTCTCTCTGAATCTCTGCCTTCTCTATCTAAAAAAAAACAAAACAGTCAAATAAAATTGAAATATGCACACAGATGCAATGCTTCATAGCTAGCAAATTGCTGTTAATACTATCTGTTTCAAATGGGGACTGGTGAGTACTCCACAGGACTTCTTTTTTTTTTTTTTCCACATTTGATTCCAGCACACTTGGAGTGTAATTAGCAAAATCTAAGCTAAGATTTTGTGGTGATGAAATGTGCCATAACTTAGTACGTGTGTCCTATCATGTGCCCTAGTCCCTCTTTACCCTGTCCCTCTTCCCCCACGCCAAAACCAAGGTGATCTTCATACATAGTGTGAGGCCTTATACACCACTTGGAATTTTAATGGTATTGTTGCATGAAACTGTGAAGCTCTATGAAATGATAAGCTTCTTGCTTTATCATACAACTCTCGCTCAGATTAACTAACCAGCACAGTGGCATTTTGCTGGGTTTCTTCAGACTGACTAAGTACTCTTCCACTGATGAGAAAGTACTTTGTCTTTTGACAAAAAAAAAAAAAACAACTTTCCCAGGACTGCTTTTATTTTAATTTCAGGTATTCTAAATTTCATAAAATGACAATAGGGTTTTTCCTGAGACATTGTGCCTGCAAAATAAATCCTCTGATGCTGATGACCATTTCTTCCTCCCATCCTTCCTTCTTTCCTCCATCCCTTCTTTCTTTTATTTAATTTTTTCCTTCTTTCTTTCCTTCTTTTTTTAATTTATTTTTTATTTAAGAAAGGATAAATTAACAAAACCATAGGATAGGAGGGGTACAACTTCTTTTCTCTTTTTCCCTTCTCATATGAATTAACTAGTGATTTATATGACTACACTTTAGTAGGAGTATACATAAACACCATTCCCACACCAAAAGACTGTGTCCCATCCCACCCACTCACACCCATATCCACCACCGGCCCAGGAAGCCACATGTCTACCCCTCACCACAGGGTTTTTACTTTGGTGCCCTACTTTCAATTTAATCAGATCCTGCTTTTAGTTTCCTTTTCAGATCTTCTTTCTCAACTTCTTTTTTTTTGTTGTTTTGTTTTGTTCTGGTTTTGTTTTGTTTGCTTTATTTTCTCAAATATCACCTGCCTCTGCTCAGGGGGCATGAGGCAATCTGGAGCCATCCAAGATGAAGACAAGACAGGCTTTTTACTCTGTTCTATTTTATTATCAATACTAGATAAATGTGTAACCCTTTCCCACTCTCCTTCAGGTTGACCAGAAATAACTCTTAGTGTATTTTCCATTGTAATGGGACTGGGTGTCTTATCCATTGCTAAAGTAACTTCTTTCACTCTTCCTACCTCCCCTATCCACTCTACCACTCCCCCCACCTAGCTAATTAAATAATAAATAAATAAATAAAACGATTTCCTTTCACTGTTCTTTTATTACTGATCTTTTTGTTATCTTTTTCATTTTCTCTCTCTCTCTCTTTTTTTTTTCTTCTTTTTCTCATTCTTGTCATCCTTTTTTCCTTCCTCCTACGGCTTTCTGAATTCACTGATACACGTTTGGGAATTTTGGGGGGGAAGAAATGGGTGGACACTGTCAATGTGTATCTCTGCTCTACTTCCCTTTCTCCTCTAGCAACCCCTAGAATATACATTAGATATTAGATTTTCATAACTGTCCTTGTATTCTTGGCTATTCTTGCTATTCTTGTTTATTCCTGAGGTGTTTTTTGTTTCTTTGTTTGGTTGTTTTACTTAACAATCAGCTGCCTCTGCTCAGGAGGCTTAAGGCAATCTGGAACAGGTTTTTTACCCAGCTATATTTTATTATTAATATAATATAAAGGTGTATCTCTTTCCCCCCCTCCTTTACGTTGACCAGAATTAACTGAAATGGTATTTTCCATTGCCAGGGGACTCAATGTCTTATTCATTGCAAGAGGATCTTGTTTCACTACTCCTACCTCCTCTACCATCTCCCCTTGTCCCTCCTCCTAGCTAATTAAATAAATCCCCACACCTATGGACAACTAATCTTTGATAAGGGGGCCCAAAGTATTAAATGGAAAAAGGAGGATCTCTTCAATAAATGGTGCTGGGAAAATTGGGTTGTAACATGCAGAAGAATGAAATTGAACCACTTTATCTCACCAGAAACAAAAATCAACTCCAAATAGATCAAAGACCTGGATGTGAGACCAGAAACAATCAAATACTTAGAGGAAAACATTGGTAAAACACTTTCCCACCTACACCTCAAAGACATCTTTGATGAATCAAACCCAATTGCAAGGAAGACTAAAGCAGAAACACACCAATGGGACTACATCAAATTGAAAAGCTTCTGAACATCCAAAGAAACTTAAAAAAACAAAGAGACCCCTCACAGAATGGGAGAAGAATTTCACATGCCAGACATCAGACAAGAAACTAATCACCAAAATATATAAAGAGCTCAGCAAACTTAGCCACAAAAAAGCAAATGACCCCATCCAAAAATGGGCAGTGAAATGAACAAAACATTCACCTCAGAGGAGATCCAAAAGGCTAACAAACATATTAAAAACTGCTCTAGGTCACTGATTGTCAGAGAAATGCAAATTAAGACAACACTAAGATACCACCTCACTCCTGTAAGAATGGCATACATCAAAAAGGACAGCAGCAACAAATGATGGAGAGGTTGTGGGGACAGAGAAACCCTTTTACATTGCTGGTGGGAATGTAAATTGGTACAGCCTCTGTGGAGAGCAGTCTGGAAAACTCTCACAAGGCTAGACATGGACCTTCCATATGATCCAGTAATTCCTCTCCTGGGGTTATACCCCAAGGACTCCATAACACCCAACCAAAAAGAGGTGTGCACTCCTATGTTCATAGCAGCACAATTCATAATAGCTAAAACCTGGAAGTAACCCAGGTGTCCAACAATAGATGAGTGGCTGAGAAAGCTGTGGTATATATACATAATGGAATACTATGCAGCTATCAAGAACAATGAACCCACCTTATCTGACCCATCGTGGAAAGAGCTAGAAGGAATTATGTTAAGTGAGCTAAGTCAGAAAGATAAAGATGAGTATGGGATGATCCCACTCATCAGCAGAAGTTGAGTAAGAAGTTCTGAAAGGGAAACTAAAAGCAGGACCTGACCAAATTGTAAGTAGGGCACCAAAGTAAAAACCCTGTGGTGAGGGGTATACATGCAGCTTCCTGGGCCAGTGGGGTGAGGGAGTGGGTGGGAGGGATGGGTCAAAGTCTTTTGGTGGTGGGAATGGTGTTTATGTACTCTCCTAGTAAAATGTAGTCATATAAATCACTAGTTAATACATATGAGAGGGGGAAAATTAATTGTATTTCTCAAAGTTTTTCAAAACACAAACTGAATCTTTTTAATATATAGGCTGTGTAATTGATATTCAGACTCTCTCAAAAGCCTAGACCAAGTAGATCAGAAGCAACCAATAGCACAGCTATATACAAGATACTGGTTACTGTACAACAAACACTAACAAAAGGACTTTTCAAAGTTAACCCAATTACCAAATAATGTGATGATAACATTAACTATCGATTGTCTTTTTGAACCCTAAGCAGGAACCTCACATCTCCACTATAGAGCCTCTACTTCCCCCAGTTATGGAACCCTTGGAAAGGGCCCACTTTCCCATATTCCTCTCCCAATCCATATCAAATAGTATTGTATCTGCCGATAACAACCTAACCAACACAATGATTGCCATCTCAACATGCTTCAGCTCAGACTGTGTCCAGAAACTTCACGTGTGGAATGACAGCCCTTCAGCTTCATTACTCATGTGAGACCTTTCCTTTCATAGTATACTCTAATTCCATCTCAGGTGGTTCACTTTCTAACAAAGTCCCAAAACCTAGATATACGCCAGTTTCTGTGAGAGAGAGCTTATGTTCACTCATATCCATAAACTACTGCAAAATATATACCTGAAAGCAGAAGTACACTAGAGTTTGCAGTGAGTACCCCCCTAACACTTCCTCTCCACTATTCCAAGCTTTGGGTCCATGACTGCTCAACAATTTGTTTGGATTCCTATGCTAACTCTTTTAAGTCACCAGGTTCCAGATGTCATCAGGATGCCGGCCAGGCTTCCCTTGACATGTGTCCTTCCCCCACCAATGTGTCCTGGAGCTCCCCTTCCCCAGAGACCAAACCTAATAGGTAAAGAGACAGACAGACTGGGAGTATGGACCAACCAGTCAATGCCCATGTTCAGTGGGAAAGCAATTACAGAAGCCAGACCTTCCACCTTCTACAACCCACAATGACCCTGGGTCCATGCTCCCAGAGGGATAGAGAATGGGAAGGCTATCAGAGGAGGGGATGGGATATGGATATTGGGTGATGGGAATTGTGTGGAGTTGTACCCCTCCTACTCTATGGTTTTGTTAATTAATCCTTTCTTAAATAAAAAAGAAATAAATAAATAAAAATAAAAAATAAATGAATCAATAAAAAACTTTCCTTTCACTGCTCTTTTATTATAGCTCATTTTATTATTTTTTTTTCTTTTCTCTCTCATTTCTATTTTTTTAAATCTTGTCTTCCTTTTTTCCTTCCTTCTTTGGCTTTCTGAATTCACTGATATATATTTGTGAATTACTTTGGGGAATACATCTGACTCAGAGTGGACTCTCTATGTGTGTATCTCTGCTTTACTGCCATTTCTCCTCTTGCTAACCCTAGAATATACAGTGGATAGTAGATTTGCATAATTGTCTATTCTTGCTATCCTTTTTTCCTTTCTCTTTCTTCTTCACTTGGACTTGGTTGCTATTTTTTCACAGACTGGAGACTTTGTTTGGCTAACTGGTAGTTATTAAATTGCTTCAATTCTTCCTTCAGTTGCTATTGTAATTTCTGAGGTTGGTGATTGCATTTGACATAAAGGTATTTAGTATAGTGTTTCTTCTATTCAAAACACAACAACTGAGGAACAACAGAACATAAAAGTAAGAAACACATAAATCAAAAAATGGGTAGACAAAGAGCAAATAAAACTTCTACTACAATTAATGACGGCAGGAGCCCAGAAGAAACTACAAATCATCCAGAAGTAACCATAGATAAGAAAAGTATGCAAGCAATAATAAACTTATTAATCACAGAAATGAAAACAACATTGGAGGAAAGGAATGACAGTGTTAGGGAAACAACTGTTGAGACCTCCAAGGAAAATACTGATTATCTTGAGGCAACTAGAGAACTGAAAGCTGAAATATCTGAACTGAGGAAAGAAGCTGAGGCAAGGGAAAGCAGACTAACAGAAGCAGAAAACAGAATTAGTCAGACAGAGGATGAGCTAGATAAAACTAAGAAAGAGGTGAAAGAGCTCAAAAAGAGATTGAGAGACACTGAAGAGATTGAGAGACACTGAAAACAACAACAGAGACATATGGGATGCCAGAGGAAGAAAGAGATGAAGGGGAAAGCAAACATTCTAGCGGAAATTATAGAAGAAACCTTCCCAGACCTGAATAACAGAAAAGACATCATGATTCAAGAGGCCCAGAGAGTTCCAAACAGAATAAACCCAGACCTGAAGACACCAAGACACATCACAGTCACAATGAGAAGTAAGGATAAAGAAGGATCCTAAAGGCTGCAAGAGAAAAACAAAAATCACATACAGGGGAAAACCTTTAAGACTATCAGCAGACTTCTCCACTCAAACTCTAAATCTTGGGATTCCAAGACACATTAGTGAGATACTCTGCTCAGGGACTCAGGTTTGCCTAATGGTAGCATCTGGAGATTGTTGTCTTAAAAGTGGTAAGATATAAAGCAGAAGAAATTGTTAAATAGTCAGGAACCTAAAGGTAAGAATATTGCAGATGAGATTTGGGGTCTCCATTTCAGAAAAAGCTACGAGGTCTATTTTAGGTACATTCCAAGGTGCTCATGTCTTTACTATTCTTTTGCTTGAGCCCAACTGTTAACATGTAGGTGGACCAAAGGTATTGTCTGGGGATATGATGTCAGAGTTGGGAATATGACTAGAAAGCTGATTCAGGAAAGACAGTATCTCCCAAATAAGAGATATGTATATAAATATTAACTGTAACCCCTGTTGGTTTGATCTGGGGTCCAAATTCATCACAGGAGCCTCTGTACCCTCTGCATCCCTGTAAGTCTGAGCTAGCATTCTGTGATAATTAATAGGAACATTCCAGGCTGCACTAATTTCAGGACACATTTTCCTTGAATAGTAGAGTATCTTGGTCTCACCTCCCTTTGGAGAATGGGGCTGTCCCTACATTTTTTGACCCTCATAGGGGTGAGGACCTATAGGGGCCTACAATGGGGTACACTATGTTGTTCCTGATGTCGATGACCAATTATAGTGGAGACAGGGATCTGGAAATCCCCATTTTTAATAACTGAGTAGCATTCCATAGTGTATATATACCACAACTTGCTCAGCCACTCATCTGTTATGGGACACCTGGGTTGCTTCCAAGTTTGACTCTTACAAATTGTGTTGTTATGAACATAGGTATACACAAATCTTTTTGGATGGGTGTGACTGAGTTCTCAGGATATATTCCCAAGAGTGGAATTGCAGAGTCATAGGGAAGGTCCACTTTTTTTTAAAATTGTATTTATAAAAAGGAAACACTGACAAAACCATATGATAAAAGGAGTACCACTCCACATAATTCCCACCACCAGAACTCCATATCCCATCCCCTCACTTGATAGCTTTCCTATTCTTTAACCCTTTGGGAGTATGGATCCAGACTTCTGAGAATTTTCCAATTTGCTCTCCATATGGGTTGGACTAATTTACATTACCACTAGCAGTGAAGTAGGGTTCCTTTGTCCCCACAACCTCTCTTGCATTTGTTGGTGCTACCTGTTCTGATGAATGACATTCTCACAGGATTGAAGTGGTATCTAATTATTGTCTTTATTTGCATTTCTCTGGTAATCAGTGACTTGGAGCAGGTTTTTATGTTTGTTGGCCTTTTGGATCTCTTCTTTAATGAATATTCTATTGACATCCCCTCCCCATTTTTGCATGCATACGTTTTCTTATTGCTGAGACTCAATCCAATTTTACCCAAACATTCCACACACTTCCCTTTTGTATATATGTATGTGTATATATATAACTTTTTTGATCTCTAGGGTTATTGCTGGGGCTTGATGCCTGCAGTACAAATTCACTGCTCCTGCAGCCATTTTACTTTTTCAATTTTTAAGGATTGAACAGAGAGAAATTAAGAGGGAAGATGAGATAAAGAGGGAGAAGTAAAGACACCTGTAGACCAGCTTCACTGCTTGTAAAGTGAGCCTCTTGCAGGTGGGGAGCCACACTTAACATGGCGCACTACTGCCTGGTCCTCTATTTATTTATTTTTTTACTCAAGAGTATGTCTATAAAGTTTGATGGCTATATCCTCTTATTCTTTCCTGTATGAAAAATAAAGTCAAATGGCTGTAGAGGGTATAATTTTTCTTGTTTCATTGTTGTCTCATTGGTACTTCATATTCCTCTCTGTGATGTCAGTGTTATTATAAAGACATTTAAATTATTGTAATAACAAAAGATCCATGCTCTCTCATAACACTGACTCAAATTCTGCTGTAGATCAAAGTGTTAGAGTATTTTCATGTCAGTTTTCTTTTTCATTGTTTTGTTAACAGTGATGTCTATATGTTTCTCATTGCCATTATGTTGGTTCAATCTTAAAGCTGAATTGCAAAATTATGTGTAATTACAATGATTCCTGGAAGTGTATTTTAGTTAATTTATTTATTTTTATTATTTAAGGCTTTTAAATAAATATTCTTATTTTATTTTATTAGTGATTTAATATTGATCAACAATATTGTGAGATAAGAGAGGTACAATTTCACATAATTCCCACCAGAGTTCCATATCCCCATTGGAAGGGTCCCTATTCTTTATCCCTCTGGGAGTTTAGACCAATGACCTTAATGGGGTGCAGAAGGTGAAAGGTCTGGCTTCTGTAATTGTTTCTCTACTGGACATGGTCATTGATAGGTCAATCCAGACCCCCAGTATATTTCTATCTTTTCCTAGTGTGCTAGGTCTATTTGAGAGTTTTTAATCTTGCAAGACAGGTTTGAAATTTCTCCTTCCTTTCCTTATTTATTTCTACATTATAGTGTTAATGGATTAATGTACAGTTGTGGACACATGAGCAAAATTTCTCATTTTCCTATGATGAGAGTCTTCAAAAATTCTTACCCCTCAACTTGCTTCATTTCACAGTGTTATGTACCAGGATACCAAAGACTTCTCCACCCCTTCTTTTCTCCACCTTCTTTTGCTTTGGTGTGATACACCATATTCAGTCCAAGCTTACTTTGTCTTTTCTTATTGTATCCTTGTTTCTTAAATACCATGTATAAATAAGACCATCTGGTAGTCATCCTCTTCTGAGACTCTCTTACCTAATGTGATTCATTCAAGTTCCACACAAAGCTAAGTGAAATAAGTTAATATTTTCTTAAAATGTTAAGAAGTTGTCATTGTTTTATTTCCTAAAAGTCAATTATTTCCGTAAGATGCTCAAAATGGGGAGCCAAGATGGTGACTGGAAAGTAGCAGCACCTGTGGGCTCTGACATCAACTGCTAGAAAGCCTTGAAATCCTGGCCTTCAGCAGGACAAGCAAGGAGGCATCCTAAAGGTAAACCAGGGAGGTGATTATAATTCAATTTGGGTTAAAAATTAGAGCAAAAAGAAAGGAAATTTCTTGATTATTTCTCTAAGCCCCCCTCTCCCAATAGCCAAACCCCGGGGGTAGGGAGCTGCTGCTAGCAGGCTCCCCTTGGAGCTCCTTTCTTTACCAAGATTCCTGGCCCATCGGGTGCCATTAAACCCTGCTTCCAAATTTCTAGGCTATTTCTGTTGTTCCTCTGAGTAAGGGACTTAGACCCAATCAAGTGACAATTAGCTAATCAAGCAAGCCTCACCCAGCCTGGGAAATACTGCTTGAAAGTTTTTTTTTTCTTTTTTCCCTGTTTGTTTTGTATTGTGTTTTCTTTCTCAATCAATTGTCTAGACTCAATGTACATAGGCTAACAGGGAGCTATCCAAGTGATAGACCCACTGCTTGGGCTTTTTACTCTATTCTATTTTACAAATACTATTATATATACACGCATATCCCTCCCCCCCAGGTAACCAAAATTAACTCTTAGTATACTTTCCATTGCTAGATGACAGGAATCATCATCCACTGTGAGAGAAACTTGTCTCAGTTTTCATACCTCCTCTATACACTATTGCCCTTCTCCCACCACCAAGCCAATTAAATATATATTGATTTTTTTTCTGTTTCTTTCTTTTCTTTTTTCTTTTCTCTCTTTTTTCCCCGTCTTCCTTTCTCCCTTCCTCCTCCATCTGCCTTCTGAATTCACTGATACTTATTTATGAACTATTTCAGGGAAGAAGTCTGACTCAGAGTGGACTCTCTTTGTGTTTGTCTATGCTCTACTTCCCCTTCCACTCTTGCTACCCCTAGAATCTACAGTGGACAGTAGATTTGCATAATTGTCTATTCCTGCTATCCCTTTTTTCCTTTCGCTTTCTTTTTCATTTAGATTTTGTTGCTATTTTTTCTTGAACTGGAGACATTGTGGGACTAACTGGTATTGGTTAAACTGCTTCAGTCATTGCTTTAGTTACTATTGTAATTTCTGAGGGTGGTGATTGTATTTGTCATAAATACAGTATAGTGTGGCTTATACATAAATATTAGTATAGTGTGGCTTGTACATAAAATAAAGCAACTAAAGAACAACAGAACATAAAAATAAAAAAACATTAAAAATGGGTATATCAAGAGCAAATAAAACTTCTAGTACAATGAATGAAGACAAGAGCCTAGACTAAACTGCAAATCAGCCAGAAGTAACCATAGATAAGAAAAGCATGCAAGCTATTATAGATTCATTAATCACAGAAATGAAAACAACATTGGAAGAAAGGAGTTGCAGTATTAGGGAAACAACAGATGAGTCCCTAAAGGAAAATACTAACTACCTTGAGGCAATTTGAAAACTGAAACAGCTATAATGAAGAAAGCAGCTGAGGGAAGGGAAAGCAGACTAGCAGAAGCAGAAAACAGAATTAGCCAGACAGAGGATGAGCTAGAGAAAACTAAGAGGTGAAAGAGCTCAAAAAGAGATTGAAAGAAACTGAAAACAACAGCAGAGACATATGAGATGATCTCAAAAGAAGTAACATTTGTATAATTGGCCTGCCAGAGGAAGAAAGAGAGGAAGGGGAAGCAAGCATTCTAGAGGAAATTACAGAAGAAAACTTCCCAGACCTGAACAACAGAAAGGACATTAAGATCCAAGAGGCATAGAGAATCCCAAATAGAATCAACCCAGACCTGAAGACACCAAGACACATCATAGTCACAAAGAAAAGAAGTAAGGACAAAGAAATGATCCTAAAGGCTGCAAGAGAAAAACAAAAAATCACATACAGGGGAAAACCTATAAGACTATCAGCAGACTTCTCTACCCAAACTCTAAAAGCCAGAAGAGAATGGCAAGATATCTATCGAGCCCAGAATGAAAAAGGATTTCAACCAATAATAATATATCCTGCTAGACTTTCATTCAAACTAGATGGAGTCATCAAAACCTTCTCAGACAAACAACAGTTAAAGGAAGCAACTATCACCAAATCGGCCCTGAAAGAGGTTCTAAAAGACTTCTTGTAAACAAGAACATCAATATAATACTTGCAACATATCAAATAAAAACTTCTTGAATAATGACACTACAACACATTAAATCCATAATATCAGTAAAGGTCAATGGCTTAAACTCACCCATCAAAAGGCACAGAGTGGGAGGATGGATCAGAAAACATAACCCAACCATATGCTACTTGCAAGAATCCCACTTGACCCAACAAGATAAACACAGAATTAAAGTGAAAGGATGGAAAACTATCCTGCAGGCTAACGGACCACAAAAAAAGGGAGGAACAGTCATTCTCAACTTGACACAATAGATTTTAAATTAAATAAAGTAATAAAAGATAGGCAAGGTCATTACATAATAATTAAATGATAAATCAGCCAAGAAGATATAACAATTATTAACATCTATGCACCCAATGAGGGACCATCTAAATACATCAAACACCTTCTCAAAGAACTTCAAAAATACATCAAAAGTAACACAATAATAGTAGGAGACTTTAACACACACTCTCACACTTAGACAGATCAACAAAACACAGAATCAACAAAGAAACAAGAGAATTAAATGAAGAGATGGACAGACGAGACCTCTTGGACATTTTTAGAGCTCTTCACGCCAAAAAACTGGAATACACATTCTTTTCAAATCCAATCAACACATACTCAATGGTAGACTACATGTTAGGCCACAAAGACAGCATCAATAAATTCAAGAGCATTGAAATCATCCCTAGTATCTTCTCAGACCACAGTGGAGTAAAACTAACACTTAACAACAAACAGAAAAATTTTAAAAGTCACAGAATTTGGAAACTAAACAACAAAGTACTTAAGAACCACTGGGTCAGAGAGACATTCAAGCAGGAAATACAAATGTTCCTGGAAACAAATGAAAATGAAGACACAAGCTACCAGAATATTTGGGACATAGCTAAAGCAGTACTGAGACAGAAACTCATAGCCATACAATCACATATTAAACAACAAGAAAAAACCCAAATAAGCAACCTTACTGCACACCTTAAGGACTTAGAGGAAGAGGAACAAAGGAACCCTAAAGCAACCAGAAAGACAGAAATCACTAAAAATAGAGCATAAATAAACAACATCGAAAATAAGAGAACCATACAGAGGATCAATGAAGCCAAATGTTGGTTCTTTGAAAAATTAAACAAGATTGACAAACCCCTAGCAAGACTCACTAAACAAAAAAGGGAGAAGACTCAAATTCATAGAATTGTAAATGATAGAGGAGATATCACAACTGACACCACAGAATTCCAGAAAATCATGCAAAACTTCTATGAAGAACTATATGCCACCAAGCTAGAAAATCTGGAAGAAATGGAAGAATTCCTAGAAGCATATGCCCTTCCAAAACTGAACCAAGAAGAACTACAAAACCTAAATGCATCAATCACTGTTATTAAGAATCTCCCCAACAACAAAGTCCTGGAACAGATGGCTTCACAAATGAATTCTAAAAAACCTTCAGGAAACAGTTAATACCCATACTCCTAAAGCTTACCCATAAGATCGAAGAAACAGGGACACTCCCTTCCACATTCTATGAAGCCAACATCACCCTGATACCAAAATCAGATAGAGACACAACAAAAAAGGAAAACTACAGACCAATATCTCTGATGAACATAGATGCCAAAATATTAAACAAGATATTGGCCAACTGTGTTGTTTTCGATGGGTTATGTTGTTTTCACCGGGCTGGCTTCATGGGCGGGTAACAGATGACCAGGGACTCATGGTTGAGCTGTAGGCAGTATCTCTTTATTCATGCAGGATGCAGCACAATCTAAGACGAGCTAAGTTAAACTCAAAGTACAGTACTGTAAAACTCACAATGTTGTCTTTATATATACTTGGCAAGTAAGTTGGGAACAGGATGTGACATAGAGAGGGTGGAGAGAAAAGTGACTGGTGAAAATCAGAGTGTGACAAAGAGGGGGCAGAGCAGGCGAGAATCCTATCACTGAACCACAAATGCCCTGGAGGGAGGGTGGAACTTGTTAACAGTGGTTATGTAAATAGAATGAAGTGGTTATGTAAATAGAATAGTGTTAAGCAGGGGGGATTTAAACCAAATGAAACAGAAGGGGTCTCATGCATACCAACAATTCCCCCTTTCTTTTTAACTAATGGCCATTGTGGGGTGAACAGAAACATATATCGCACAGGCGTTTTCAAAAGAACTGGCATAAGACATGGGAAACAAAATAGGCGAGCAGCAATAACCAGTGTGATGCCAAGGGGAGCTTTTCTTGCCTCAAAGGGCAAGGCCTAGCAGGTGAAAGGGCATTTCTTGCCTCTGGGAACGCTTCATGCCTCTGGGGGCATCTCTTGCCTCAAAGGGCGTTTCCTGCCTCTGTGGTTATCTCTTGCCTCTTGGGGTGCTTCATGCCTCTGTGGGCATAACCTAATAAGGAGGGGGAGTTTTCTAACTCTGGGGCAGAGCCTGCAGGCGAGGGGACATGGTCTATAAAGTCTCAAGGCAATTGGCTGAAGTTAGTCTTTGAGAAACACAGCAGTGTGCACCAGTAAGTCCGATGGAGGTGTCAGTCCAAAGTAGCTGACCACAGAAGAAAATGCCAAGGGATGAAACGTTGTACGTCTGTCTTGATGGGGAATGTCGGCCACCAGAATTCTGCTTTCCTGTAGAGAGTGAGCTTTGGAGTCTGTGAATCTGTTTCTTCAGGTCGTGCCAGGTCACATCATTGGTTTCCAGGGTGTGTTGTTGTCATTCCATCTTGTGGGCGATGTCAGAGAACAGGATCCAAATGGATTTCCAGGAATTCCATTTGAGTAGATGCTTTTTCCTGTGAAGACTTGACAGCTGAAATTCACTTACTTGTCAAACAAAACTTGTAGCAGATTAGAAGTTTACTATAATTGATAACTCCATTATAATTGGAAGTCCTTTCTAGTATGATTTTAAGGTTGTTTAAACAGTTTAAACTCAATATAATGTGGAAAGGTAAACAGAAGAACCACGGTTAAAAGCCTCAGGCATGAGAATAATTAACATAATCATTGCACTATCTGCCCCACCCATAACTCATACAGTTTTCAGGATTAAACGTTTCAGATTCATGTCAAGACGTAAAAGAGAAATCATAGGAGGGAAAAAACAATTTTTGGATTGTTTCTGGATGTCTCTAGAAATCATGGCTGCATCCAGCATTTTATTTAAGTCAATGTCAAACAAAAATTCAGTCATTCAAATCATTCTCTTATGAAACGCAACTTGAACCAGATTATCAAGATCTCCCCGGAGGGCGTCCTAGTCCAAAAAGGTCCTCGAAATTCCATTTAGGGTGCTTCTGACTGTTCTGGCTGGATTGCTTCAGGCACCCATTTTTAAAAGTGTCTTCCCATCGAAGAAAGAATCCAATCAGGAGAGTAGAACTAGCCATGTGTCTCCATACTTGGGAACTGCCAGGGTACTGGAGAATGCTCCTCAAATTAGAGTAGTCCTTCTCCATGGGAAACATGCGAGAAGAAGTCCAGAAAGTCCTAGGGGAAATCCTCATGCATATCCCAAGGTCTACGATCACGGTCATAAAGAACCAAACTGTGGCCCGGAGCAAAATGTAGTCCTTTTCCTCAGGAAACATGGGAGAGGGAATCCAGAAAGTCCAAGGAGAAATCTCAGTGCATCTCCCAAGCTCTATGATCCCAGTCATAAGAAACTAAAGTTCCCGGTCAGGGAAACAAAGTTTGGCCCAGAGCAAAATGTTCCAGAGACAGAGTAACTGTCTCATGATGAAACAATAGAGGCTTTGGCAAACCTCTTCATAAGTAGAAGAGAAGACCATAGTGCATAGGTAGGGAAACTCTTCACTTATCTGGGAGTTGCACAGGTCCAGACCCACGTTGTAGGCGCCAAACTGGATACAGCAGCATATCAAAAAGATTGTTCATCACGACCAATTGGGATTTAAGGAATGCAAGGCTGCTTCAACATAGGTAAGTCTATCAACGTCATTCACCACATCAATAAAAACAAAGCCAAAAACCACATGATTATCTCAATAGATTCAGAGAAATCCTTTATCAAAATCCAAAACCCATTCATGCTCAAAACTCTACAAAAAATGGGAATAGATGGGAAATGCCTAAAGATAGTGGAATGCATATATAGCAAACCAACAGCCAACATCATACTCAATGGACAGAAGTTGAAAGAATTTCCCCTCAGATCAGGGACAAGCCAGGGCTGCCCACTATCACCATTACTCTTCAACATATAATTGGAAGTTCTTGCCATAGCAATAAGGCAAGAGAAAGAGATCAAAGGAATACAGATTGGAAGGGAAGAAGTCAAACTCTCACTATTTGCTGATGACATGATAGTATACATACAAAAACTTAAAGAATCCAGTAGAAAACTACTGGAAGTTATTAGGCATTATAGCAAGTTGACAGGCTACAAAATCAATGTACAAAATCAGTGTCATTTCTCTATGCAAACACTAAAACTGAATAAAAAGACATCCAGAAATCACTCCCATTCACTGCTGCAACAAAATCAATAAAATACCTAGGAGTAAAGCTGACCAAAAAAGTGAAAGACTTGTATACTGAAAACTATGAGTCACTCTTCAAGGAAATAGAAAATGATACCAAGAAATAGAAAGACATCCCATGCTCATGGATAGGAAGAAAAAATGTCATCAAAATGAATATTCTCCCCAGAGCCATATACAAATTTAATGTGATACCCATCAAAGTTCCACCAGGCTTCCTTAAGAAAATAAAACAAAAACTACATTCATTTATCTGGAACCAGAAAACACCTAGAATTGCCAAAACCATCTTGAGGAAAAGAAACAGAAACAGAGGGATCACACTCCCAGATCTCAAATTATATTATAATGCCATCATCATCAAAACAGCATGGTATTGGAACAAAAGTAGGCACTCAGACCAGTGGAACAGAATTGAAAGCCCAGATCTAAACCCACACACATATGGACATCTAATCTTTGATAAGGGGACCCAAAGCATTAAATGGAATAAGGAGGCTCTCTTCAATAAATGGTGCTGGGAAAACTGGGTTATAACATGCAGACAAATGAAATTGTACCACCTTCTCTCACCAGAAACAAAAATCAATTCCAAATGGATCAAAGACCTGGATGTCAGACTGGAAACTATCAAATACTTAGAGGAAAACATTGGTGAAACACTTTCCCATCTAAACCTCAAGGACATCTTTGATAAAACAAATCCAATTGCAAGGAAGACTAAAGCAGAAACAAACCAATGAGACTACACCAAACTGAAAAGCTTCTGCACATCCAGGGAAAATATCACACAAACACAGAGACCCCTCACAGAATGGGAGAAGATCTTCCCATGCCAAACATCAGACAAGAGACTAATCACCAAAATATACAGATAACTCAGCAGCCTTAGCACCAAAAAAGCAAATGACCCCATCCAAAAATGGGCAGAGGATATGAACAAAACACTCACTTCAGAGGAGATCCAATAGGCTAACAAACATACGAAAAACTGTTCCAGGTCGCTGATTGTCAGAGAGATGAAAATAAAGACAACATTGAGATACCACCTCACTCCTGTGAGAATGGAATACATCAAAAAGGACAGCAGCAACAAATGTTGGAGAGGCTGTGGGGACAGAGGAACCCCTTTGCAATGATGGCGGGAATGTAAATTGGTCCAGCCTCTCTGGAGAGCAGTCTGGAGAACTCTCACAAGGCTAGACATAGACCTTCCATATGATCCAGTAATTCCTCTTCTGGCATTATACCCCAAGGATTCCATAACACACAAGCAAAAAGATGTGTGTACATCTATGTTCATAGCAGCACAATTCATAATAGCTAAAACCTGGAAGGAACCCAGGTGCCCAACAGCAAATGAGTGGCTGAGAAAGCTGTGGTACATATACACAATGGAATATTTTGCAGCTATTAAGAACAATGAGCCCACCTTATCTGACCCATCTTGAACAGAGCCAGAAGGAATTATGTTAAGTCAGCTAAGTCAGAAAGATAAAGATGAGTATGGGATGATCCCACTCATCAACAGAAGTTGAGAAAGAAGAACAGAAAGGGAAACTAAAAGCAGGATCTGATTAAATTGACAGCAGGGCACCAATGTAAAAACCCTGTGGTGAAGGGGAGTGTGGTCATTGGGCTTCCCGGCACAGCGGGGGGTGGAGGGGTGGGGGCGGTTGGGGGGGATGGGACAAAGTCTTTTCGTGGTGGGAGTGGTGTTTATGTACAATCCTATTAAAGTGTAAACATATAAACCACTATTTAATTAATATGAGAGGCGATAAACTGGTGATATGTCTAGAACTTCTTAAAACACAGACTGAGTCATTTTAATACATAGGATGTCTTTGATATGTTGTCTCTCCCAAAAGCCTAGACCAGGGAGAACAGAAGCAACCAGTAGCACAGCTATATACAAAATGCTGGGTATTATACCCCAAATGCTATCAAATGGACTTTCCAAAGTTATTAACCCTATCACCAAATAATGTGACAATAACAATAACTATCCATTGTCTTCTTAAACCCTAAGACAATAGGAACCTCACATTTCCACTATAGAGCCTATATCTCCCCCAGTCATGGAACCTTAGGGTGGGGCCCACTTTTCTGCATGCTGCTTTCAATTCAAATCAAATAATATTGCATCCACGGATCGCAACCTAATCAACGCAGTGAGTGCCACCCCAGCATGCTTCACTTCAGACTGTGACCAGAGACTTCAGGTGTGGAATGACAACCCTCCCTTCAGCTTCATTACTCATGTGAGAGCTTTCCTTTCATAGTATTCTCTAATTACATTCCAGGTGTTCTACTCCCCAATAAAGTCCCCAAACCTAGATATAGTCCAGGTCCCCTGAGATAGTGTGTAGGTTCACCCATGCCCATAAACTAGGGGAAAAATATATACCTGAAAGCAGAAGTACACAAAAGCATGCAGGGGATACCCCGCAACACTTCATCTGCACTATTCCAGTCTTGGGTCCACGATTGTTCAACAATTTGTTTGGCCTTGTATGTTAACTCTCTTTTCAGCCACCAGGTTCCAGATGCCAGCAAGATGCTGACCAGACTTCCCTGGACAGACGACCCCATCAGTGTGTACTGGAGCCCCTCTTCCTCAGAGCCCCACCCTACTAGGGAAGGAGAGAGACAGGCTGGGAGTATAGATCGACCAGTCAACACCCATGTTCAGCGGGGCAGCAACAGAAGCCAGACTTTCTACCCTCTGCAACCCACAATGACCCTGGATCCATACTCCCTGAGAGATAGAGAATGGGAAGTCTATCAGATGAGGGGATGGGATATGGAGATTGGGTTATGGGGATTGTGCGGAATTGTACCCCTCTTATTCTATGGTTTTGTTAATGTCTCCTTTGTTAAATAAAAAAAAAGATGTTCAATATGACCTGCATACACATTCTATCTAGATAATGCACTGGAGAAAGTCCTATAAAAATGTGATATATATATATATGAGATGTTGCTTGACTATTTGAACCACAATATTTTTCTTCCCTTTATTGGAGGAATTAATGGTTTATAGTCAACAGTAAAACACAGTAGTTCGTACATGTGTAATATTTCCTCAATTTCCCACATAACAATGCAAGCCCCTATAGGTCCTCCTCTGCTTTCATATTCCAGGACCCAAGCACTCTCCTTCACCTAAAAATATTTTACTTTGGTGCAATAAACCAAGCCCAGTCCAAGTTCTCCTTTGTGTTTTCTTATTTTCCAATTTCTTCTTTATTTTATTAGTGATTTAATGATGATTGACAAGGCTATGTGATAAGAGGGTTACAAATCCATACAGTTCCTAACACCAACGTTCCATTTCCCATCCTCTGCATTGGAAGCTTTCCTATTATTTATCCCTCTGTGAGTATGGACCAAAGATATATTTTTTATTTTTATTTATAAAAAGAAAGCACTGACAAAAATCATAGGATAAGAGAGGTACAAATACACACAATTCGTACCACCAAAACTCCGTATACCATCTCTCCCCCTGACAATTTCCCTATTCTTTATCCCTCTGGGAGTATGGACCCAGGGTCATTATGGGGTGCAGAAGTTAGAAGGTTTAACTTCTGTAACTGCTTCCTCACTGAACATGGGCATTGACAGGTCAATCCATACTCGCAGTCTCTCTCTCTCTTTCCCTAGTGGGGTAGGGCTCTGGTCAGGTAAAGTTACATGACACATTGTTGAGGTCATCTGCCCAGGGAAGGGAGCTTGAACCACAGTCTTTCAAGTGTTTAGTTCCATGACACATTATTCAAGTCATCTTCCCGAGGAAGGGAATTTGAACCACAATCTTTCAAGTGTTCAGTCAACATCTAGTTGCACTAATACCTTGAATGTAAAACATGAAACCATAGAGCTCTTGGTATATTCAAAATGTATGCCTCTCAATTTTTTTTTCCTTGGGATCCCTTTAAAAAATAATCATGACCAAAGAATGTAAGCTCAGACCTACAGGGATGCAGAAGTTATACAGGCTGCTGTGTTGAATATTGGCCACAGTTCAAATTAATGGAGTTTGCAGTTAACAATAGTTAAACACTTTTCCCATATTTGGGAGCTACTCTCTTCCCTGATCCTGCTTTCTAGTCCTTTTTCCAACTATGGCACCATCTCCCCAAACAATACCTTGGGTCCACCTGCATATTAACTGTCAGACTCAAGCAAAAACTGTTAAAGCCACAGGTCCATTGGAATATACCTAAAATAGAATTGCTAGATTTTTCTAAAATGGAGACCCCAAATCTTCATCTGTAATATTCTTGCCTTTAGTATCATGATTAGTCAACAAGTTGTTCTGCGTTATATCTTTTTCAACCACCATGTTCCAGATGCCAACCGACTTGTCTGGACAAATGACCCCACCAATGTGTCCTGTAGTCCTGCCTCCCCAGATCCCTGCCCCACTAGGGAAAGAGAGGTACAGGATGGGGTTATGGACTGACCTACCAGTGCCTATGTTCATTGGAGAAGCAATTACAGAAGCCAGAACTTCCACCTTCTATACCCTACAATGACGTTGGGTCCATGTTCCCAGAGGGATAAAGAATAGGGAAGCTTTCAAGAAAGGGATGGGATAGATAATTCTGATGGTAGGAAGTGTACCCCTATTATTCGATGGTCTTGCCAATATTTCCATTTTATAAATTTTTTAAAGTGGCTTAACTTTTAAGTGCAGTGGCAACAAAAGCTTTAATAAACTACAGAGAGAATTTAAAGAATATCTGCAAAGCAAAGAAACACCCACAAAATGAAAAGACAATACATCAAACATGGCAAAATACCTGGAGATTATATATGTGATAAGGAATTAATAATAAAGATATTTTAAAACTCATGCAGCTCAATGCAGAAGATATTCAAGTCAATTTTGGGCAGATGATCACTTTAAAACAGTGATACCAACTTTAAAAAAGATGTCTATTGTTACAGAGGAATGCCTATTAACTGGTTACAATTCTATGATTGAAATAAACAAAACTAACCTCTATGACCATAGATGTAAAAACTGTGAATTCTCAAGAATAGCTATAGGTCATTAAGACTTATTCCAGAAAATTTCCATAGTCATAGAAGAGGCTGGTGGCATGCAAGTTAATGTAATGCCAAGCTACCTTATTATCATTTAGTCTTCACATCATTGACAAAGTATATATTCTTACTTAAATGTGTTATATAAATATTGTCAATGATGTGAAGACTATTTAGTCTTAATAAGGGGTACCCTTGTATGAAATAACACAAAACAAGTGTCTTAAGGGAAATAACTGATAATGACTATAGTGTTATTACTTTAAAAAATACTATGAAAAAATCAGAGTGGTTAGACTACTTTAATGAAAGTAATGAAGTTATTAAAATGAATATTCTTATATAAATGCACATTTTCATTTTTTATTTATAAAATGGACATATTGACAATACCATAGGGTAGGAAGGACACAATTCCCACCATGAGAACTCTTATCCCATCCCCTCCCTTAAAAACTTTCCTATTCTTTATGCCTCTGGGAGTATGGACTCAGGGTCATTATGGGCTGCAGAAGGTGGAAGGTCTGGCTTCTGTAATTGCTTCCCCAACGAACATGGGTATTGACAGGTTCATCCATACTCCCAACCTATCTCTCTTTCCCTAGAGGGGCAGAGCTTTGGGGAGGTGGGGATCCAGGACACATTGTTGAAGTCATCTGCCCAGAGAAGTCAGTTTAACATCATGGTCTACAAATATTATACTTCCTTGGGTGGTAGGTAGAGTATGTTGTCCAACCTCCCTTTTGAAGATGGAACATTTTCTACCATTGTTTATCCATATTGAGTGCAAGGTCCTATGGGGCCCACAGAGATATCCATTATGTTGTATCTTATAGAGAGGAACAGTGACAGAGAAGAGAGGGATGTTAGAGGTCTAGGCCTACCATGTCTGTGTGGGAACCCCAGGGCTCCCTGACTAGGGCTCTGGGTGATGGGATGGCCTGATAATGACTAAAGAGTCGGCATTAAAGTATGCCACTCTCTTGCCCTTAATTAACTTTTTTAGTCCTTACTTTGTCAGGAAAGATTAGCTTTGGAGTGATCGAGGGATGTGTAATAGTAGGTAGGTGAGGAGGGTTTCTAGGTCTAAGTATAAACTACTTGATTAGGTACTTTATGGCATATTTTTAGATCTTTCTACTTGCTTGCTGCACTTCCAGTTTTTAATGTTTGCTGAAATCCTAATAGAATAATGGGAGTCTTCTAACAATTACAGACCTGATATGACAAAATAATAAAAAGTACTTACTGGACTCATAATTAACAATCTTATTGCCCCCAATTATGGCTTTAGTAATAAAAATTTGCTAATCTCAAAACTATAAACATGACATTTCTGTGTGGACAAAATTAACTCTCACCAATATGAATTTAGTAAAATTGTTTCTACCTTTCTAATTCTTATTTTATAATGCTGTATGATCTTAATGGAGATATGAAGATCTGATACAGTTGGGCACTGTTTATAGTAGTGAAAGGATGATGGAGCCACTTGATTATAACTAACTAGTTATTCCTCTTATGTATCACAGCAGATGTGCTTAGGATCTTGAAGTTTTCTCTCTTTGATATTATTCAGCTTAAATCTCTGTCTCCCAAAAGATCAGTTGAAACTATACCCAATATCTGAATAGCTACATTTCCAATTTCTCTGTTAACTATTCATTACTCTTCCTATAAACTCTTATTCATTTCCTGAGAAATGGCCTTGTTTCTTCATCAATTTGATTAAATATCAATAAAACCACCCAAAGCTTCCTTTTGAAAACTGTTATTAACATGCCAATTCCTCAGTCATTTTAATCTAAGAGACAAACAGTGAATTTCAATAAATGCACACCTGAAATTTATATAATAATTCAATTCTATTTGAATATAAAAAGCAATGCCATAGTAAGAGTATATATCAAACTTATCCTGATTTCCCCTGTATATAATCTGAACCTGCCTTACATATAAAACCTAGATTTGAACTTTATTATATAGACAGTTAGATATGACTTATAGTTGTCAAAATATCTTATGCTCCAGAAACATCAAAGGGTAATATTAAATTATAAATGACTTTTGTTCTCTAAGAGTTTCAGAATCAATAGTTCTGGACTGGCTCAATGATTTGTATTTCCCCTAAGTATCTTTGTAATAGTGATAAGAAGGACCAGGGAGTTTGATTGAAAAAGCATCTCTAAACATCCACAAATCCTTGTCCTTTTTTTTTTTTGTTGTTGTTGTTGTTGTTCTCTTTGACAGTAAATTACTTTTCTATTCCTTTACTTTTTTATTTTATAAAATGCCAGGTGTCACTTGAAAGGTAAATCTGTGTCCCTCTGAGAAAAAAAAATTTTTTTTCATAACAAATGATTCTTTATTTTTCCCCATGACATTCTGACAATTACTGTTGACATGGCACTTGTTATTTCCCATTACAATTATTTCTTTATGTAACTGACATCCTGTTAAAATTTAAAATTTTCTCCTTTAGGTTATTGAATCCCCTGAGAGTCTAAACTCTACAACTTGATGGCTAAAAAGTAGTAAGATAAAAATCAGGGCAAATAGTTTAATAATCTGGAACCTAGAGGTATAGAGCATAGAACTAAGGGTCTTCATGTTGAAAGAAGCTAGTAGGTCTATTTTAGGTATATTCCAAGGGACCATAATTTTAGTAGTGTTTGCTTGAGCCCTGATAGCTAACATGCAATATTGTAACACAGCCCATGAATAGAACTTTGGGACTTGATTAGCATATGGCTGATGTCAGGCTGACATCAAGTCTAGACTTAAGGACACAATAGGTTGGCACTCAATTCCAGGGCTCCCATCTTCTGGCTCCTTGCTTTTTTTTCCTGAAATGGCTGCTCTTTCTGGCACTTATACACATGTAGCTTAACACAGGTAATTTATGGGTTCACAGGCCTGGCCTACTCTTACTTCTGTGGATAATTACCTATCTTGCTGTACCTAAAATATACCATTGCATACTGCTGTACCACTATGAACAACTCTTGATTGTTTTAAACAATTGACCAGCCATGCATCTGTGAAGTTTTATTTATTTATTTATTTATTTATTTATTTATGTATTTATTTTTAACATTTTAAATCTTTATTTATTGAATATAGACAGCCAGAAATTGAGAGGGAAGGGTGTGGTAGAGAGGGAGAGAGACAGAGAAACACCTGTAACATTGCTTCACCACTTACAATGCTTTCTCCCTACAGGTAGGGACCAGGGGTTTGAACCCAGGTACTTGTGCATTGTAACATGTGAACTCAATCAGGCTCACTACTCCCAGTCAAGAGTTGTTTTTTTTGTTTGTTTGTTTTCTTGTTTGTCTTTTAATTTGAGGGGTTTTTTTTACAGTCAACCGTAAAATACAGTAGTCTATACATGCGTAACATTTCTCAGTTTTCCACATAAAAAGTCAATCCCCTCTAGGTCCTTTTCTGAATCCTACCCTACCCCCACCACAAAGTCTTATTTTTGTGCAATACTTTTTTTTTCCCCTCTAGGGTTATTGCTGGGACTTTGTGCCTGTACTACAAATCCACTGCTCCTGGAGGCCATTATTTCTAATTTGTTGCCCTTGTTACTGTTGTTGTTGATATTGCTGTTGTTGTTGTTGGATAGGACAGAGAGAAATTGAGAGAGGAGAGGAAGACAGAGGGGGAGAAAAAAATAGACACCTGCAGACCTGCTTCACTGCTTGTGAAGTGGCCCTCTGCAGGTGGGGAGTCGAGGTTTGAACCAGGATCCTTATGCCAGTCCTTGCATTTCATGCCATTTGCATTTAAACCACAAGCTAATAGGCTATTGTGATGATGATGATGATGATGATTACCAGAGAGGTATATCTCTGTTTTCTGGTGAGACCAGTGTTTGAACCTGAAGCTCTGCTGTTTCGGGTATGAAGGCCTTTGTTCAGAGTTACTACACTAGGTAAGTAGTCTACCATTATAATTAACTAAGATGAGAAGATTAAGTGCCAGGACCTGTGGGATCCAGAAGAATGTGTCCTAAGAGGGAAGATTATAGCAATACAGGCCCACATTAACAAAAAGGAATATCTTCAACTAACTAATATTACAATTGAGCCCACTAGAAGAGAAGCAACAAAGAGATCCAAAGGTCAGGAGGAAGGAAATAGTCAAAGTCAGAGCAGAAATTAATGAAATATAAACCAGAAAGTTAATTCAAAAGATTAATCAACCCAAGAGCTGACTCTTTGAAAGAACAAGTAAAATAGATAAACCACCAGCTGGATGTACAACATTAACACATACATATCCCTGATATGTATATATATCAAAAATGAAAGTTATTTACCTAGATCCCTGAAGAACATTGATGCAAAGATTCTCAACAAAATCATGACATACTGCATCCAACTAAGACCAATTGGTATTCATCCCTGGGAATCAGGGATGGTTGACCATCTGAAAATCAATCAGTGCCATTTATCATATCAACAAAAAGAAAAAGAAAAATCCCATGGTCATATCAATTGATTCTGAACAGGTATGTGACAAGATTCAGCATTCATTTATGATAATAAATTATAATAGAAGGATAATTCATCAACATAATAAATACCACATATGACAAACCCAAATATCACATCATCCTTAATAAGGAAAAGCTGAAAGTGTTTCCTCTAAAATTAGGGACTAGACAAGAAAGCCCATTGCCATCACTATTATTCAACAGAGTCCTCTTGTTTCTAGTCAATACAACCAGAAAATAATTGTGAAAGATATATGTGTTGGAAAGTAATAAATGAAACTATGACTATTTCTTGATAGCATGATAATATGCCTAGAAAATACTAAAGACTCTACAAAAAAAAGCCTACTTGAAATAATAAATTCAACGAAGTAGCAGGATACAAAATCAGTACATATAAATCTGTGGTATTTCTGTATTTAAACAAAGAAGAAAGAGGAATAAAAGACTTAATCCCATTTACAACTGAATCCAAAAGATTCACCTTAGGATGAACCTCTTGATTGAGATGAAACACCTTTGCAGAGAAAACTATATAACATTGTTAAAAGAAATAGAGAAGGATTTTGTTAGGAAGTGTACCTCCTGGAAAAGAATTAGAGACTACCATGAAAAGAAAGGTCTCACCTGAGTGATGAGGGTGAAGGGTTGGCAATCCGTGCCTGGTGTCTCTGTACACAGTCTGAGGTGAAGCATGCTGAGATGGTACTCATTGCATTGATTGTATTGGAATCAATGGATGCAATATCATTTACCTGATTTCAGAGAAGCATGCAGGGAAGTGAATCCCACCCCAGAGGTTCCAGGATTGGGAGAAACATAGGCTCTATATAGATTCCTGTTTTCCTAGGGTTTAAGAAGGCAATAGTTATAGCAATAGATAGTTATTGCAATAATCACATTGTTTGGCAATTGGGTTAACTTTGAAAAATCGCTTTGTTAGATTTTCTGTATCATACACACCCTCACCATATTTTATGTCCTTTGACATTATTTGCATATAGCTATGCCACCAGTTGCTTTTGTTCTCCCTGGACTAAGCTTTTAAGACAGTCAATATATCAAAGACTCAGTCTATGTATTAAAAAATACTCATTCTGTGCTTTAAAAAGTTTGAGACATTCAATCCATTTTCCCCTCTCATATTAATTAGTGATTCATAAACCACACATTGATAGGAGTGTACATAAACACCATTCCCACCACCGAAAGACTGTGTCCCACTCCCACACCCCACCTATCTCATGAAGCTGAACATCCACCCTCAACCTCCACTCAGGGTTTTTACTTTGGTGCCCTACTGCTAATTAAATCAACTCTTGCTTTGAATTTCCTTTCTGTTCTTCTTTCTCAACTTCTGTTTATGAGTGGGATCATCCCATACTTGTCTTTATCTTTCTGACTTAGATATAGGCCAGGTCCTGTAAGATAGAGCACATGTTCACATGTATCCATAAATTAGGGCAAAATATATACCTGAAACCAAAAATATACAATACTCTTTAGTGAGTCAGTATCAAGTTTATAATGAAATAGTGTCCACTTAGACTTAGATACTCTCCTCACCTACTTACAAGTACAGTTCTCTCATTCACCCCAAAGCTAACCTTAGCAAAGCAAGGACTGCAAAATCTGAATAAGGGCAAGAGACTGGCATACTTTAATGATGACTCTTTAGTCCCTGTCAGGCCATTCCACCAGCTAGGACCCTAATTGGGGAGTCCTGAGACTCCCAAACAGACTTGATGGACCTAGCCCTCAAATAAATCCCTCTCTCCATTGTTACTGGTCATCTCTATCAGGAACAGCAAAATAAACCCCTTTCTGGGACCCCATAGGAGCTTGGCCTCAACTTGGATCAACAATGGTAGAGAATGTTCCATTCTCTGAAGGGAGGCTGGACAACATACTCTATGCTACACCTGATGAAGATGGGTCAATCCTAGAGCAGTATGGAATGTTCCTACTTGTGACCACAGAATGTGAGCACAGATCTAAAGGGATGTAGAGGTCACATAGGCTCCTAAGCTAGTTATGGCCCCAGATCACATCAAATCAATGGTTTTTACAGTCAACAGTATTTATACCCCTTTCCCTGGACAACTCCACCAATATGCCTTGGGACTCTGCTTCCCAAGAGCCCTTCCCCACTAGGGCAAGAGAGAGACAGGCTGGGATTATGGATTGACTTGTCAATACCCATGTTCAGCAGGGAAGCAATCACAGAAGCCAGATCTTCAACCTTCTGCATCCCACAAGGATCTTGGGTCCATACTCCCAGAGGTTTAAATAGTAGGAAAGCTATCAGTGGAGGGGTTGGTATAAGGAGGTCTTGTGATGGGAATTGTGTGGAGCTGTACCCCTTTTATCCTATGGTTTTGTCAATGTTTCCTTTTTATAAATAAAAAATAAAAAAGAAGTAGAGAAGGACACACAGAAATGAAAGAACACACTTTGTTCCTGGATTGAAAGAATAAACATGGAATCAGGTAGTGGAAGAATAAACATTAAAATAGATATTTTGCAAAATGCAAGCAACAATTTTAATTCAATCCTTATCAAGACTGCAGTGGCATGTTTCTAGGAAATTGAACTTATATAAAAAATTGTGTGGTACCACAGACATCCATGAATAGTCTGAACATATATCCTAGAGAAAAAGAAAAATAAGTACAAGTAGCATGCTTCCCAACTTCAGTTTATAATATAAAGTAATAGTAATTAAAACAGTACAGTGATAGAATAAAAACAAACACTTGGGTCAGTAGAGCAGAACTTAAATCCCAGAAATGAGCCTACATATATACAGATACCTAGTATATGACAAAGAGGACAAAACTATTTAATGGACAAAGAAGTTTTTTCAACAAATGATGCTGGGAAAATTGGACAGCCACATGTGAAAATAGATCACCACTTAACACTATAATATAATCAAATAAAAATACATCAACTACCTGGATATTAGGGCAGAAACTCTAAAATTTGTAAAAATCATTGCTGAAATAAGATCTTCATTACAAAGATGTACTTGGAGACACAACCCCATAGGCATGGGAAATCAGAACAAGAGTAAATAAATGAGATCACATCAAATGAAAAAGCTTCCACACTTAGAAATAAAAATACACAAGGATAACCAGGAAAACCAGTAAATGGGAGAACATTAGCTGTACATCACACATATAATAACCCACTTATATAAAACATCTATAAAGAACTGGTAGACTCAATGAAAGAAAAACAATAACCAAATAAGAAAAGTGTACCAAAGAACTAAAATGATAGTTTTCTAAAAAAGAGATACATATGGCCCACAGACCTTTGAAAATATGCTCCACTTCACTTATCATTAGAGAAATGCAAATCAAAACAATCTGAGATTCCATCTCATACTTATGAGAATGGCCTGCATTGTCACTTGTGGCGGCGGCAGGATGCAGAAAAAGGAGGTTTGGAGCAGAAAGGGAACACAACCCTTTATTTGCACTGGAACCTCAGAGTTGGGTGAGAGAGCAACTGTTTGGGCCATGTAGAGGTAGCAAAAATGGCCACCTCGCACAGTAACCTTCCCTGTGTCTAATCACCAAACTGAAGGGCCGGCAAGAGAGTGAGGTGCAGAAGAAGGGCTTTTATGGGAATAGCTCTCATGAGAATGAGAATGGGGAGCAGTAACCATAGCACTACAGGGTAGGACAATAACTCTCACCGGAATGGGAAGGGGGAGGAGTAACCAAAGCACTCCAACTATAGTGGGGAGTTGACAATGCCCTGAGGGCACAACATGGCGCAACAGGCTCTCCGAGAATGTCCCAACTCTCGTGGGAACTAGCAATAGCCTGAGGGGCTACATGTCAGATGTGACTGCATCTGCACAATTTCCCAGCATCTCCCCCTTTCCTTATATCTAATGGCCACAGTATAGGAAATTTAGTGGGTGATGTCAGAGTGTGCAGGTGTCCAGATGGTTTTTCCTGGGATTCCTGTGAAAGAAACAGAATCTACTTCTCGTGATTAGCAGGGCATCTGATTTGAATATTTTTATAGAAGAAGTGGTTTGGTGCCTTAGCCAACTGAGTATTGGGGGATGTATCTTCCCTATTTATTATTATTATTATTATTATTATTAATTTATTTTACTTAATTGAGCCTAGGCATTTGGCAGGCCTTCAATAGCCATTTGTCTTTGGGGGTAGTAAGAGATGTCTGTGGCATGGGTGATGTTATAAAGTGAAATATCTTTAAATTGTTGGCTGACAAAGGCAGGCATATAGTGGCAAGATTAGTTATATTAGTTAAGTGTAGAAGAATATGTGAATGTTGTTAATTCACATAAATTGTGTATGGAGGACCTTTTTATAGTTTAATACCTTACCATATGAACAGATGATTCTTCATGTGAAGGCTTGATAGCTGTAATCACTTACTTGTGAAAAAAAACTTGTAACAAGTTAGAGGTTTATTATAATTGATAGCTCAATGATTATAATTGGTTTAAGTATCTTTATGATTTTGTTTAAAGATCATCTAATGTGACCTCTTGTTGCAGTCTCTACAGCAGGATCTTCAGACCAATTTTAGTTAAAATAAATATTTTGAGTTTTTTACTGTTTTTACTTTGGAATCTAAAAAGACTCAGGTTACTTAAAGAGTTAACACATGTTAATGACAATGGTTTTAACATTTACAGTGCCAGATTGATGTCAGATACGTTGTGGGGTAATTTCCACAAGATAGCTTACAAGGCACTTTTGGGGGCCCTCCAAAAGCGCCCTATTTAGAGAATTTGTATTTTAGTTTTGGGGATTTATTGTCACGTTAAATATTTAACCCTTTCCAGTGCCAAGGAGGCCTTGGGAGTTAACATACATTTTGAGGAGGGCTGTTTTTTTTTTTTCCTTTTAACAGGTCAAATAGTGGTTGGAGGCAGGTAGTAGGCTGATAAAGATATTGCCTAAGCCAATTTAAATTTCCAAGATATCTTTGTAAAAAAGCAAGAGTAGGGTTAGAAGGAAAAGTAACACTAGGTTTTAAGGGACAAAATTGCATTAGAGAAATCTCTGAACCTAATAAATATATTGGGGGAATTAGCTGTATTTTCTCAGGAGCTACATTAAGGCTGCTTTTCTTTAAGGCAGGAATGAGAAAATCATGTAGGGCAAAGAGATCTGTATCTAATTCTCCACATATTAAGATGTCATCCATATAGTGAAAAATTAAGGCCATTATGAATATATGGGAAAAGGGCAGATTTTACAGCCTCTTGACAAATAGTAGGACTATTGGCCATGCCCTGGGGCAGCACCACCCATTCAAATCTATCGGCAGGGCTGGCATTATTAATAGAAGGAACAGAGAAGGCAAAATGTTTACAATCTTGTGGATGCAAGGGAATAGAGAAAAAACAATCTTGTATATCAATAGCTATGATTGGAATTCCCGTGGGAATTGCAGAAGCAAGAGGCAAACCCCTTTGGGGGGAGCCCCAGACCTGCATGGTTTTATTTACTGCATGGAGATCTTAGAGGAGGCACCATTTTCCTGAGCTCTTTGTAATCACAAAGAAAAGAGTATTATTCCATGGGCTTCTGGAATGATGAATATGTCCTATGGACAACTGCTCTCAGACGAGCTCTTTTAAAATTTCTAGCTTATCCCTAAGCAAAGGCCACTGTTTCATCCAGACAGACTCATTAGAAAGCTAGTCTAAGCAGGGAGTTTGGTTATGAACAGTGGCAGTTAGTATTGTGGGTGCTGATTAGATCTAGTCTCGCAGGAGCGGGTGTTATGCTCTGCAGAGGCATCTGTGGATATCCTAATATCAAGATATTCCAAAAGATCCCTGCCAAGTAGGTTGGTTCTAATATCAGCTACCAAAGGGCGGAAGTGTCTGGTAATCCCTTCAGTGTCTTCCCACATGAGCGAATCTCTTTGAGAAAGGCTTGGGTTAACCCTCCAACTCTTTGTAAATGGGGTTCTGGGAGGAGTTCCCAATTTGGGGGAATCTCTGCTTGCCTTAAAATAATCTTTTCTGCCCCCTTGTCAATCAAACATTTAAAAGGAATATTGCCAATCCTTACTGTCATAGTAGGGTGACCTCGTTCTAAAACAGGAGTGGTCCCAAAATCTCAGGTCCCAAATTTGTACCATTCAAGGGCATCTTTATGAAAATTGGACCAACAATCTCTCCTCCAATGAAAACCTTTCTGACATCTTGGACAAGGTGTTTGTGGCCTCTGGCTCCCTGACTGAAGGTGGGGTTGCCCTGACTAGAGGTGGGGTCGCAGCTTATCTGGACATTGGTTGCTCCAATGCCATTGTTGACCTCGCTGAAAGCAGGCCCCATTTTGATTATGTGGGGTAACTGCATAAGCCTGTGTAATAATGGGTGCCCCGTAAGAGCCTGCTCTAAGTTCCTGTGTCACTAAAATCCAATTATTTGGGTGTTGGTGTTTAAGACTGAGGCATGCCTGACGGAATTCTGGAATCATGCCATCCCAGACAATAGAACACAGGAGAAAAGAATGGGCTTCAGGCTTATAATTCTTTCTCTCTAAGGTTAACCGCACCCTGGCAATGAAGTTAGCTAGGGATTCATCGGTTTCTTGGCAAAGGGAGTTAATGGGGACTGAGGCCTCTCCTGTGGATGGGGTTAACCTCTTCCATGCTTGTGTTGCACAGATGCATACCTGTTCAAAATAACTGGTTGGAAACTTGGCTTCTGCCTGTTGAATTCCAGTTTCAAACTCTCCCCCTTCAAACAATGCATTAAAATTGCATTCTAGCTGTTTGTGACTATTTTTCTGGGATTGTTTTGAGCATTCATCACGAAAGCATGCCTCCCATTGCAGGTAGAGGGTGTCTGGGAGTGCAGCATGAGCTAAGTCCCTCCAATCTTGGGGGTATTAAGGTGCTGGAAAAAGCCTCATAAAATGGACTTGGTCCATGAGGCATGAAACCCGTCCTCCTTCACTGCCTGTCTGAGTTTCTTTGGAGGAGTATGGATGGCACACCTGAGGGTTTTGTTTATTGGGGGCCCCATTTACTGGGAAGGTGTGGACTTAGTTTGATGACAAGGTATCAGCGGGGGAAGGAGTCATGGAAGTGGAAGCCGCTGGAGAAGCGGCTGCAGGAGAAACTGAACAGGTGTCTGCTGGGACAGAAGTCTTGGGGCAAACTGAAGAGGAATTAGGGTGGTTAAGCACCGAGAACATCTCTTTTAACTTTTTTATCTCAGCCTCAAGGTCTCTTAATGATAAGGTATCAGCGGGGGGAGGAGTCATAGAAGTGGAAGCCACTGGAGAAGTGGCATCCGGAGAAACCGAACACGTGTCTGCCAAAACAGATGTCTCAGGGCAAACTGCAGAAGGCTTAGGGTGTTTAAGTACCAAGAGTATATCCTTTAACTCTTGTATCTCTGCCTCAGTGTCTCTTAACCTTTTGGCAGGGTGCCTTATACATATCCTGAAAGTTGCAAACATAGCCAGAGAACCCACAGTGCAGCTCAAATTAAAGCATCTCTGAGGTAGAGAGCCTGTCCCATGAGAAAAATATAGAGTGTCTGGGACGCCTCCTCATAAAACGGAAGGAAACCCATGGTGGCCGCAGTGAGGCAGCTGTTACTTACCTGTGTCTGGGCGGCTTTTCTGGGCCTCAGGCTGGGCCACCCTGCGGGGCGTGAGTGTGGTACACATTGGGCGCCAGGTGTCACTTGCGATGGTGGCAAGACACAGAAAAAGGAGGTTTGGAGCATAAAGGGAATACAATCCTTTATTTGCACTGGCACCTCAGAGTTGGGTGAGAGAGCAACAGTTTGGGCCACGTCAAGGTAGAAAAAAGTGGCCGCCTCATGCAGCAACCTTCCCTGCATCTAATCACCAAAGTGAAGGGCCAGCAAGAGAGTGAGGTGCGGAAGAAGAAGGACTTTCATGGGAATAGCTCTCATGAGAATGAGAATGGGGAGGAGTAACCATAGCACTCCAGGGTAGGTTAATAACTCTCACAGGAATGGGAAGGGGGAGGAGTAACCAAAGCACTCCAACTATAGTAGGGAGTTGACAATGCTCTGAGGGCACAACGTGGTGGAACAGGCTCTCCGAGAGTGTTCCAACTCTCATGGGAACTAGCAATAGCCTGAGGGGGCAACATGGCAGATATGACTGCACCTGAACTATTTCCCAGCAGTGCATCAACAAAACAGGAAATGACATGTATTGATGAGGTTGCAGAGAAAAGGGAATTCTGTTTCACTGCTGGTAGGAATGCAAATTGGTGCAGTCCCTTTGGAAGACAGTATGGACAGTCTTTAAACAAATAAAAATGGAAATAACTTATGATCCAGCTTTTATACATTTATCCAAAAGACATGCAAACACTAGTTCAAAGGGACATTTACATCCATAGCTACATTATTCAAAGTAGCTAAAGTGTGGAAGCAGCCTAAGTGTCCACTGGAAGATTATAAGAAAATAAGTTATGGGATATATATTTTATATAATATTATTCTGGAATTTAAAAAAGATGATACTATGTCCTTTTTGATAAATGGCTGAAGCTGGAGGTGTCTATGCTTAGTAAAGAAATGAAAAACAACTACTGAATAGTTTATTCATATGTAGTATTTAGAAACTGACACCCATTAACTTGATAAAAAAATATGGTGGTTATCTTTAGGAGATAGGAGGGGGGTGAAAAATATCTTTGGTGTAATTGTGGTGAAGAACTATAGTCTGTAATCTAACAATCTTGTAACCCATTACTCATCATAAATATAAAATGAAAACAAAGGAAAAAGATTTTGTCAGAGAATGAGAAGACTTATTTCACAGAAAGAAAACAAGTTCCTCTGTACAGAACCTAGTGTATTTTAACCCCAAAAAGTTTGGGAGAAATTTAAAATCACTAGATTCACTGACAAGCTAAAAATTTCCCTAATCTAATGTATTCTGTATATGTACTTATCCATAATGCATATAAGAAATAATTTTGTGCTTATTTATATACTATGTATGCTTATTTATTTTGGTTTATGAATATAAGAAGCTTTTTATCCTTATTATTAAGTAAAATGAATGTATAACAGAGCCTGTGCTTGGGGTGAAAGTGTTTGCAAACACCCGTCATACAGAGATGAGAAATTATACCCACTTGACAATAACTAGACTGTAAACTGTTAATGTGCAATAAAGTGATAGAAAAGGAAAGTAAATGTGATTGACATAGTAAAGTGTTAACAGCTTCAGTAACAGCACTGAAAGAGAATCACTGAATGCTATATTTATTCCTCTACAACTCTTACTTTGAATCAAATTTGAGGTATTTGAAAATACTACTCCTTGAAGTGATAAGATGACTCTTCAGCAGGGGTCATGAGACAGTAATGGTCAGAACCAACTGTTTTCTTAACCATTGCCACACACATTTCTCTCACTAGAGATTTTCTCTAATGCAGTAATATTTTTGCTCATCCTTGCACAGCCTATAATTCCTATCATAATTTTTCTCTGTATTGGTGGCATAGCTCATTAGGACTGGGTTTTGAGCCAGAAATGATGGAAGTATTGGTGCGGCCCCCCACCCTCTACCAAACAAACAATAAAAAAAAAAACCTTTTTTTTCTTTTTTTGTCACTTGACCAAGTTAACTTGTACTTGTATTTCAGGAGTCTAGCAAAATTTTAACTTCCCTAGGATTTTTCTTATCTCCGTACTAGACCAAAATAAATTGTCAGTCTCAGAATAATCTTTGATCCAGAGAGGGCATGAGTCACCTGTTCTGTAGGAGGCTATGTGTTTGATTAGTACCTTTCTTTCCCATCAAACTACAATTCATGTCTTAGATGAATTAACGCCCTCTAGAAAAGTGTCCCAGTGCAAACTCTCTAAAGTACCAAAATTTTAAAGTATCAAAACTTCAATTAATTTTACAATTGCACAATTAATTTTTTATTTATTTTTCATCTTTGTGGTTCACTGGATTATGAATTCTACATAGGTAGAAACTATACCTTGGTTGTTCACTGTTGAATCCCCAAGTTTTAACACATTTTATGTTAGACATAATAATAATTTAGCAAATAAGAAAATCAATCAACTATATAAAAAATAACTCTGTTAAATTTCACACTATTCCTCCAGGAAACATAGCTCAAGTAAAGCTGTTGACTATGTTTAGCATAAATATGTGCATGCCTAGTTTACCCATATGTTAGAAATACTCTCTTGGACTCACAGTTGACTAATTTTAAACTCCTTTATAAATAATGTGGGGTATATATATTAATATATTAAATAAATTTAAATATGAATCCACACAATATGTTGGTATGCTTTTCTACCTCTTCATCTCTTTTATGTCCTTACCACCATGAAACAAATACTATACTTCAAGTAATTTCTATATCACAACAAAATCTTTTTTATTCAGATAATTCTCTTAATACTCAGTAACACCATTGGGAATTTACACTATATGCACTCATTGACTATTTTTTTAATTTTTATCTCAATAATTTGTATTGCTACTCTATGTCCTTTATATTTTTTTTTCAAGAGAAACTAAAAGTGAAACATTATGTTTTATCACAGTATGGCATTATCAGTTGATAGTAGATAAAGTAAAGAATTTTATTTTACATAAAGAATTTGTATTCATTTATTATTATTTTTCAGCTAGCAAGTTGCGAATACTACCATGACACCAACCTGAATTCCCTGGGAAGATGAACTCACCTAGAACCTCACCTCCCCAGAGCACTACCCAACTGGAGAAATTTAGAAACAGGATGGCCATATGGATTGACCTGTAAAAGTCCATTTTCAAGTGGAGAAGCAATTACAAAAGCCATACCTCCCACCTTCTACATCCCATAAAATACTCCCAGAGGGAATAAGGAAGCTTCCAATAGAGGGGAGGGGGTATGGAACTCTGGTAGTGGAACTGTGTGGGATTATACACCTCTTATCCCACAACCTTGTCAAGCATTATTAAATCACTAAGAACCAAAAAAAAAAGTTTGTTTATTTATTTATTTATTTATTTATTTATTTATTTATTGCTTCCAGTGTTATTGCTGACGTTAGATACAGGCATTACAAATCCATGCTCTGGGCACCAGGTGTCGGGCTGCGTCATGGAGAAGAGAGAGAGGAGGTCCGGAGCAAGTGGGGTACACAAATCTTTATTATTGATTCAGGAAGGGGTGGCTCAGGCCACGTGGAGTCAGCTGAAAATGGCCGTCCCTGCTACCTCACCACCCAGGAGAGAGAGAGAGAGCAAGAGTGAGCGCTGAGAGAGAGAGAGAGTGGAGAGAGAGAGGGCACTGAGAGAGAGAACGAGGGGGGAGTGTGAGGGCTTTTATTGGGCAACAACCAGGGGTGACATGTCGGGACAGGATTGGTTGAAAAGGGCACTGCTAGGATATCGCAGGGAGTGGTAAAACCTGGGGCCATAGACTGCATCTGAATAATTCCTCGACATCACTGGTGTTCACTTTTTTTTTTAGATTTGTTATTTGTAAAAAGGAAACATTGACTAAACAATAGGAAAAGAGAGGTACAACTTTGCAAAATTCCTACTACCAGAAATCTGTATCCCATCCCCTCCCGACAGATTTCCTATTCTTTAACCCTCTGAGAGTATGGACCCAAGGTCGTTGCATAACCCAATTGGCTTATGCAATTGCTTACCCACTGAACATTGGTATTGACGGGTCAATCCATACTCGCAGCTTGTCTCTCTCTTTTTCCCTAGTGGGTAAGGGCTCTGGGGAAGCAAAGCTCCAAAGCATAATGGTGGGGTTGTCTGTCCAGGGAAGTCTGGCCGCATCATGCTAGCATCTGGAACCTGGTGGCTGACAAAAGAGTTAACATACAAAGCTGTGGTGCCCCAACATGAATGCCAGGGATCCTGACAGGGTCATCTCCTCTGGACCTGCATCCAGACTTCAAGGAAGCTGGGCAGGAGGACAAGAATGGGTTGACGCATTCTCCTCCCATTATTGTTACAAATAATTATACTGTCACAATTGATTAATAGTGCTTTGGCAGTGCCTGGTGGGAATGGAGAGTCAGAAGCACCCTGTCTCCCTTACACAGGGGCATATTTGAAAGTTACATTATGAAAGTGGGGAAGGTGGGTCAGCATAGACGGACAAAAGAAGTCATGTTATGACCTGCCCCTCAAAGAAAGAATGCAGAGATTGAGGCCTCCCAGGTACAAGTTGATGTACTGAAACAAAGAAAGATTAATAGTTAAACTATACCAGACCTAGATGAGCAGTGGTCCACGAGTAGGCAAAGATCCGTATGCCCCACATAGAAGATTAATGATAGAAAGAGCCCTCAGCAAAAGTCAGAAACAATTCTGGATATGTCCTCCCCTGAGAACAGGGAGATACTAAGCATTGTTCCATTCTTTACAGTAATAGGGGAGTAACATGTATCCTGCCAAAGCCACAAGACTATGATGCTTATTGCTACTTCCTTATTAGCTAGTTGTCTAGGCAACCTGAATGTAACCTGAAAAAAGTATAAAAGCTAATGCAGTTTCACTATTAAAATGAGTCCAGATTCACCCTCCAATAGAGTGGGGTGTCTATCTGTTCTCTCTTGTGCCGACTCCTGACCCACCGGGGAGGTTGCCTTCGAGACCCCTGACCCTCCTGCTGCTTATCTGCTGTGGTGGTCCGCAGCACAAAACCAAACAATTTGTTGACCAATCATGGACCTAAGAGCTGGAATAGTACAGATGAAGAGTTTGGAGGGGGGGTCTTCCATTTTATAGATAGCTAGTAGATATATTTTATTTAAAATCCAAAGGACCTGTGGCTATACTGGTTTTTTTTTTTTTTTTTCCCCGCTGAGCCTGAAATCTGATATGCTGGTGGATCCAAGTTATTGTCTGGGGTGATGATGTCATGGCCATAAAAAAGGACCAGGAAGCTTTTTTCCCAATTTATTAGATAAGACAGAGAAAAATTGAGTGAGGGAAAGAGAGGGAGAGAGACAACTGTAGACCTGCTTTACCACTTGTAAAGCATCCCACCTACAGGTGGGGAGCCAGGGACTTGAACCTAGATCCTTGTGCAAGTCCTTTCATATAGTACTATGTGTGCATAATCAGTTGCACTTAACCAGGTTCACCATGCCCAACCCCTAAGAAGTGTGTATGCTTGGACAAGTGGTCTGCTTCTCCTCCTTGATTAACCACATCTATCTAGGAAACAATGCTGCCTAAAACTGATTTGTCTTTATCTATTGGCCATGCATATTTCTTTGACAAAATTTCTTAATAATTAAGTAGAAATTCTCACATTTCAATATTTTCACTTTATGCTAAGCAATATAACATTGGCCATATTAATATTATACAATACCAATTGTTTTTTTTTTTTGTTGTTGTTGTTGTTTATAATAAGTCAAGGTATAACTTGTGAACAGAAAATACCATCATACACCAAATTGCAAATCTCCTGCACACACCCCATAATTTTGGTGCAATACACCAGACTCAGTACACTTTTACTTTGTGTTTACCATTTCTGTTATATCTCCACTTTATGAGATCAACCCATATCCATCCTCCTCTCTGGCTTATCTCACATAACATGATTCCTTCAAGCTCCAGCCAAGATGAGGGGAAGAAAGTGAATTCAGCATTCTTAATAGCTGAGTAGTATTCCATTGCATGTATATAGCACAATTTACTTAGCCAGTCACTTCTTGTTGGATACCTAGGTTGTTCTTACATTATTTGTATGCCTCCAAATCAGGTTTCCTGAGGGGACAGGAGGTAGTGCACCTGGTTAAGTGAATATGTTACAATGTGCATGTACCTAGATTCAAGTCACTCAAGCCCTAACCTCACTGCAGGGTGGAAGCTGCACAATCAGGAAAGCAGTACTCTATTGGGCCTGGGATTTTCAGAGGCCACAGCATAGAAATCATATACTTTATTATTATTATTATTATTATTTATTGGCTAGACACAGTCATAAATCCAGAGGGAAATGGAGACAGAAACAGAGAGATACCTGCAGTACTGCTCCACCACTTGCAAAGCTATCCCCCTACAGGTGGAGACAAGGGCTTGAACGTGGGTCCTTGCACACTGTAACATAAGTGCTTAACCAGGTTTGCCAACACCTGACCACCAAATCATATACTTTTTTTTAGTTGACCCATATTTACTTAATTTTAATTTATTTATAAAATGGAAATATTGACAAAACCATAGGATAAGAGTGATACCAATCCACACAATTTCCACCACCAGAACTCCATATCCCACCCTCTCATTTGAAAGCTTTCCTCTTATTTATCCCTCTGGGAGCATGGACCCAGGCTCATTATGGGGTGTAGAAGGTGAAAAGTCTGACTTCTGCAATTGCTTCTGTGCTAAACATAGGTGTTGGTAGGTCAATCCACACTCCCAGACTGTTTCTCTATTTCCCTAGTGGGGCAGCTTTCTGGAGAGGTGGGATTCCAGGACACATTGGTGAAGTCTTCTTCCCAGGGAAGTCAAGTTGGTGTCATGGTAGCATCTGCAACGTGGTAGCTAAAAAGCATTAAGATATAAAGCAAAACAATAATCAAAACCTAAAGGTGAGGATATTACAGATGAGATGCAGGGTCTGCATTTTGGAAAAAGCCAGTATGTCTATTTTAGATATATTCTAAAACGCTCATGACTTTATTAGTTTTTGCCTGCTCCCAACAGCTAACATGCAGGCGGACCAAAAGTTATTGTCTGGAGAGATGGTGTCATAGTTGGAAAACGGACTAGAAAGCTGGATCAGGGAAGAGAGTAGCTCTTGGGAAAGTAGATAAGTATTGTTATCTGTTAATCCCATCCATTTGATCCATATTTGATGCAGAAGCCTGTGTAATCTCTTCATCCCCTGTATACTTGAGCTCAAATTCTGTGGTCATATCTAGGAACATTCTAAGCTGAACTAATTTCAGGACTCATATTCCTTGAGTGGTAAGGTATGTTGACCCAACCTCTCTTTGGAGAATGGGGGTGTCCATACCATTGTTGATCCACATTGGTCAAGGTCCTATAGTTGCCCATAAAGGAGTCCATTATGTTGTTCCTGATGGAGATGGCCAGCGACATTGGAGAGAGGGGTCTATTAGAGGTCTAGGCCCATCATGTCTGTGTAGGAGTCCCAGGACTCCCTGACTCTGGGTACCAGGTGATGGGGTGGCCTGGTAGTGAACAAGAGCCATAACTAAAGTATGCCAGTCTCTTGCCCTTATCCACCTTTTGTGGTCATTACTTTGTATGACAAGGTTAGCGTTGGAGTGATTGATGGTGTAAAAGGAAGTAGGTGAGGAGGTTTTCTAGGTCAAATAGAAACTATTTGATTAGGTACTTTATGGCATATTTTAGGTCTTTCTACTTTCTTGCTACATTTATTGACTCACTGCAAACTATTGTGCACTTTTCCTTTAAGGTATATAGTTTCCACTAACTTATGGATACATGTACAAATATAACCTATCTCATGGTCTCTGGTCTATATCTTAGTTTTGAGGCTTTGTTAGGAAGTGCACCACCCGAAATGGAATTAATGATTCCTGTGATCTAGGAAAGGTCTCACTATAGTAATGAAGCTGGAGGACTGACATTCCATGCCTGATGTCTCTGGAGACAGCCTGAAGTGAAACATGCTAAGGTAGTGGTACTGTTTGCTTGTATTCGGTTGAGAACAACATATGCACTATCAGTATGTGTTGTTGTTGTGGCCAGGTGTCAGGCTGCACCGTGGAGAAGAGAGAGGAAGTCCGGAGCAAGGGGGTACACAAATCTTCATTATAGGATGGGGAGGTGGCTCAGGCCATGTGGAGTCAGCCAACAATGGCCGTCCCCATTACCTGACCATGGGGCGAGAGAAGGGAGAGAGATCTGCGAAAGGGGGAGCCAAGAGCCCAGAGAAAGCGAGCGGGAGGGGGGGTGAGGGGGCTTTTTATTGGGTGACAACCAGGGGTGACTTGTGGGGCCAGGATTGGTTGAAGGGGGCACTGCTAGGATTTCTCGGGGCATGGTTTGGAGACTGCATCAGAATAATTCCTCAGCAACAGGTATGAATTGAGTGAAGCATGAAAGAAAGTGAATGCTGGAGAGGCTGTGAGGACAAAGGAACCCTCCTGCATTTCTGGTGGGAATGTAAATTGTTCCCACCTCTGTGGAGAGCAGTCTGAAGAACCCTCACAAGGCTAGAAAAAATGACCCTGAGTCTATACTCCCAGAGGGTTAAAGAAGAGGATAGCCCTTAGGGGAGGAGTTGGGATACAAAGTTCTGGTGGTAGGAATTGTACACCTCTTGTCAGTATTTCCATTTTATAATTAAAATGTAAAAGAAAAAGAAATAGACCTCCCATATTACCCAGTAATTCCTCTCCTAGGGATATATCCTGATGTCTCCATTAACACCCAACCAAAAAGATATATATATATATATATATATATATATGTATATATATATATATATATATATATATATGTATATATATGTTCATAGCAGCACAATTCATAATAGACAAAACCTGGAAGCAACCCAGGTGCCCAACAATAGATGAATGGCTAACACAATGGAATATTATTCAGTTATTAAGAATAAAGAACCCACCTTCTCAGACCCATCTCAGATGGAGCTAGAAGGAATTACATTAAGTGAGATAAAGTAGAAAGACAAAGGCAAAAAATAATATGGGATGATCCCACTCATAAACAGAAATTAGAAAGAACAGAAAGGGCAATGCAAAGCAGAATTTGACTGAGTTTGGAGTATTGCACCAAAGCAAAAATCTCTGGGTGGAGGGAGAACGTAGATTTTCAACTTTTCTGTGAGTGTGTGTGTGATGTTGGTGGGGAGTGGAGTGAGCATGGGGCTGTGGCAGACCTTTGATGATAAGAATGGTGGTACTATACACTCCTATTAACTTATTAGACCAGTGAGAACAGAAGCAACTGATGGTCTTACTTTATAAGATACACATAAGATATATGTACATAGCATTAAGGGACATAAATTATGGTGAGGTCTTGTATGGTACAGCAAATCCTAGCAATGGGATTTTCAAACTTAACCCAATTTCCAAATAATTTGTTTGTAACATTAACTATCTATGGCCTGTTTATACCCTAAGACAGAAAGAACCTTCCTCATTCTCTATATAAATGATATTTCTCCCAGTCCTGGAATCATATACTTCTTATAGGATCATGTGTTGGTGACATATATAAAAGCTATGTCATGACACTATGTTACACTGAAGCAATCATTTGACTCTTTTAAGATGAACATTATCCCTATATGGCATAATTATACCCAGAGGCATATGAGATCTAAGAGTATATTTCACCATTAGATAGTATCTGCTTTGAGATAAACTTTAGGAAGAGTAGAGGTCCTGAAAGTTTATAAGGAAGATAAAGTGGTAACTTGAGACTAAGAGTTTATGAGAAAGAACTTTTCATTTGAGTGATAGTAGACTACAGAATAAATGGATTTTTATGAAGAAATCATGGAAGAGATAAAGAGCAACAACTCCATAGAAAAGCTAAGATTAAAAAAAAAAAAAGCTAAGATAAGCAAAGACCAAGAAAATAACCTGCAGGTGTTTACCTGTCAATTTCTCCCTCTCTGTCATCCCCTTCCCTCATAGTTCATAGTTTCTCTCTATATTTAATATGTACACACACACACACACACAATCTTAATAGAAAACTTTCCTGTTAATGTTTGTCCAAACTCCAAGTTTATATATTCTGAAAAATGATAAGTGAAAAATAAATATTTCTCATATAGAAATAGACTGGGGGTATGAATCGACCTGTCAATCACCATATTAAGTAGAGACACAGTTACAGAAGCTAAAACTCCTATCTTCTGTTCCCCAAAAACAACCTTGGTCCGTACTCCCAGTGGGGGAGAATTAATAGGATGAAGAAAAGTGGGCTCTACACTGCAGCTCCATCAGCACCCAGAGAGATAGGAAGAAAAGGAAAGGGACATGTGGAGGTAGTTATGTTGTCATCAATGGATTGGAAGGGAAGAGAGGATTGAATGAAAAAAAGGGGGGAGCAACTGTGTATAAATATGGAGATAGTTGTACAGATGATGGTTGGTCCATGTTAGGGGAACTGTAGTGGATTGCAGTGGGGAGGCTAAAGATTCAGAACTCTGGTGGTGGGAATGGTGTAGATTCAAGGCCCTGTTTACAGGTAAGTCTGTGATATAAAAATTAATTAATTAAATTAATAAAAGTGACTTAACATTAATCCCCCAGTAAAAAATAAAAATAATGGAAGAAAAATATTGCCCTAAATATGTACCACACATTCTTCTAAAATCTAAATGCATATGAATCAACAATGAAATAGCTATGTTTATAATGATAACTAGGAAAGCACAATTTAGATGTTAATAGGGTGAGAAGCAACATACAAGGAAAGTATCTCTGAATAGTGTACTAGGATATTAGCTAGACTTAACTCTGTAACTCTTCAGTTTGAAATAAGTTTATATTTAAGAAGAAACACACACTATATTAATAGTAACTCTATCAATACTATTCAGATTTCCCTGACTGCTGTTTCTTTATGAAAGGTAAGAAATTTTCAATATCTATTGACATAATCCTGGATTTCATTAACATTTCATCAGTTTTTCCACTGAAGTTCCTTATTTAGAGCTAGGAAATGTTCCATTTATAAATATGTGCTCTTCATTATTTCTGATTTCTGAGGATTTATCCGGTCCTTTTCTTTCAAAACTACTGACTATTGGCCAGATGCCTTGAAGAATATCCTTCAGTTCAAGTTTAACTGATATCCTTCTATGACACAGTATTTCAGATTCATGGCAATTCTATTATGATCATCAGGTGTGATCCTGGGGCAGCACAGTGTTCCTCTAATCATGTTATATCAAGACATGCTTATTGTTATATCAGATGTTATTAATGTACAACTTGATGACTTGGCTAAGGTAGTGCCTAAAATATTTCTCCAATGGGAAAAAAAAAACATTTTTTTCCTCTAGTCTGTTATAATTAGTTATCCTCTAAATCCAGCCTACCGATGAAATTATGAAATTTCAGTTTTGTCTTTAATAGATTAAGGTACACAAATTTTTATAGGTATGCATTAAAACTATCACAATAACTATTATGCTGGAAGAGACATTTTGAGAATCTGGAAATAGTATGTTTCCTCTTAAAATCTATCCCTCTGACCTTTTGAGTGGATCATAATACATCTAAAAGTGTCTGATACAGTGCTTTCATGAAATATCCCTCTCTGCATCTATTATATAATTACTACTTGAAATAGTCTATGAGAAGATTTTCTGCACATTTATATATTTATTCAATCACTTACTTATATCAAAGGATTCATGAATATTCTTTATATTTTGAAGGCTTTATTATAAAACTACTTATATTTCATTGCATAAACAGTTCCAGACTTGCTTAATGAGTACATTGTCAACTCTGTGCCTATATTTTTTGCAAATAGTTTTCCCTTAACTTCCTTGTGATATAGCACTACAATTTGCAAATTGATCTTCTTGTGTTTTTTCCTATACCATCCCTAAAATTAACTTTCTCTACAAGGAATATTTGTATTTATCTGAAGAATGATATGGGCACTATATAAAGTCTTTACCACCGATGCTTTGTTATTCTGACTCACCATCAGAATTGATTATATTGGTGTATACTTTTTATTTTATTAATTCTAATAAGGATACACTTTTCTATCATTATGGATTACTTTAAATTTGAACTTGGTTGAAATCATAGTTACACCTTAGGTATGTTTTGTACTAAATTCATTCTTTCAGAAAGTCACTGCATGGAACAGCTTGTAATTGTAATTGTAATTTACAGATTAAATGGTATTTCACAAGTTATGAATGTGTACATGAACAAAATCTCCTCTTGCTATGTTACAATCACATCCCCTCAAATTATCTAATTTTGATTAATTGAGTATATTCTTTAGATTTCTATCTGCCACTTATCCACTACATCAAGATAAAACCTGGTAAAAAGAAAAAAAAATTAATTTCATTACTCAGGTGAGACCTTTCCTTTCATAGTATTCTCTAATTCCATCCCAGATAAAAATATTTTATTATGACTATTTAACTAAAGAAAGTAATAATGTGAATATATTTTTCTTCAGACTAAAAAAAAAATCTACATTATTTTCTTCATATGAGTTTTAGGGGTTGGAGTGTTGCTCACCTGGTAGAGATGCAGGCTCAAGCCCCATGTCACCACCTTCATAGGGGAAACTGCATTAGTGATAAAGCAGTACTGCTGGTAACACTCTTCTCTTCTTTTCTCTACCTCTCACCATATATCCTTCCGGGTCTCATCCTCTATCAAAAATAGCTGCACAAAAATGTGAAGTGCCGCAAACATTGAACCCCAAAAATAATGTATGTAGCAAAGAAAAATGAGAGAGAATCTCACATTCTAAAACCAGAGAGAGAAGCCAGTCTCATACATGCAGTTGAACATTAGCAGTTGAACTATTTCCCAGACTACCTTACTTAGGCTTTTTAAGAGCATATTATCATTTATCAGTGTAGATTTTGACAGGCTGTGAAAAAATTTATATATATAAATATATATATATTTTCAGGTAATGATAGATCTAAATTGTATTTAAGGGTTGTTTTTATTTTTGCCTTACTCCATATTTAAAACATGTTTCAAAATTTCTATGATAAATTAAAAATTAAAAATAAAATATTGCAAGAGTCTAGGATTTTAAAATGTGTATAAAGTCAATATTTATGCAGAACATTTTAATTCATAAATTTAAATTTTCAAATTTGAACTTGACATATTCTTCTACTGGTTTAGTTTGAATTTCCTGCAGTAAAATTTCATCAGGTTTTGAGAATATTAATTCATGCTCATAAAACATACACAGTTTTAAATCAGATTATCTTCCCAATGTGAGGAGTTTTGGATTAAAATAACATCTCCTCACCTTTTAATGATATGGGTATTCTAAAATAAAGATGTTCACTTTTGTAATTATTTTTAGGACATATGAAGTTTTAATATAGTTAACTCCTGGTGGCCTGATTTATCCACCAAGAATTATCTCTTTGTGGACTCTAAAGAGTTTCATAAACATTTAAATAAATGATCCTGATCTCCACTGCATGGAAGGGAACTTTGGCGCTATGGTTTCTTTCTCTCTTTTTCTCTGTGTCTGTCTGAAAAATAGTCATCCCAATATATTCAAGCTTGAACAAAAAACATCTGAACAGCCTCATCAATCCTGAATGAAGTTCTGGTTAGGGGAAAAAATAATAAAGGAAAAAGAAAAGATCAAGAACACCAAAGTTCCACATAGACAAATGGGGATGTATTTTATTTTTCTTTTTTCTTTTTTTAAGATTTTACTTACGAGGAGAGAGAAACAACCAGACATCTTTCTGGCACATGTTCTGCTGGGGATCAAATTTTGGACCACACTACTTCACTTGCTGGACCATGGGATGTACTTTCTTAAGTTCACAATTTCACTATATATCAGTGCACTGAACTCATCTATCTAAAGTAATAGGATCAGAGTGTGGATAAACAAGTTAGTTCATAAGTGACTATTAATAGGATTACTGAGATGCAACTCATACACAGTAATGGTAAGGTAGATTAGTACTTCACTCTCTCATTGATACAGATCAAAGAGGCAGAAAGGTAATTAGGTTAGAAGCATCTTAAATATGCAAATAGGTAAATTGGACTTACTGAAATATTTGCTTCCAAAACTACATTATTCTATTACTACACATGGAACATCACAAAACTAAAATCATAAATTCAAACAGAAAAATTTTCAGACCAAAGTACAACTACACACACACACACACACACCTTTTAAATTTTGTATTATCTTTATAAGGAAGAAATGGAACAAAAAAAGCTGTTAAGCCACTGTGCTCCAACTCAGGAATTAAAATAATATTGAAACATAAGTCAATTTCCACAACTGTGAACCTTTTAAGTATCTCACTTAGACACAAGTCAATCTAGGCAAGAGTGATTTGAAAAGCTCTGTGAGAGGACCCTCATAACATACTATATAGAATTGGTAAACCAACAAGAAGAAATATTGTAGAAATGAACCAGGACAAGAGTCCAGCTAAAAGCTCCCCAAAGGTTGAAACACAAAATAATGAGGTTAACATCCAAACACTAGTTAAGGAAGTAATCACAGGAGTGAGTAAAGAGTTTGAAAGAATTGTCATCAGAAATGCAGAAACAACAAATGAGACCCTGGAAGAAAACACTAACTATCTCAAGGTTATTAGAGAGCTGAAAGCTGAAATAGCTAAGCTAAGAATAAAACTAGCTGAATAAGCTAAAACAGTATCAGAACAGGACAACAAAATAGATGAACTCCAGAAAAGAGTAGAAGGAAGAGAGAATAGAAACAATAGGCTGAAGATAGAATTCACAAGATGGAGGATGATAAGAGACAACTAAGAAAGAAGTAAAAGATCTCAAAAAGAGATTGAAAGATACTGAAAACAAAAACAGAGAACTATGGGATGATTTCAAAAGAAATAAAATGCACATTATTGGCTTACCAGAGGGAGAAAGAGAGGGAGGGGAAGAAAGCATTCTTCAGGACAAAATAGCTGAGAACTTTTCTAGTCTAGACAGCATAAAAGGAATAAAGTTTCAAGAAGCACAGAGGGTCCCAATAAGAATTAACCCAGACTTAAAGACACCAAGAAACATCATATTTTGAATGGAAAGGAATAAAGATAAAGAAAGGATACTGAAGGCTGCAAGAGAATAACAAAGAGTTACCTACAGAGGAAAACCCATAAGATTAACTGCAGAATTCTCCACATAACCACTACAGGCCAGAAGAGAATGCAAGATATCTATCAAGTTCTCAATGAGAAAAGCTTTCAACTAGGACTACTGTATCCTGCTAGACTGTCATTCAGACTAGATGGAGGCTTATAAACCTTCTAAGACAAGCAAAAATTGAAATATTTAACTATCACCAAGCCTGCTCTGAAAGAAGTTCTGACAGGTGTCCTATAAACAGTGAAACCACCATAAATATGTCATACATCAGAACACTCTAAAAATCTACAAGAGTGGTGTTAAAATATCTTTAATCATTGATATCAATAAATGTCAGTAGCCTAAATTCACCAGTTAAAAGGCACAGAGTAGGAATATAGATCAAAAAACACAACCCAACAATATGCTATCTACAGTAAACTCACCTAACTCAACAAGACAAACACAGACTCAAAGTGAAAGGATGGAAAATTATCATACAAGCCAGTGCCCCACCCCCCAAAAAGGGCAGGAAAAGCTATTCTCATATCTGACACCATTGACTTTAAAATAAATAAAAATTTTAGATAGGGGTGACATTACTTAATGCTCAGAAGATCAGTCAATCAAGAGGACTAAAAATTATTAATATCTATGTACATAATGAGAAGTCATCTAAATACATCAAACATATACTGAAAGAGCTACAGCAATATGATAACATCAACACACTGATAACAGGGGGCTTCAACATCTGACTTTCTCAACATGACCTTACACATTCTGCATCCCACAATGACTTTGGATCCATAATCCTAGAGGTTTAAAGCATAGGAAATCTATCAAGGGAAGGGATGGTATATTGACTTCAAGTGGTGGGCATTGGTGGACTTGTACCGACCTTATCATATGGTTTTGACACTGTTTTATTTTTATAAATAAAATATTTTTTAATTTATATTTTATTTAAGAAAGGATAAATTAACAAAACCTTAGAGTAGGAGGGGTACAAATCCACACAATTCCCACCACCCAATCTCCATATACGATACCCTCCCCTGATAGCTTTCACATTCTCTATCCCTCTGGGAGCATGTACCCAAGCCCTTGTGGGTTGCAGAAGGTGGAAGGTCTGGCTTCTATAACTGCTTACCCGCTGAACATGGACATTGACTGGTTGGTCCACAAACCCAGCCTGTCTCTCTCTTTCCATAGTAGGGTGGGTCTCTGCGTAAGCAGAGATCCGGGACATATTGATGGGGTCTTCAGTCCAGGGAAGCCTGGCTGGCATCCTGATGGAATCTGGAACCTGGTGGCTGAAAAGAGAGTTAAAATATAAAGCCAAACAAATTGTTGAGCATGGACCCAAAGGTTGTAATAGTGGAGAGGAAGTGTTGGGGGGGGTACTCACTGCAAACTCTAGTGTACTGCTTTCAGGTATATATTTCGCACTTGTTTATGGATACATGTGAACATATGCTCTCTCTCACAGAACCTGGTGTATATCTAGTTTTGGGGACTTTGTTAGAAAGTGATCTACCTGGGATGGAATTAGAGAATACTATGAAAGGAAAGGTCTCACCTGAGTAATGAAGCTGAAGGGTTGTAATTCCACACCTGAAGTCTCTAGACACAGTCTGAACTGAAGCATGTTGAGGTGGCAATCGTTGTGTTGATTAGGTTGCAATTGGCTGATGCAATATTATTTGATATGGATTGGGAGAGGCATGCGGGAAAGTGGGCCCTATCAAAAAGTTCCAGGACTGGGAGAAATAAATGCTCTATAGTGGAAATATGAGGTTCCTGCTGTCTTAGGGTTCAAAAAAACAGTGGATAGTCAATGTTATCATCATAATATTTGGTAATTGGGTTAACTTTGAAAAGTCCTTTTGTTAATGTTTGCTGTATAGTACCCATTTTCTTGTAAATAGCTGTGCCACTGGTTGCCTCTGATCTACTTGGTCTAGGCTTTTGAGAGAGTCTGCAAATCAAATATACAGCCTATATATTAAAAAAGACTCAGTCTGTGTTTTAAAAACTTTGAGTCATACAATTAATTTATTTTAATTTATTAAATTAATTAATTTCCCCTCTCATATGAATTAACTAGTGATTTATATGACTACACTTTACTAGGAGTGTACGTAAACCATTCCCACCACCAAAAGACTGTGTCACATCCCACCCAAGGGCCCGGGAAGCTGCATGTCCACCCTCCCCCTCACCACAGGGTTTTTACTTTGGTGCCCTACTTTCAATTCAATTTATTTCAATTTAGTTTCCATATCAGATCTTCTCTCTCAACTTCTGTTGATGAGTGGGATCATCACATACTCATCTTTATCTTTCTGACTTAGCTCACTTAACATAATTCCTTCTAGTTCTGTCCAAGATGGGTCAGAGAAGGTGGGTTCATTGTTCTTGATAGTTGTATAGTATTCCATTGTGTATATATACCACTGCTTTCTCAGCCACTCATCTGTTGTTGGGCACCTTGGTTGCTTCCAGGTTTTAGCTATTATGACCTGTGCTGCTATGAACATAGAAGTGCACACAGCTTATTGATTTGGTGTTATGGAGTTCTTGGGGTATAACCCCAGGAGAGGAACTACTGGATCATATGAAAGGTCCATGTCTAGTTTGAGAGAGTTCACCAGACTGCTCGCCACAGAGGTTGGACCAATTTGCATTCCCACCAGCAATGCAAAAGGGTTCTTCTGTTCCCACAGCCTCTCCAGCATTTGTTGCTGCTGTCCTTTTTGATGTAGGCCATTCTTACAAGAGTGAGGTGTTATCTCAATGTTGTCTTAATTTGCATTTCTCTGACATTCAGTGACCTGGAACAGTTTTTCATATGTTTGTTACCCTTTGGATCTTCTCTGAGGTGAATGTTTTGTTCATTTCCTCTGCCCATTTTTGGATGGGGTCACTGGCTATTTTGGTGCTAAGTTTGCTAAGCTCTTTATATATTTTGGTGAATAGTTTCTTGTCTGATGTATGGCATGTGAAGATCTTCTCCCATTCTGTGAGGGATCTCTTTGTTTGTTTCATAGTGTTTTTGGCTGTGCAATAGCTTTTCAATTTGATGTAGTCCCATTGGTTTATTTCTGCTTTAGTCTTTATTGCAGTTGGATTTATTTCATCAAAGATGTCCTTGAGTTGTAGGTGGGAAAGTGTTTTACCAATGTTTTCCTCTAAGGATTTAATTTTTTCTGGTCTTACATCCAGGTATTTGAACCATTTGGAGTGTATTTTTGTTTCTGGTGCGATAAAGTGGTTCAAGTTCATTCTTGTGCATGTTTCAATGCAGTTTTCCCAGCACCATTTATTGAAGAGAGCCTCCTTCTTCCATTTAATACTTTGGGCCCCCTTATCAAATATTAGATGTCCATGGGTGTGGGGGTGTAGTTCTTGGCTTTCAATTATGTTCCACTGGTCTATGAGCCTATTTTTGTTCCAGTACCATGCTGTCTTGATAATGATGGCTTTTTAATATAGTTTGAGATCAGGGAGTGTGATGCCTCCATTTTTGTTTCTTTTTCTCAAGATGGTTTTGGCAGTTCTAGGTGTTTTAAGGTTCCTGATAAATGATTGTAGTGTTTGTTCTATTCTCTTAAAGAAGCTTGGTGGAACTTTGATGGGTATTGCATTAAATTTGTATATGACTCCTGCGAGAATATTCATTTTGATTATATTTATTCTTCCAATCAATGAGCATGGGATATCTTTCCATTGCTTGGTATCAGTTTGTATTTCCTTGAGTAGCGACTCATAATTTTCAGTATACAAGTCTTTCACTTCTTTAATCAACTTTAATCTTAGGTGTTTTATTGATTTTGCTGAAACAGTAAATGGGAGTGATTTCTGGATGTCTTCTTCTTCAGATTTAGTGTTTGCATAAAGAAATGCCACTGATTTTTGTACATTGATTTTGTAGACTGACACCTTGCTATATTGCCTAATAAATTCCAGTAGCTTTCTACTGGATTCTTTAGGTTTTTGTATGTATACTATCATATCATCTGCAAATAGTGAAAACTTGACTTCTTTCCTTCCAATCTGTATTCATCTGATTTCTTTCTCTTGCCTGATTGCTATGGCAAGAACTTCCAATACTATGTTGAAGAATAATGGTGACAGTGGACAGCCCTGTCTAGTCCCTGATCTGAGGGGTATGGTTTCAGCTTCTATCCATTGAGTATGATGTTGGTTGTAGGTTTGCTATATACGTATTCCACTATCTTGAGGAATTTCCCATCTATTCTCATTTTTTTGTAGAGTTTAGAGCATGAATGGGTGTTGAATTCGGTCAAAGGCTTTCTCAGCATCTATTGAGATAATCATGTGGTTTTTGGCTTTGCTTTTATTGATGCTGTGAATGACATTGATTGACTTATAGATGTTAAACCAGCGTTGCATTCCTGGGATGAATCTCACTTGGTCATGATGAACAATCTTTTTGATAAGCTGTTGTATCCAGTTGGCCAGATCTTGTTTAATATTTTGGCATGTATGTTCATCAGAAATATTGGTCTGTTGTTTTCCTTTTTGGTTGTGTCCCTATCTTCTTTTGGTATCAGGTTGAGGTAGACTTCATAGAACGTGGAATGAAGTGTTCCTTTTTCTTCAACCTTATGGAAAAGCCTAAGAAGTATGGGTACTGGAGGTTCCCGGAAGATGGCAGACTGAGAAGTTGCTAGTGGCTTGAGCTCTTACCACATCTTCTGGAAACGGTAGGATTTTCTGCCTTTAGTAGGCCAGTCAATAAGGGGTCCTAGTGGTGACACCAAAGAGGTGACAATAACTTAATTTGGATTAAGAATTAGAGTAGAAAAAAAGGGAACAATTTTTTTTCCTTTTAATTATTAAGCACACCACCCCCCCCCCAACTCCACGCCCTTAACCAGTCCCTGGAGAACAGCTCCTAGCAGAATCCCTTGCTGAGCTTCTGTCTTTACCAAACTCCGGTCCCACCAGGGAGTATCATTCATTCTAAGTCTATACCCTTCTGAAACCTCTGGCCCTTTTTTTTTCTAAGTAGCCAACCACCCCCACATCACCCCACATAGCTAATTAAATAATTAAAAATAAATAAATAAATTTAAAAATCTCTTTTCTTTCACTGCTCTTTTATGACTGATCTTTTTCTTATCTTTTTCTGTTTCTCTCTTTCTTTTTTTATTCTTTTTCTAATTCTTGTCATCCTTTCTTCCTTAATCCTACAGCTCCCAAAGCCACAGGCCCCAGCCTCCACATCACCAAACAGTGTGATTTTTTTAATTCACTGATACACATTTGGGAAGTATTTTGGGGAAGAATTCTGACTCAGAGTGGACTCTCTATGTGTGTATCTCTGCTCTAGCTCCAGTACCCCTCTTCTTACACCTAGAATATACAGTGGATAGTAGACTTGCATAACTGTCTATTCTTGCTATCCCTTTTTTTTTTTTTTTCTCTTTCTTCTTCACTGGGATTTGGTGACTATTCTTTCACAGTCTGGATAAATCTTTTGGCTAACTGGTAGTGATTAAACTGCTTCAATACTTCCTTCGGTTGCTACTGTAATTCCTGATGTTGTTGACTGTAATTGTCATAAAGGTATTTAGTACAGTGTTGCTTTTACTAAAGACACAACAACTGAGGAACAACAGAGCATAAAAAATAAACACATAAATAAAAAAATGGGTAGAACAAAAACAGATAAAACTGCTACTCCAATGAATGAAGACAAGAGCCCAAAAGAAACTACAAATCAGCCAGAAGTAACCATAGATAAGAAAAGTATGCAAGCAATAAAAAACTTATTAATCACAGAAATGAAAACAACATTGGAAGAAAGAAATGACAGTATTCGGGAAACAACAGTTGAGACCCCCAAGGAAAATACTGATTATCTGGAGGAAATTAGAGAACTAAAAGCTGAAATAGCTGTAATGAAGAAAGAATCTGAGGCAAAAAAGGGAAAGCAGACTAACAGAAGCAGAAAACAGAATTAGTCAGACAGAGGGTGAGTTAGAGAAAACGAAGAAACAGGAGAAAGAGCTTAAAAAGAGATTGAGAGACACTGAAAATACCAACAGAGACATATGGGATGATCTCAAAAGAAGTAACATTCATGTAATTGGCCTGCCAGAGGAACAAAGAGAGGAAGGGGAAGCAAACATTCTAGAGGAAATAATAGAAGAAAACTTCCCAGACCTGAATAATAGAAAGGACACCAAGATTCAAGAGCCCCAGAGAGTACCAAACAGAATCAACCCAGACCTGAAGACACCAAGTCACATTATAATCACAATGAGAAGAAGTAAGGATAAAGAAAGTATACTAAGGGCTGCAAGAGAGAGACAAAAAGACACATACAAAGGAAAATCCATAAGATTATGTGCAGACTTCTCCACTTAAACTATAAAAGCCACAAGAGAATGGCAAGATATCTATCTATGGAGCCCTGAATGAAAAAGGGTTCCAACCAATGATAATATATCCTGCTAGACTTTCATTTAAACTAGATGGAGGGATCAAAACCTTCTTAGACAAACAACAGTTAAAGGAGGCAACCATCACCAAACTGGCACTGAAAGAGGTTCTAAAAGACATCTTATAAACAAGAACATCACTACAATACTGGCAATATATAAGAGCAAACAAAAAAAAAAATTTTGAACAATGGCACGACAATACATTAAATCCATAATATCAATAAATGGCAATGTCTTAAACTCACCCCTCAAAAGGCACAGAGTTGGGGGATGGATCAGAAAACATAACCCAACCATATGCTGCTTGCAAGAATCCAATCTGTCACAACAAGATAAACACAGACTTAAAGTGAAAGGATGGAAAACAATCATACAGGCTAACGGACCACAAAAAAGGGCAGGAACAGCCATTCTCATCTCAGACACTATAGATTTTAAATTAAATAAAGTAATAAAAGATAGGCAAGGACATTACATAATGATTAGAGGATCAATCAGACTTAACAATTATTAACATCTATGCACCCAATGAGGGACCATCTAAATAAGTCAAGCAATTACTGAAAGACATTCAAAAATACATCAATAGTAATACAATAATAGTGAGAGACTTCAATACCCCACTCTCACACTTAGATCAACAAAGCAGAGAACCAATAAAGATACAAGATATTTGAATGAAGAGATTGACAGACTAGACCTCTTGTACATTTTCAGAGTCCTTCACCAGAAAAGCTAGAATACACCTTCTTTTCAAATCCACATAACACATACTTAAGAATAGACCACATTTTAGGCCACAAGGACAGCATCGATAAATTCAAGAACATTGAAATCATCCCTAGTATTGTCTCAGACCACAGTGGAGTAAAACTAACATTTAACAACAAACAGAAAATTATTAAAAGTCACAGAATTTGGAAACTAAACAACAGACTCCTTAAGAACCACTGGGTCAGAGATTCACTCAAGCAGGAAATTCAAATGTTCCTGGAAACAAATGAAAATGAAGACACAACCTATGAAAACATTTGTGACAAAGCTAAAGCAGTACTGAGAGGGAAACTCATAGCGATACAATCACATATTAAACACCAAGAAGAAGCTCAAATGAACGACCTGACTGCACACCTCAAGAACTTAGAGGAAGAGGAACAAAGGAACCCTAAAGCAACCAGAAGGACAGAAATCACTAAAGTTAGAGCAGAAATAAACAACATCAAAAATAAAAGAACCATACAAAAGATCAATGAAGCCAAACGTTGGTTCTTTGAAAGATTAAACAAAATTGACAAACCCCTAGCCAGACTCACGAAACAAAAAAGAGAGAAGACTCAAATTAATAGAATTGTAAATGATGGAGGAGATATCACAACTGACACCACAGAAATCCAGAGAATCATGCAAAACTTCTATAAAGAACTATATGCCACCAAGCTAGAGAATCTGGAAGAAATGGAACAATTCCTAGAAGCATATGCCCTTCCAAAACTGATCCAAGAAGAACTAGAAAATCTAAATGCACGAATCACAGACAAAGAAATTGAAACCGTTATTAAGAATCTCCCCAACAATAAAAGTCCTGGACCAGATGGCTTCACAAATGAATTCGAGAAAACTCTCTGGAAATAGTTAATACCCATACTTCTTAAGCTTTTCCATAAGATTGAAGAAACAGGAATACTCCCTTCCACCTTCTATGAAGCCAACATGACACTGATACCAAAAGCTGATAGGGACAGAACACAAAAGGAAAACTATAGACCAATATTTCTGATGAAACATAGATGCCAATATATTAAACAAGATCTTGGCCAACCGGATACAGCAACATATCAAAAAGATTGTTCATCATGACCAAGTGGGATTCATCCCAGGAATGCAAGGCTGGTTAAACATCTGTAAGTCAATCAATGTCATTCACCACATCAATAAAAGCAAAGCCAAAAACCACATGATTATCTCAATAGATGCAGAGAAAACCTTTGACAAAATCCAACACTCATTCATGCTCAAAACTCTACAAAAATGGGAATAGATGGGAAATTCCTCAAGATAGTGGAGTCTATATATAGCAAACCTACAGCAAACATCATACTCAATGGACAGAAGCTGAAAGCATTCCCCTTCAGATCGGGGACTAGACAGGGCTGTCCAATGTCATTGTTACTCTTCAACATAGTATTGGAAGTTCTTTCCATAGCAATAAGGCAAAAGAAAGAAATGAAATGAATACAGATTGGAGGGAAGAAGTCAAGCTCTCACTATTTGCGAAGGATATGATAGTATACATAGAAAAACCTAAAGAATCCAGCAGAAAACTACTGGAATTTATTAGGCAATATATTAAGCTATCAGGCTACAAAATCAATGTACAAAAATCATTGGCATTTCTTTATGCAAACAATAAATCTGAAGAAGAAGACATCCAGAAATCACGCCCATTCACTGTTTCAGGAAAATCAATAAAATACCTAGGAATAAAGTTGACCAAAGAAGTGAAAGACTTATATACTAAAAACTATGAGTCGCTACTCAAAAAAATACAAACTGATACTAAGCAATGGAAAGATATCCCATGCTCATGGATTGGAAGAATAAATATCATCAAAATGAATATTCTCCCCAGAGCCATATACAAATTTAATACAATACCCATCAAAGTTCCACCAAGCTTCTTTAAGAGAATAGAACAAATACTACAATCATTTATCTGGAGCCTGAAAACACCTAGAATTGCCAAAATCATCTTGAGGAAAAGAAACTGAAAAGGAGGCATGACACTCCCAGACCTTAAACTATATTATAAAGCCATCATCATCAAAACAGCATGGTACTGGAACAAAAATAGGCACACAGACCAGTGGAACAGAATTGAAAGGCCAGAAATAAATCCCCACACCTACAGACATCTAATCTTTGATAAGGGGGCCCAAAGTATTAAATGGAATAAGGAGGCTGTCTTCAATAAATGGTGCTGGGAAAACTGGGTTGTAACATGCAGAAGAATGAACTTGAACCACTTTAAATCACCAGAAACAAAAATCAACTCCAAATGGATCAAATACCTAGATGTCAGACCAGAAACAATCAAATACTTAGAGGAAAACATTGGTAAAACAGTTTCCCACTTAAACCTCAGGGACATCATTAATGAATCAAACCCAATTGCAAGGAAGACCAAAGAAGAAACAAACCAATGTGAGTACATCAAATTGAAAAGCTTCTGCAAATCCAAAGAAACTACTAAACAAACAAAGAGACCCCTCACAGAATGGGAGAAGAACTTCACATGCCATATATCAGACAAGAAACGAATCACAAAATATAGAAAGAGCTCAGCAAACATAGCACCAAAAAAGCAAATGACCCCATCCAAAAATGGGCAGAGGATATGAACAAATCATGCACCTCAGAGGAGATCCAAAAGGCTAACAAACATAGAAAAACTGCTCTAGGTCACTGATTGTCAGAGAAATGCAAATTAAGACAACACTAAGATACCACCTCACTTCTGTAAGAATGGCATACATCAAAAAGGACAGCAGCAACAAATACTGGAGAGGTTTTGGGGACAGAGGAAGCCTTTTACATTGCTGGTGGGAATGTAAATTGGTACAGCTTCTGTGGAGAGCACTCTGGAGATATCTCACAGGGCTAGACATGGACCTTCCATATGATCCAGCAATTCCTCTCCTGGGGTTATACCCAAGGACTCCAGAACACCCAACCAAAAAGAGGTGTGTACTCCTATGTTCATAGCAGCACAATTCATAATAGCTAAAACCTGGATGCAACCCAGGTGCCTAACAACAGATGAATGGCTGAGAAAGCTGTGGTATATATACACAATGGAATACTATGCAGCTATCTAGAACAATGAACCCACCTTCTCTGACCCATCTTGGACAGAGCTAGAAGGAATTATGTTAAGTGAGCTAAGTCAGAAAGATAAAGATGAGTATGGGATGATCCCACTAATCAACAGAAGTTGAGGAAGAAGATCTGAAAGGGAAACTAAAAGCAGGACCTGACCAAATTGTAAGTAGGGCACCGAAGTAATAACCCTGAGGTGAGGGGTAGACATGCAGCTTCCTGGGACAGTGGGGGGTGGGAGTGGGTGGGAGGGATGGGTCACAGTCTTTTGGTTGTGGGAATGGTGTTTATGTACACTCCTTGTATAATGTAATCATATACATCACTAGTTAATACAAGTGGGGGAAAATTAATTGTATGACTCGAAGTTTTTCAAAACACAAACTGAATCTTTTCTCAGTATATGCAGTGTAATTTATATGCAGACTCTCTCAAAAGTCTAGATCAAGTAGATAAGAAACAACCAATAGCACAATTATATACAAGATACTGGGTACTGTACAGCAAACCCTAACAAAAGGACTTTTCAAAGTTAACCCAATTACCAAATAATGTGATGATAACGTTAACTATTTATTGTCTTTTTGAACCCTAAGACAGCAGGAACCTCACATCTCCACTATAGAGCCTCTACTTCCACCAGTCCTGGAACCCTTGGATAGGGCTCACTTTCCCGTATGCCTCTCCCAATACATATCAAATAATATTGCATCTGCTGATCACATCCTAACCAACGCAACAATTGCCACCTCAACATGCTTCAGTTCAGACTGTGTCCAGAGACTTCACGTGTGGATTGATAACCCTTCAGCTTCATTACTCGGATGAGACTTTTCCTTTCATAGTTTACACTTATTCCATCTCTCGTGGTTCACTTTCTAACAAAGTCCCAAAACCTAGATATACACCAGTTTCTGTGAGAGAGAGCATATGTTCACACGTATCTGTAAACTACTGCAAAATATATACCTGAAAGCAGAAGTACACTAGAGTTCTCAGTGAGTATCTCCCTAACACTTCCTCTCCACTATTCCAAGCTTTGGGTCCATGATTGCTCAACAACTTGTTTGGCTTCGTATGTTAACTCTGTTTTCTGTTACCAGTTTAAAGATGTCATCAGGATGCCGGCCAGGCTTCCCTGGACTGAAGACCCCACCAATGTGTCCTGGAGCTCCGCTTCCCCAGAGACCCATGCTACTAGGGAAAGAGAGAGGCAGACTGACAGTATGGACTGACCAGTCAACGCCCATGTTCAGCAGTGAAACAATTACAGAAGCCAGACCTTCTACCTTCTGCAACCCACAATGACCCTGGTTCCATGCTCCCAGAGGGTTAGAGAATGGGAAAGCTATCAGGGGAGGGTATAGGATATGGAGATTGGGTGGTGGTAATTGTGTGGAGTTGTACCCCTCCTACCCTATGGTTTTGTTAATTAATACTTTCTTAAATAAAAATAATAATAATAAAAATTTAAAAAAAAGAATTATGGGTACTATCTGTTTCCTGAATGTTTTGTCGAATTTGTTTGTGAAGCCATCTGGTCCAGGACTTTTGTTGTTGGGGAGATTCTTTATAACTGTTTTAATTTCTTTGTCTGTGATTGGTGCATTTAAGTTTTCTAGTTCTTCTTGTTTCAGTTATGGAAGGCCATATGTTTCTAGGAATTGTTCCATTTCTTCCAGATTCTCTAGCTTTATGGGGTATAGTTCTTCATTGAAATTTTGCATGATTCTCTGTATTTCTGTGGTGTCAGTTGTGATATCTCCTCCATTGTTTACAATTCTATTAATTTGAGTCTTCTCTCTTTCTAGTTTGTTTAGTCTGGCTAGGGTTTTGTCAATTTTGTTTAATCTTTCGAAGAACTAACATTTGATTTCATTGATCTTCTGTATGGTTCTCTTATTTTCGATGTTTATGTCTGCTCTAATTTTAGTGATTTCTGTCCTTCTGGTTGCTTTAGGGTTCCTTTGTTCCTCTTCCTCTATGTCCTAGAGGTGCACAGTAAGGTCATTCATTTGAGCTTTTTCTTGTTGTTTAATATGTTATTGTATGGCTATAAGTTTCCCTCTTAATACTACTTTATCTGTGTCCCAAATATTTTGATAGGTTATGTCTTCATTTTCATTTGTTTCCAGGAACATCTGAATTTCCTGGTTGAGTGACTCTCTGACCCAGTGGTTCTTAAGGAGTATGTTGTTTATTTTCTAAATTCTGTGACTTTTAATAATTTTCTGTTTGTTGTTTAATGTTAGTTTTTCTACACTGAGGTCTGAGAAGATACTTGGGATTATTTTGATGCTCTTGAATTCATTGATGCTGTCTTTGTGGCCTAACATGTGGTCTATCCTTGAGAATGTATTATGTGGATTTGAAAAGAAGGTGTATTCCAGTTTTTTGGAGATGAAGGACTGAAAATGTCCAAGATGTCTAGTCTGTCAATCTCTTCATTTAATGCTCTTATATCTTTGTTGATTCTCTACTTTGTTGATCTAAGTGTGAGAGTGGGGTATTGAAGTCTTCCACTATTATTGTATTACTATTGATGCATTTTTGAAGTTCTCTCAATATGTACTTGATGTATTTAGATGGTCCCTCATTGGGTGCATAGATGTTAATAATTGTTATGGCTTCTTTTCTGATTTATCCTCTACTAATTATGTAATGTCCTTGCCTAACTTTTATTACTTTATTTACTTTAAAATCTATTGTGTCTGAGATTAGAATGGCTGTTCCTGCCTTTTTATTGTCGTCCATTAGCCTGTATGGTAGTTTTCCATCCTTTCACTTTATGTCTGTGTTTATCTTGTTGGGTCAAATGGTATTCTTGCAAGCAGCATATGGTTGGGTTATGTTTTCTCTGCCTTTTGATGCATGAGTTTAAGCCATTGACATTTATTGATATCATGGATTTAATGTATTTAGTGCCATTGTTCAACAAATTCTGAGTCATATTTCTTCCCCAAAATAATTCCCAAATATGTATCAGTGTATTCAGAAAACTGAAGGAGGAAGAAAGGAAGACAATAATGAGAAAAAGAAGAGAAAAAAGAGAGAGAGAGAGAGAGAGAAAAAAGATAAGAAAAAGAACAGTAATAGAAGAGCAGTGAAAGAGTTATTTATTTATTTATTTATTATGTAATTAGCTAATTGGGGGGAGAGTGGATAGGGGAGGTAGGAAGAGTGAAACAAGTTACTTTAGCCATGTATAAGACACCTAGTACCCTAGCAATGGAAAATACACTAAAAGTTAATTCTGGTCAACCTGAAGGAGAGGGGGAAAGGGATACGCATTTATTTAGTATTGATATTAAAATAGAACAGAGTAAAAAAAAAATCCTGTCCTGTCTTCAGCTTGGATGGCTCCAGATCAGATTGCTTCAGGCTCCCTTAGCAGAGGCAGGTAATAGTTGAGAAAATAAAGAAAAAAAATCACCTCTGGAGGTCTTTCCCTCTCTGAATAAGGCTTTTCTTGGTGGAATATTTGTAGCTGGAATTGGCCACTTAGAAAGAAAAAAGGCCAGGGGTTTCAGAAACGAATAAAATTAGAATGAATGACATCCCCTGGTTGGACAGGAATCTTGGTAAGGAAAGAAGCTCAGCAGGGGAGCCTGCTGGGAGCAGATCTCTGGCCCCCAGGGCCTGGTTATAAGGGGGAGGGGGGAAGGGGTAAACTTTCCTATTTTTTCAATATTTATTTATTTATTCCCTTTTGTGGCTCTAGTTGTTTTATTATTGTAGTCACTATTGTTGTCATCATTTTTGAATAGGACAGAGATAAATGGAGAGAAGTTGGGGAAGACAAAGAGAGGGAGAGAAAGATAGACACCTACAGACCTGCTTCACCTCCTGTGAAGTGACTCCCCTGTAGGTGGGGAGCCAGGGTCTGGAACCAGAATCCTTAGCTGGTCATTGTGTTTTGTGCCACATGCATTTATCCTGCTACTGCTTGACTCCCAGCTTTCCTATTATTTATCCCTCTGAGAGTATGGAACCTGGGTTATTATGGGATGCAGAAGGTAGAAGATCTGGTTTCTGTAGTTGCTTCCCTTGTGAACATGGCATTAAAATGTTGATCCATACTCTCAGTGTGTCTCTCTCTTTCCTTAGTGGTGCAGGGCTCTGGGGAAGGTGTGCTCCAGGACAGATTAGTGGGGTCATCTGTCCAGGGAATTCCAGTTGGCTTCCTGTTAGCATCTAGAACCTGTTGGCCTAGTAATGAGGCCAAAGGGTTGACATTCCACACCTGATGTCTCTGGATACAGTCTGAAGTGAAACATGCTGAGGTGGTACTCCTGGTATTGATTAGGTTGGCATCAGCAGATGCAATATCATTTGGTATGAATTGAGAGAAGCATGCAGGAAAGTGAGTCCTACTCCTAGAGGTTCTAGGACTGGGGGAAATATAGGCTCTAGAGAGGAAGCAGGAGGTTCCTGCTATCTTAGGGTTTAAGAAGGCAATAGATAGTTACTGCTTTAATCATATTTCGCAATTGGGTTAACTTTGAAAATCCCATTGTTAGGATTTGATGTATCATAGACAACATCAGCGTAATTTATGTCCATTGACATTATTTGTATAAAACTGTTTCTTATAGAATAATGCCGCTGGTTGCTTCTGTTATCCTTGGTCTAAGCTTTTAAGAGTGTCAACATTTCAAAAACTCATACTACATGTGTTAGAAAGTTTGAGATATTCAATCAATTTTCCCCTCTCATATTAATTACGTAGTGATTTATATGACTACAAGTTAATGGGAGAGTACGTAAACACCATTCCCACTGCCAAAAGACTGTGTCCCATCCCATCCCCCCCTCCCATCCTCCACCCCAGTAAAACCAAGATCAGACCTCACCCTCAACTCCAGAGATTTTTACTTTGGTGCTCTACTCCAAACTCAGTCAAATCCTGATCTGAGTTTCCCTTTATGATCTTCTTTCTTAACTTTTACTTATGAATGGGATCATCATATACTCATCTTTGTCTTTCTAACTTAGCTCACTAAATTACTTCTAGATCCATCCAAGATGGGTCAGAGAAGGTGGGTTCATTGTTCTTGATAGCTGCATAGTATTCCATTGTGTATATATACCACAGCTTTACCTAGGCAGATGACCCCACCAATGTGTCCTGGAGTCCTGATTCTTCAGAGTCCCACCTCACTAGAGAAAAAGAGAGACAGGCTGGGAGTGTGGATCAACCTGTCAATGCCCATGTTTAGCCAGGAAGCAATTACAGAAGCCAGGCCTTCCACCTTCTGCACCCCATAGTGACCCTGGTTCCTTATTCCCAGAGGGATAAAAATAAGAAAGCTATCAGTGGAAGAGATGGGATACTGAGTTCTGGTGGTGGGAATTGTATGGAGTTATACCCCTCTTATCCTGTGTTTTGTGTTAGTGTTTCCTTTCTACAAATAAAAATTTTTAAAAAGAAAATAATTTAAACTCTTCTTGGAAGTATAAAGAAACCTTAATAAAATAATATAGATCACAACTAATAGTCTGGGTTGGAGAAACCACTTGACCTGTAGGGCCTGTGCCTCCTCAGACATGTGTTTCAGACCTGAGCAAATCTGACATCACATGGGAGATGCCACATTAACAGCAGAAACTCAAGTTGTAGTCTATCCCCCTTTCTATGTTTTTCTATTTTTAGAAAATTGTGGCATACAAATAATTTAATTGTGTAAAAGTTAGTCTCTGGCACTGAAAAAAAAAGAAGGAATAAAAAGAGAGAAAGAAAAAGAGAAAGAAAAGATGGAAGTCAAAGGAAGGAAATAGAGAAAAATGAAGGAAGAAAGAAATGAAAGAGATTATCTAAGCTTCTTTTCCATGTAAGAGACTCATTTGAGCTTCAATAATAAGCAGACTTAAAATCAAATATTTGCACACAATATCAGAGGCAAATAATAAACATAAATGTGAACTCTTAGCATGCTGACAGAGAGATACTGACAGTGGCACAATCATAGTAGAGAGCATTAACATGTCAAGCTAATTAACAGACAAATCAACTAGAAAAAAATCAACAAGGGAGCAAGAGTCTTAAATAAATAGTTTAATCAGTGGGCTTACCAGATATATACAAGAGTCAGTTATCCTTTAAAAAAAAAAGGAATACTTCTATAGTGCTCATAGAACATTTCACAGCACATGCCATATACTTTGGCACTCAGCAAGATTAAATCAGTTCAGGAAGATAGTGCGGGGTGATGATGCATCTGGTGGAGCACACACACATTCAGGGGTTTGAGACTAGTCTACTATGTGCAAGGACCTGGGTTTGAAACTAGTCTACACCTGCAGGGGGTGGGGACTTCAGAAGCAGTGAAGTAGGGCTATAGGTATCTCTCTGCCCTTCTCCCTCCCTACTATGCCTTCCCCTTCAGTCTCTACCTCTATTCAATAAATAAATGCAATGAAATTTAATGAAATAAAATATATTCAGGAAGTTCAAGATCCTACCAAGTAATGTTGATGATCATGATGAAATGAAATCAGAACTGAAACACACACACACACACATCAATTAAAATCTGAAATATTATCATGTTCATGGTATTTAATACATCCAAGGAATTAGAAATTAAACTCTCTTAGGAATTTCCCTCTATAGTTTGACCAGTTAGTGCCAAGTGCATGGCTTGGCTTTATTCCAAGTCCAGCACTATTGAGTTGTTGTCGTCACTGTGCCAACATCTAGTTAATAGTTAATTGTTGGTCATTAAGCCAGCTCCCTGCTGCATTGCTTCATGCTGTGGTCTATTTACATAATCATTGTTTTGCCTGAGACCCACCCTGCCTGCAGGGCATTGGTTTAATCCTCACTGGTTAGATGGAAGCTTGCTACCTTCGCACTCTTTTTTCTTCTCCACCCCCTCTCCTAATCATTTCCTTTTATGACCTGCCACTTCCATCTCAGAATATATAAAAGGTATTTTCTCTGATCAATAAAAGGCATTATTGCATTGCATTCCAGCTCAACTGCTTAGTTCCTTGTTCCTCTCCCGTGTCACTGAGTAAGCAGCAGCCAAGGTTGGCTTTGGTCGAATTCTCTCCCCGTGACACAACAAGACATCTGGCACCAAACAGGGACTTGATCTGCCCATCCCCCAGATAAGTATACATCTCTTGGCTTTCTGCTCTCTCTTGGCCTTTTATGAAGGCACTGTGATTCTTTTTTTTCCTATTATCATTTTTCTGAGATCCCCTCACCATGGGCAACCTTCCTCCTTATGAAAAGGTCTCCCAAATCCTCTACTCTTTTTTCTCTATACAGTTTTTATATCTCTGAGACATTTTGATTAGGACTGCACCTTGGATCCTCTTGACCATGGTCGCAGCTTTCAGGGGATATGTAGGGTGTGCTCCCAAAAGGCTAAGGGACCTTGAGGCTGAGATCAAAGTGTTAAGGGAGATGGTCATTGTGCTTACCTAGAACCACACATGCTTTCTAGAGAAAGCAAAACCTGTCCGGATCCTGACCCACCCTAAGCCCTCTGCATTTTTCCCCAAGGCTCTCATTTTGGCAGACACATGTATGGCTTCTCCAGCAGCCACCGCTGCCGTTTATCCAGCAGCTTCCACTTCCACGACTCCTGCCCCCACCACTACTTAGCTATCGGACACCAAATACCTTTGCCAGCTTCACGATGGAGCTTTTCCTCCAGAGCAAGTCCACACATTCCTGGTTAACATTGCCCCCAATAGACAGAAACCTCTGGCATGGTACCTGTATTCTTCCACATATCTAAAGAAATTTGCCAGGCAATTAAGGAGGATGGAGTTCATGGCCCATGGACCAGGTCCATTTTACAAGGTCTTCTCCAGAACCTTAATACCCCCCAAAACTGGAGAGACGTAGCTTGCACTACACTCCCAGGCCCCCACTTTCTTCAATCGGAGGCATTTTTCAGGATGAATGTTTACAGGAATCCTGGAAAAATAGCCAGAATCAGCCTGAGTGTAATTTTGAGGCTGTTTGTAAAGGGTCATATGGAAACTGGAATTCAACGGGCAGAGATCAAGTTTCCACTCGGTTATTTTGATCAGGTATGCCTCTGCATATTACAAGTATTGGAACTAACACTACCCAAGGGAGTGGCCTCAGCCTCCATTCTCTCCCTTCACCAAGAACTGAATGAATCCCTAGCAAAATTCATTATCAGGGTCCAATCAAGTTTGGAGAGAAAGATTTATAATCCTGATGCCTGTTTTCTCCTCCTACTTTCTATTGTCTTGGCTGGTATGCTTCCAGACTTCCATCAGGCATGCCTCAGTCTTAATTTCTGGATTTTAGGGACACAGGAGCTTAGATCAAGCTCTTATCAGGCACCCATTATGACACATGTCTATGCAGCTACCCTACATAAGCAAAAGGGGGCTTGCTTTCAGTGCGGTCGCCAAGGGCATTGTCGTAACCAATGTCCAGAAAATAAACTGCGACCCTGCTTCCAGTCAGGGAGCCAGAGGCCCCGAATGCCTTGTCCTAGATGCCAAAAATATTTTCATTGGAGGAGAGATTGTTGGTCCAAGTTTCATAGAAATGGCATGCCCCTGCCGAATGTATGTTTAAACAGGGATTTAAACTATGTGTGGGGTGTCCCTCAGCCACGCCTTCAAGAAGGAGTCAAGTGGGTCACCACTTCATGCCACGCCTTTCTTCCATAAACAAAATCCCAGCCTGGCACCCAACCCATTGCTCCACCCACCACGCCATGTAACAGTAGCAAAGGTTGAATGGAAGGAGGAGCGTGTGGAATGTCAGAACTCCCAGTTTAAAAATAGCCAGCTGGAACAAGTGAACAGTACGGATTCAGAGCCTGAGATTTTGTGGACCACCACTGTTTTAGAAAGGGGTCACCCCATTATGACAGTAAGGACTGGTAATATTCCTTTTAAATGTTGGCTTGATACTGTAGCAAATAAGGCAATCTTAAGACAAGCAGAGGTACCCAGAGTTTGGAATTCTTTCTAGGACCACATTTACATGGTGCTGGAGAGTTGATGCAAGTTTTCTCACATGAGATTCACTTGTGTGGGAAGACCCGGAAGGGACGACCAGACACTTTCATCCTTTGATAGCTGATATTAGCACCAAATTATTAGGCAGAGACTTGCTGGAATCTTTTGATGTAGTAATATCCACAGATGCCTCTGCGGGGCACCACACTCATTCCTGCGAGACTTCTAGATGCAACCAGCACCCCCAATACTAACCGCCACTGTTCATAACAGAACTCCCCATTTAGATTGGCTTTCTAACAAGCCTGTCTGGTTGGAAAAGTGGCCTTTGCCTAGGGAGAGGCTAGAAATTTTAAAAGAGATTGTCCCAGAGCAGTTGTCTTTGGGACACATTCATCATTCCTGGAGACCATGGAATATGCCTTTCTTTGTGATTAAAAAGGGCTCGGGAAAATGGCACCTCCTCCAAGATCTCCATGCTGCTAATAAAACCATGCAGGTTTGAGGCTCCCCCAAAGGGGTTTGCCTCTTGCTTCTGTGATTCCCATGGGAATTCTATTCGTAGCTATTGATATACAGGATTTTTTTTTCTCTATTCCCTTGCACCCACAAGATTGTAAATGGTTTGCCTTCTCTATTCCTTCTATTAATAATGCCAGCCCTGCCTATAAATTTGAATGGGTGGTACTTCCCCAGGGCATGGCCAATAGTCCTACTATTTGTCAAGAGGCTGGTAAATCTGCCCTTTTCCCATATATTCATAAGGGCCTTAAGGTTTTTAATCATATGGATAATGTTTTAATATGGGGAGAATTAGATACAGATCTCTCTGCCCTATGTGATTTTCTTATCCCTGCCTTAAAGAAAAGTGGCCTTAATGTAGCTCCTGAGAAGATAAAGCTAATTCCTCCAATATCTTTCTTAGGCTCAGAGATTTTCCTAATGCAGATTTGTCCCTTAAAACCTTGTGTCACTTTTCCTTCTAATCTCACTCTTGCTTCTTTACAAAGTTTTCTTGGAAATTTAAATAGCCTTAGGCAGCATATTTATCTCCCTACTAGCTGCCTCCATCCACTGTTTGATTTGTTAAAAGGAAATAAACAGCTCTCCTCAAAGTGTATGCAACCCCCTGAAGACTCCTTGGCACTGGAAAAGGATAACCAGGCACTCCAGAACATGCACCTCGTTCAGTTAACCCCTCTTCTCCAGTAAATCTTCTTCTTTTTTTTTTAATTATCTTTATTTTGTTTGATAGAAACAGCCAGATATTAAGAAGGAAGGGGGTTATAGAAAGAGAGGCAGAAAGACATCTGCAACACTACTTCACCACTTGCAAAGCTCTCCCCCTGCAGGTGGGGACCAGGGACTTGAACCCTGGTCCTTGTGCACTGTAATACGTGCACTCAACCAGGTGCACCACCACCTGGCCCCTCAGTAAATCTTGTAATCTTTAACTCCACCCCCACAGTAGTGGGGGCACTGTGGCATACTATGGCCATTAGATAAAAAGAAAGGAGGAGATGTGATCATTATGTCAGCTCCCCCCTGCTCCATGCTGCATTGCTTGATGCTGTGGTCTATTTACATAATCATTGTTTTGCCTGAGACCGCCCTGCCTGCAGGGCATTGGTTTAATCCCCACTGGTTGGATTGAAGCTTGCTACCTTCAACCTTTTTTTTTCCTCTTCACCCCCTCTCCTAGCCATTCCTTTTTTGACCTGCCACTTCTGACTCAGAAGATATAAAAGGCATTTTCTATGGTCAGTAAAAGGCCTTATTGTATTGCATTCCCACTCAGCCACTCAGTTCCTTGTTCCTCTCCCACGTTGCTGAGTAAGCAACAACCCAAGTTGGCTCCTGTCGAGTTCTCTCACCTGCGACACAACCCAACAGTTAATCATCTAAAATTATGTGGTAAGAGTAATGCCTATCTCCATACTCACTGGCCTTAACACAATTTGAATAGTCTAGTATCTGCTACAGTGCAAATTAATGAGGTTCTGCCATTTTACGCTCTAATGGGTCATTCAAAGAAACGTTTATTTATTTATAATTTATTGTTTTATTTTATGTATAAAAAGAAAACATTGACAAAACCATAAGGTAAGAGGGGTACAGCTCCTCACAATGCCCACCACCAGAACTTTATATCCCATCCCCTCTCGTGATAGTTTTCCTATTCTTTAACACTCTGGGAGTATTGAACCAAGGTCATTGTGGGATGCAGAAGGTAGAAGATCTGGCTTCTGTAATTGCTTCTCTACTGAACATGGGCATTGAAAGTTCAATCCATACTCCCAGCCTAACTATCTCTTTCCCTAGTGGGGCAGGGTTCTGGGGAATCAGACTTCCAGGACACAGTGGTGGGTTGTCTGTCCAGGGAAATCTGGTTGACAGTACCTGGAACCTGGTGGCTGAAGAGAGAGTTAACATATAAAGCCAAATAAATTGTTAATTAATCATGAACCTTAAGAATGGAATAGTGTAGATGAAGATCTGGGGGGGGGTCTCATTTTGTAGATAGCTAGTAGGCATATTTCAGTTATATTCCAAAGGGCCTGTGGCTATACTAGGATTTTTTTTTCCCTGAGCCTGAAATCTGAAATGCAGATGGAACCAAGTTATTGTCTGGGGAGATGATGTCATGGCTGGAAAAAGGATCAGAAAGTTGGAAGAGAGTAGCTCCCAGATATGAGAAAGGTGTAAACCTCATAGATTTGATGTGATCTGGCATCCATACTCACCTGAGGATCCTATGTGACCTCTGCAGCCCTTTAGATCTGAGCTCACATTCTGTGGTCATGAGTAGAAACATTCCAAGCTACCCCAATATTAACACTATTTCATTATGAATTTTATACTGACTCTCTTCATACTATTCAACACTTTTTCTTTCAGATGTATATTTTACCCTAATTTATGGATACATCTAGGTTTTGGAACTTTGTTAGGAAGTGAACCACCTGGGATAGAATTAGAGAATCCTAAGAAAGGAAAGGTCTCACTTGAGTAATGAGGCTGAAGGGTTAACATTCCAGGCCTGACATCTTTGGACACAGTCTGAAGTGAAGCATGCTTAGTTGATACTCACTGTGTTGATTAGGTTGGGATCAGCAGATGCAATATCCTTTGGTATAAATTGACAGAAGCATGCAGAAAAGTGAGCCCCACCCTAGGGGTTCTAGGACTAGGGGAAATATAGGCTCTATAGAGGAAGCAGGAGGTTCCTTTTGTCTTGGGGTTTAAGAAGACAATAGATAGTTATTGCTATAATCATTATTTGGCAATTGGGTTCACTTGAAATTTCCCTTAAAGGGGACTGGGTAGTGGCACACCTGATTGAGCTCAGGTGTTACAATACACAAGGACCCAGGTTGAGCCATTGGCCCCCACCAGTGTTGGTATGCTTTAAAAACCCCTTCTGTTTCATTAGTTTAATCCCCCCTGCGTAACACTATTCTATTTACATAACCACTTCATTCTATTTACATAACCGCTGTTAACAAGCACCACCCTCCCTCCAGGGCATTGGTGGTTCAGTGATAAAATTCTTTCCTGCTACGCCCCCTCTCCTTGTCATACCCTGATTTTCACCAGTCACTTTTCTCTCCACCCTCTCCACCCTCTCCACCCTCTCTGTGTCGCATCCTGTTCCCACCCTACTGGGCTAGTATATTTATAAGGACAAGATTGTTTGTAGTTTAGAGTTTATCTTAGCTTGGTATAGATTGCGCTGTGTCCTGCATGAATAAAGAGATACTGCGTACAGCTCAACCATGAGTCCCTGGTCATCCGTTACCCGCCCGTGAAGCCAGCCAACACACCTGCAGGGGGAAAGCTTTGCAAGTGGTGAAGCAATGCTTCAGATGTCTTTCTCTCTCCCTATCACATCCTTCCCTCTTGATTTCTGGCTATCTATCCAATAAATAAAGATAACTAAAAAACAAATCCTTTTGTTAGGATTTACTTTATCATACACAATATCATCATAATTTATGACCTTTGACATTATTTGTATATAGCTGTGCCACTGGTTGCTTCTGTTCTTCCTGGGCTAATCTTATAAGAAAGTAAAAAATATCAAAGATTCAGCCTAAGTATTCAAAAGACTCAGTCTGTGCTTTAAAAATTTTGAGAAATTCAGTCAATTTTCCCCTCTCATATTAATTAAATAATGATTTATATGACTACAAATTAATAGGAGTTACATAAACACCATTCATACCACCAAAAGACTGTGTCCCATTCCATCACCCCCTCCCCTGTCAAGTGAACTTCCACCCTCACCCAGGGTTTTTACTTTGGTGCCATATTCCAAATTCCGTCAAATCCTGCTTTGAGTTTCCCTCTCTGTTCTTCTTTCTCAACTTCTGTTGATGAATGGGATCATCCCATACTCATCTTTATCTTTCTGACTTAGATCACTTTATATAATTCCTTCTAGCTCCATCCAAGATGTGTCAGAGAAGGTGGGTTCATTGTCCTTAAAATTTATACCACAATATTCTTATGGATAAGATCATGTAATAGGTCATAAATCAGACTTCATCCACTTTATAGTGACACTACTATTTTGGGTAGGTGTTATAGGTCTCATTGATTAACTTCATGTTGTAGAAAAATGAATCCAAAGATTCGGCACTCATATTTTCTGTATCTCATAAAATCCCATTTTGGATTGAATTCCTTTAAGTCTAGCCATATATATTTGCCAATTACTATATGTCTATGCTCTTTCCACATATTCACAAATATATATATATATATATATATATATATATATATATATATATATATATATATATTAGTCATTTCTTGAATTGAAATGTTGGATAAATATCCAATATCAGGACTAAAAAAGAACTGATAAGTTTAGAGCCAAATAAATGTGTCTGTGTGTGCGTGTTTAATATTGAAACATCAGTGACTTAAATACTGCTTTTTGTATTGATAATTTTTATGTCCTAAATATAAATTAAAGATATAAGCTATCTCTTTAAAGACATTTTAATACACTCAAAATTCTGCATTGTATATTGAATTATCCCTTAGAAATTAATACATTGTATCCTATTGTGTTACTTTTATAACAGGATTTTCAAGTTATAAACTTTCATGTGATTTAAAGTACCCTGGGCTTCAATTTGTGTCTTTGAATAGAATCTATTCACTTGAAACCATAATTATTTTAAGCAACTTTCATGCTCAAATAGTCATGAAATTGAGGCGGTGCTCTGCTTCAGTAAATCACATATATTTCTCCTTTATGCTTTTTCTTTTGTGAAGACGTGATATGCTTTGCTAAGTTATTTATGGAAGAACACTCTTGGTAAGATATCACCATTAGTTAGAATTCTACATTAACTTATTTTAAGTCAAACCTAAAGGAAATAAAGAACATTTCAAAATGCCATTGATTTTTAAAATGTATGTCAAAAAGTTAAAATAAGAAACATGAAGTGGTCCGGGAGGTGGTGCAGTGATAAAGTTTTGGACTCTCAAGCATGAGGTCCTGAGTTCGATCCCCAGCATCACATGTACCATAGTGATGTCTGGTTCTTTCGCTCTCCTCCTGTCTTTCTCATAACTAAATAAAATCTTTTAAAAAGAAAAAAAAATCAAAAAAAGAAACATGAAAAATAAAAAAATCACTTGATATATTTTCAGATCAAACACCAAGTGCATTTTGATTTTAATTTGATTTAATTTATTGCCTCCAGGGTTATTGGTGCAGCTCAGTGCTTGCACTATAAATCTACTTCTCCTGGAGGCTTTTTCCATTTTTGCTGTTGTTATTATTGTTTTTGGATAGGATAGCGAGAAATTGAGAGAGAAAAAGAAGACAAAGAGGGCATGAGAAATATAGACACCTGTAAACTTGCTTCACCATTGAGAAGTGACCTCCTCTGCCATTGGGGAGCCTGGGGTTGAACCCAGATTTTTGTGTGTTTCCTTGTGCTGCATGCTATCTGTGCTTAACCCAGTGCGCTACTGCTGGGCCCCCTTACATATTATTTTTAGATACAATCATTTCATTGTTTTCCTTTTAATAAGTTGATATGCTTTTAATACCATTAAAATACAAAACTTTGACTATAGTAATGACTCTACAGGGCACTTTTATACTGCTTTTCATGTATTTCTCAATTTTATTTTCACAACAAATTCAGCCCTGACAAATGGTTAATTGTTATTAACAAACCAGGGAAAAGGCCAAGCAATCAATATAGATTAAATCACATGTATATTAGATGTCATTATAAATTCTTCTCCATTTATCCTTAAGTATTTCACTTAAAATACATCAGTCAAGGGGATGGAGAGAAAACTTACTAGGTACTGTCTTGTCCTGTATGCATTCCAGGTTTGAGTCCTGGCACCACATAGTACTACAACATTGGAGAAAGATCTGGTACTATGGAGTTTCCCTGTCTTTCTGAATGAATAATCTGGTTCCAGGAGAATTGAAATCATGCATATGTGAGGTATCAGCTCTACAATAACAATAATGATGTCAATGATAATAATAATGCAATAATAGCCAATAATTTATGTGAATTTATTTTATTTCTTTTGTAATGTTTAATAAGCAAACATATATTGTCATTATAAATTTTGAGACTTGTAAGGTATAGCATATGTACATTCTTACATTCTATATAAGTGAATACAAATACTACATTTTCAAATTCTATATAAGCTGTGGATACAAATACTATAAGCTGCTAAGGTTATAAAGGGATAATACAACAGAATTTACATATTATTGACAAAATGGTTCAATATCCCAATAGAAATTTAATGTACCATAGTGCATTGATTGAAAACCTATACCTATTTCTATGACTTACCTAGGAAGTTCACAAATATTTAGATATTACCAGGAACTGCTTTTTCAAAAGAGAATAATGTGGAGATCCCTATAGGACTTAACCCTCAATGTGGATCAACAATGGTAAAGAATGTCCCATCCTCCGAAGTGGGGTTGGATAACATACTCTATCTACCACCTGAAGAAGATGGACCTTGAAACTGGTGCAATTTAGAATGTTCCTAGTCATGATCACAGAATGTAATTTCAGACCTACAGGGATGTAGAGGTTACATAGGCTCCTATGCTGAATATGGGCCTCAGATCAAATCTATGGAGATTACAATCAATAATATTTATTTATATTTGGGAGCTACTCTTCCCTGATCCAGCTTTCTAGCCCTTCTTCCAGCCAGGACATCATCTCCCCACACAATAACTTGTGTCTACCTGCATATCAGATGTCAGGCTCAGGCAAAAGCTCATAAAGTCATGGGCTCTTTGGAATATACCTAAAACAGACCTACTAGCTATTTCCAAAACAGAGACCCCAAATATTCATCTGCAGTATTCTAGCCTTTAGGTTGATGATTAGTTAACAATTTGTTTGGCTTTATAACTTACTCTTTTTTAGCCACCAGGTTCCAGATACTAAGATGATGCCAACTTAACTTTCCTGGGCAGATGAACCCACCAATGCATCCTGGAGCTCTGCTTCCCCAAACCCCTGTCCAACTAGGGAAAGAGAGACAGACTGGGAGTATAGATGGACCTTCCAACACTCATGTTCATTGGGAAAGCAATTACAAAAGCCAGACCTTTCACCTTCTGCACCCCATAATGACCCTTGGTCCATAGTCCAGAGGGATAAAGAATAGGAAAGCTGTCTTTACATGTTTATGTAAAACTCTTTTCCAGATGTCAGCAGGACCTTATTTATTTTTGGTTTTGTGGTGCAAAAAACATTCATATGCAGAACTTTATTGTTTTAAGCCATTTTAAAAAATATTTTAATTTAATTTATTTATAAAATAGAAAATATTGACAAAACCATAGGGTAAGAAGGGCAAAATTCCACACATTCCCCACCACCAGAGTTCCACATCTTATCCCCTCCACTGGAAGCTTTCCTATTCTTTATCTCTCTGTGAGTATGGACCCAAGATCATTATGGGGTACAGAAGGTGGAAGGTCTGGCTTCTGTAATTGTTTCTCCACTGAACATAGACATTGGCAGGTCGATTCATACTCCCAACCTGTTTCTATCTTTTCCTAGTGGGGCAGGCCTCTGGAGAGTTAGGGTTCCAGGGTAGAAAGATAAAGATTCAAACAAGTTTTCTATATTGCACCTTCCTGTGGTTATGGGCCATATAGATTGCAATACTGATAATCTATCCACTAAGATATCTCTCTGGCCCAGTCATCTTGCATTTAGTAATAAAAAATCCTGCATGTATTCAAACCTCTGGATCTATTCTGCTGCAATATGTTAGAAGACTATGAAACCACAATTTATACCAAAGATTATTGAAACCAGTTATTATATATGATTTTCAAAAGTAAAGTTTGTCAGAAAGCAACTGTATACTATTTTCTCCATTTTGCGGTATGTGTGCCATTTTCTGAGTTGTTTGTCTATGAATTTCGCTTCTGTTTTTATCTCCTTCATACCTAAGAAAGTATTCAGGTTGAGGAGTTGGAAAACTATCATTATTACTTTGCGAGAAACAGATATCAGAAAATGGAGTAGTTGGAAAATGGACTTCACCACAATAAATTTCAGGTTTTGTCAAATAATTGTTGGGACAGAGAGATAACTCATCATGTAGAGCATCTGTAGTGCTAAGCTTGAGGGGAGTTTCAATGCAGGGATGCCTCCCATCTTTTGTCTTTCTGTGTCTTACTGAAAAATAAATAAAAGTGATCAGGAGTGATGAAATTGTGCATGCACAATACCCGGTTTCTACCAAGAGAGCAAGAGAAAGTGAGAGGAGAAAGAGAAAAAGAGGGGAGATAGAAAAAGCCACTGTCGGGATAAATTTTGTGCTCAAACTATTTATAATCATTAATACACTTTGTGAATAATATTTTATGCTAAAATCAACCACTTACGGCATAAGACTAAGAGTTTCCTTATATAATGTGTTATTTTTGTGTGAAGATAGGAATGTCCTAGTCAGCAATACAAGCCTGGTACTATACAAAGTCTCTGGATAAATCGGGATTTAATCAGCATTAACAGACAGAAACTTAAGTTCCCTTTTTTTTACTTCCTTATATAAGCTGTATATTTTTTCTTAAGTATTTCTTTTTTTTTTTTTTTTCCTCCTCCAGGGTTATTGCTGGGCTCAGTGCCTGCACCATGAATCCACCGCTCCTGGAGGCCATTTTTTTTCTCCCTTTTGTTGCCCTTGTTGTAGCCTCATTGTGGTTATTATTATTGCCCTTGTTGACGCAATTCGTTGTTGGATAGGACAGAGAGAAATGGAGAGAGGAGGGGAAGACAGAGAAGGGGAGAGAAAGATAGACACCTGCAGACCTGCTTCACCGCCTGTGAAGCGACTCCCCTGCAGGTGGGGAGCCGGGGGCTCGAACCGGGATGCTCACGCAGGTCCCTGCGCTTTGTGCCACATGCGTTTAACCCACTGCGCCACCGCCTGACCCCCAAGTATTTCTTCAAGACTTTTTTTTTCTAAAGACAGAGATATAAAAGGAACTATAGTTAGCACTAGATGCCTTCAATATTTTTCATTGGAATTACATCTAATATTACTAGAGGTCCACTGTTCCTCCTTCAAAGTTCATTGGACCCCTCTTAACTCTGAAACCTACTCTTCTCCCCAGACTCCCTTTAGTAATCTAAGCGTAGCCATCTAAGCCAGATATTAAATGTATTTATTTGACACTGCTTGATTTCCCTTTGTTTCTTTAGCACATATATATGAGGCCATTCAGTTTTTATTTCCTTTTTTATATGTTCCTCTAGTACTTCTTTTAAGATTGGTTTGATGATAATGTTTTTCTTAAACTGTGCTTTGCCTGGGAGGTTCTTTACTGCTTTAAATTTGAATGATAACCTGACTGCATAGCATGTTCTTGGGAAACATTGTCCATTAACATTTTTTAAATACCCACTGTCAGTCCTTTCCAGCATTAGAATTTCTGTTGAAAAATCATCTGAGGGAGTTGGACAGTACAGCAGGTTAAGCGCACTGTAGCGCAAAGTGCAAGAAGCAGCATAGGCTACTGGTTCGAGCCCCAGCTCCTCACCTGCAAGGGGAGTCGCTTCACAAGTGGTGAAGCAGGTCTGCAGGTGTCTATCAGTCTCTCCCCCTCTCTGTCTTCCACTCTTTTCTGCATTTCTCTCATTCCTATCCAACAAAGAAGATAGACAACAATAATATCTACAACAATATAACATGGGCAACATAAAGGGAGCAAAAAAATAAATATCTAAAAAAAAATCATCTGAGAGTTTTACTATGGCTTCATGGACAAGTAAACATTTCTTTTTTTTTCTTCTTTTTTATTTAAGAAAGGATTAATTAACAAAACCATAGGGTAGGAGGGGTACACGTCCACACAATTCTCACCACCCAATCTCCATATCCCAACTCCTCCCCTGATAGCTTTCCCATTCTCTATCCCTCTGGGAGCATGGACCCAGGGTCATTGTGGGTTGCAGAAGGTCGAAGGTCTAGCTTCTGTAATTGCTTCCCCACTGAACATGGGCATTGACTGGTTGGTCCATACTCCCAGTCTAAATCTCTCTTTCCCTAGTAGGCTGGGAGTCTGGGGAAGCGGAGCTCCAGGACATATTGGTGAGGTGTTCAGTCCAGGGAAGCCTGGCCAACATCCTGATGACATCTGGAACCTGGTGAGTGAAAAGAGAGTTAACATATGAAGCCAAACAAATTGTTGAGCAATCATGTACCCAAAGGTTGGAATAGTGGAGAGGAAGTGTTAGGGGGGTACTCACTGCAAACTCTAGTGTACTTCTGCTTTCAGGTATATATATTTTGCAGTAGTTTACGGATACGTGTGAACATAAGCTCTTTCTCACAGAAACTGGTGTATATCTAGGTTTTGGGACTTTGTTAGAAAGTGAACCACCTGAGATGAAATTAGAGCTTACTATGAAAGGAAAGGTCTCACCTGAGAAATAAAGCTGAAGGGTTGTCATTCCACACTTGAAGTCTCTGGACACAGTCTGATGTGAAGCATGTAGAGATGGCAATCATTGCGTTGGTTAGGTTGTGATCAGTGGATGCAATATTATTTGATATGGATTGGGAGAGGCATACAGGAAAGTGGGTCCTCTCCAAGGGTTCCAGGACTGGGGGAAGTAGAGGCTCTATAGTGGAGATGTGAGGTTCTTGCTGTCTTAGGTTTCAAAAAGACAATCGATAGTTAATGTTATCATCACATTATTTGGTAATTGGGTTAGCGTTGAAAAGTCCTTTTGTTAGTGTTTGCTGTATAGTACTCAGTATCTTGTATATAGCTGTACTATTGGTTGCTTCTGATCTACTTGGTCTAGGCTTTTGAGAGAGTCTGCATATCAATTACACAGCCTATATATTAAGAAGATTCAGTTTGTGTTATGAAAAACTTTGAGACATACAATTAATTTTCCCCCTCTCATATTAATTAACTAGTGATTTATATGACTACGCTTTACTAGGAGTGTAGATAAACACCATTCCCACAACCAAAAGACTGTGACCCATCCCTCCCAACCACTCCTATCCCCCACTGCCCCAGGAATCTGCATGTCTACTCCTCACCACAGGGTTTATACTTTGGTGCCCTACTTACATTTGGTCAGGCCCTGCTTTTAGCTTCCCTTTCCGATCTTCTTCCTCAACTTCTGTTGATGAGTGGGATCATCCCATACTCATCTTTATCTTTCTGACTTATCTCACTTAACATAATTCCTTCTAGCTCTGTCCAAGATGGGTTAGCGAAGGTGGGTTCATTGTTCTTGATAGCTGCATAGTATTCCATTGTGTATATATACCACAGCTTTCTCAGCCACTCATCTGTTGTTGGGCACCTGGATTGCTTCCAGGTTTTAGCTATTATGAATTGTGCTGCTATGAACATAGGAGTACACACCTCTTTTTGGTTGGGTGTTATGGAGTCCATGGGGTATAACCCCAGGAGAGGAATTACTGGATCATATGGAAGGTCCATGTATAGCCTTTTGAGAGTTTTCAAGACTGCTCTCCACAAAGGCTTTACCAATTTACATTCCCACCAGCAATGTAAAAGGGTTCCTCTGTCCCCACAACCTCTCCAGCATTTGTTGCTGCTGTCCTTTTTAATGAATGCCATTCTTACAGAAGTGAGGTGGTATCTTAGTGTTGTCTTAATTTGCATTTCTCTGACAATCAGTGACCTAGAGCAGTTTTTCATATGTTTGTTAGCCTTTTGGAACTTCTCTGAGGTGAATGTTTTTTTCATATCCTCTGCCCATTTTTGGATGGGGTCATTTGCTTTTTTGGTGCTAAGTTTGCAGAGCTCTTTCTATATTTTGGTGATTAGTTTCTTGTCTGATATATGGCATGTGGAGATCTTCTCCCATTCTGTGAGGGGTCTCTCTGTTTGTTTAATAGTTTCTTTGGATGTGCAGAAGCTTTTCAATTTGATGTAGTCCAATTGTTTTTTTTTCTGCTTTAGTCTTCCTTGCAATTGGGTTAGATTCATCAAACATGTCCTTGAGGTGTAGGTGGGAAAGTGTTTTACCAATGTTTTCCTCTAAGTATTTGATTGTTTCTGGTCTGACTTTGGGTCTTTGATCCATTTGGAGTTGATCTTTGTTTCTGGTGAGATAAAGTGGGTCAATTTCATTTTTCTGCAAGTTTCAACCCAGTTTTCCCAGTACTATTTATTGAAGAGAGCCTCCTTTTTCCATTTAGTGCTTTGGACCCCCTTATCAAAGATTAGATGTCCATAGGTATGGGGATTTATTTATGGTCTTTAAATTCTGTTCCACTGGTCTGTGTGCCTATTTTTGTTCCAGTACCATGCTGTTTTGATGTTGATGGCTTTATAATATAGTTTAAGGTCTGGGAGTGTGATGCCTCCATTTCAGTTTATTTTCCTCATGATGGTTTTGGCAATTCTAGGTCTTTTCAGGTTCCATTTCTGTTTCTTTTACTCAAGATGGTTTTGGCAATTCTAGGTCTTTTCAGGTTCCAGATAAATGATTGTAGTCTGTAGTCTTTGTTCTATTCTCTTAAAGAAAATTGGTGGAACTTTGATGGGTATTGCATTAAATTTGTATATGGCTCTGGGGAGAATATTCATTATGAAGATGTTTATTATTCCAATCCATGGGCATGGGATATCGTTCCATTTCTTGCTATCAGTTTCTATTTCCCTGAAAAAGGTATTCACAGTTTTCAGCAAATGGGAGTGATTTCTGGATTTCTTCTTCTTCAGATTTAGTGTTTGCATAAAGAAATGCCACTGATTTTTGTACATTGATTTTGTAGCATGATACCTGTCTATATTGCCTAATAACTACCAGTAGTTTTCTGCTGGATTCTTTAGGTTTTTCTATGTATACTATCATATCATCTGCAAATAGTGAGAGCTTGACTTCTTCCCTTCCAATCTGTATTACTTTGATTTCTTTCTCTTGCCTGATTGCTATGGCAAGAACTTCCAATACTATGTTGAAGAGTAACAGTGACATAGGACAGCCCTGTTGAGTCCCCGATCTGAGGGGTATGCTTTCACCTTCTGTCCAATGAGTATGATGTTTGCTGTAGGTTTGCTATATATATAGACTCCAATAACTTGAGGAATTTCTCATCTATTCCCTTTTTTTGTAGAGTTTTGAGCATGAATGGGTGTTGGATTTTGTCAAAGGCTTTCTCTGCATCTATTGAGATAATCATGTGGTTTTTGGCTTTGCATTTATTGATATGGTGAATGACATTGATTGACTTACAGATGTTGAACTAGCCTTGCATTCCTGGGAAGAATCCCACTTGGTCATGATGAACAATCTTTTTGATATGTTGCTGTATCCTGTTGGTCAAGATCTTGTTTAATATTTTGGCATCTAAGTTTCATCAGAAATATTGGTCTATAGTTTTCCTTTTTTGTTCTGTCCCTATCAGCTTTTGGTATCAGTGTGATGTTGGCTTCATAGAAGGTGGAAGAGAGTATTCCTGTTTCTTCAATCTTATGGAAAAGCTTAAGAAGCATGGGTACTAACCTTTTCCTGAGAGTTTTGTAGAATTCCTTTGTGAAGCCATCTGGTCCCGGACTTTTGTTGTTGGGGAGATTCTTAATAACGGTTTCAATTTCTTTGTCTGTGATTGGTGCATTTAGATTTTGTAGTTCTTCTTGGTTCATTTTTGGAAGGACATATGCTTCTAGGAATTATTCCATTTCTTCCAGATTCTCTAGCTTGTTGGAGTATAGTTCTTTATAGAAGTTTCGCAGGATTCACTGGATTTCTGTGGTGTCAGTTGTTATATCTCCTCCATCGTTTACATTTTTTTTTTTTTTGAGAAAACCAACTTTTATTTATAGACAGACTTGTGCCATGTATTCTATTAATTTGAGTCCTCTCTCTTTTTTGTTTCGTGAGTCTGGCTAGGGGTTTTTCAATTTGGTTTAATCTTTCAAAGAACCAACATTTGGGTTCATTGATCTTTTGTATGGTTCTTCTATTTTTGATGTTGTTTATTTCTGCTCTAACTTTAGTGTTTTTTGTCCTTCTGGTTGCTTTAGGGTTCCTTTGTTCCTCTTCCACTAAGTCCTTGAGGTGTGCAGTAACGCCATTCATTTGAGCTTCTTCTTGGTGTTTAATATGTGATTGCATGGCTATAAGTTTCCCCTCTCAGTACTGCTTAAGCTGTGTCTCAAATATTTGGTAAGTTGTGTCTTCATTTTCATTTGTTTCCAGGAACATCTGAATTTCCTGCTTAAGTGAGTTTCTGACCCAGTGGTTCTTAAGGAGTCTGTTGTTTAGTTTCCAAATTCTGTGACTCTTAATAATTTTCTGTTTGTTGTTAAATGTTAGTTTTTTTTTTTTTTTTTTTCCTCCGGGGATATTGCTGGGCTCGGTGCCTGCACCATGAATCCTCCGCTCCTGGAGGCCATTTTTCCCCCTTTTTATTGCCCTAGTTGTTGCAGGCTCATTGCCATTATCATTGCCATTATTGACATTGCTTTGTTGTTGAATAGGACAGAGAGAAATGGAGAGAGGAGTGGAAGACAGAGAGAGAGGGAGACAGATAGATAGACACCTGAAGAACTGCTTCACCGCCCGTGAAGTGACTCCCCTGCAGGTGGGGAGCCAGGAGCTCGAACCGGGATCCTTACGCTGGTCCCTTCGCTTTGTGCCACGTGAGCTTAACCCACTGTGCCACCGCCCGACCCCCTAAATATTAGTTTTTCTTTTTTTTTAATTTTTTATTTAAGAAAGGATTAGTGAACAAAAGCATAAGGTAGGAGGGGTACAACCTCACACAATTCCCACCACCCAATCCCCATAACCCACCCCCTCCCATGGTAGCTTTCCCATTCTCTATCCCTCTGGGGGCATGGACCCAGGGTCGTTGAGGGTTGCAGAAGGTAGAAGGTCTGGCTTCTGTAATTGCTTCCCCGCTGAACATGGGCGTTGACTGGTCGGTCCATACCCCCAGTCTGCCTCTCTCTTTCCCTAGTAGGGTGTGTCTCTGGGGAAGCTGAGCTCCAGGACACATTGGTTGGGTCTTCAATGCAGGGAAGCCTAGCCAGCATCCTGGTGGCATCTGGAACCTGGTGATTGAAAAGAGAGTTAATATATGAAGCCAAACAATTTGTTGAGCATTCAGGGATCCCAAGCTTGGAATAGTGGAGAGGAAGTTTTAGGCAGGAACTCACTGCAAACTCTAGTGTAATCCTGCTTTCAGGTGTATATTTTGCAGTAGTTTATGGATACGTGTGCACATAAGCTCTCTCTCACAGAAACTGGTGTATATCTAGGTTATGGGACTTTGTTAGAAAGTGAACTACCTGAGATGAAATTAGAGTGTACTATTAAAGGAAAGGTCTCACCCGAGTAATGAAGCTGAAGGGTTGTTATTCCACACGTGAAGTCTCTGGATACAGTCTGAGGTGAAGCATGTTGAGATGGCAATCGTTGCTTTGGTTAGGTTGTGATCGGCGGATGCAATATTATTTGGTTTGGATTGGGAGATGCATACAGGAAAGTGGGCCCTATCCAAGGGTTCCAGGACTGGGGGAAGTAGGGGCTCTATAGTGAAGATGTGAGGTTCCTGATGTCTTAGGGTTCAAAAAGACAATCAATAGTTAATATTATCATCACATTATTTGTTAATTGGGTTAACTTTGAAAAGTCCCTTTGTTATGGTTTGCTGTACAGTACCCAGTATCTTGTATATAGCTGTGCTATTGGAAGCTTCTAATCTACTTGGTCTAGGCTTTTGAGAGAGTCTGCATATCAAATACATAGCCTATATATTAAAAAGATTCAGTTTGTCTTTTGAGAAACTTTGAGACATACAATTAATTTTCCCCTCTTATATTAATTAACTACTGATTTATATGTCTACATTTTGCTAGGAGTGTACATAAACATGATTCCCACCACCAAAGGACTGTGACCCATCCCTCCCACCCACTCCCACCCCCCACTGGCCCAGGAAGCTACATGCCTACCCCTCACCACTGGGCTTTTACTTTGGTGCCCTACTTACAATTTGATCAGGTCCTGCTGTTAGTTTCCCTTTCAGATCTTCTAAGTTAGCTTCTGTTGATGAGTGGGATCATCTCATACTCATCTTTATCTTTCTGACTTAGTTCACTTAATATAATTCCTTCCAGCTCTGTCCAAGATGGGTCAGAGAAGGTGCGTTCATTGTTCTTGATAGCTGCATAGTATTCCATTGTGTATATATACCACAGCTTTCTCAGCCACTCATCTGGTGTTGGGCACCTGGGTTGCTTCCAGGTTTTAGCTATTATGAATTGTGCTGCTATGAACATAGGAGTACACACCTCTTTTTGGTTGGGTGTTATGGAGTCCTTGGGGTATAACCCCAGGAGAGGAATTATTGGGTCATATGGAAGGTCCATCTCTAGCCTTCTGAGCCTTTTCCGGACTGCTCTCCACAGAGGCTGTACCAATTTACATTCCCACCAGCAATGTAAAAGGGTTCCTCTGTCCCCACATCCTCTCCAGCATTTGTTGCTGCTGTCCTTTTTGATGTATGCCATTCATACAGGGTTTAGGTGGTATCTTAGTTTTGTCTTAATTTGCATTTCTCTGACAATCAGTGACCTACAGCAGTTTTTCATATGTTTGTTAGCCTTTTGCATCTCCTCTGTGGTGAATGTTTTGTTCATTTCCTCTGCCCATTTTTGGATGGGGTCATTTGCTTTTTTGTGGCTAAGTTTGCTGAGCTCTTTATATGTTTTGGTGATTAGTTTCTTGTCTGATGTCTGGCATGTGGAGATCTCCCATTCTGTGAGGGATCTCTCTGTTTGTTTAATAGTTTCTTTGGATGTGCAGAAGCTTTTCAATTTGATGTAGTCCCATTGGTTTGTTTCTGCTTTGGTCTTCCTTGCAATTGGGTTTGATTCATCAAAGATGTCCTTGAGGTGTATGTGGGAAAGTGTTTTACCAATGTTTTCCTCTAAGTATTTGATTGTTTCTGGTCTGACATCTAGGTCTTTGATCCATTTGGAGTTGATTTTTGTTTCTGGTGAGATAAAGTGGTTCAATTTCATTCTTCTGCATGTTTCAACCCAGTTTTCCCAGCACCATTTATTGAAGATAGCCTCCTTTTTCCATTTAATCCTTAGGGCCCCCTTATCAAAGATTAGGTGCCCATAGGTGTTGGGATTTACTTCTGGGCTTTCAATTCTCTTCCACTGGTCTGTGTGCCTATTTTTGTTCCAGTACCATGCTGTTTTGATGATGATGGCTTTATAATATAGTTTAAGGTCTGGGAGTGTGATTCCTCCATTTCTGTTTCTTTCCTCAAGATGGTTTTGGCAATTCTAGGTATTTTCAGGTTGCAGATAAATGATTGTAGTGTTTGTTCTATTCTCTTAAAGAAGCCTGGTGGAACTTTGATGGGTATTGCATTATATTTGTATATGGCTCTGGGGAGAATATTCATTTTGATGATATTTATTCTTCCAATCCATGAGCATGGGATATCTTTCCATTTCTTGATATCAGTTTCTATCTCCTTGAGTAGTGACTCATAGTTTTAAGTATACAAGTCTTTCACTTCTTTGGTCAACTTTATTCCTCGTTATTTGATTGATTTTGCTGAAACAGTAAATGGGAGTGATTTCTGGATGTCTTCATCAGATTTAGATTTTGCATAAAGAAATGCCACTGATTTTTGTACATTGATTTTGTAGCCTGATACCTTGCTATATTACCTAACAACTTCCAGTAATTTTCTACTGGATTCTTTAGGTCTTTCTATGTATACTATCATATCATCTGCAAATAGTGAGAGCTTGACTTTTTCCCTTCCAATCTGTATCCCTTTGATTTCTTTCTCTTGCCTGATTGCTATGGCAAGAACTTCCAATACTATGTTGAAGAGTAACGGTGACAGTGGACAGCCCTGTCTCGTCCCCGCTCTGAGGGGGAATGCTTTCAGCTTCTGTCCATTGAGTGTGATGTTGGATGTAGGTTTGCTATATATAGACTCCACTATCTTGAGGAATTTCCCATCTATTCCCATTTTTTGTAGAGTTTTAAGCATGAATGGGTGTTGGATTTTGTCAAAGGCTTTCTCTGCATCTATTGAGATAATCATGTGGTTTTTGGCTTTGCTTTTATTGATGTGATGAATGACGTTGATTGATTTACGGATGTTGAACTAGCCTTGCATTCCTGGGATGAATCCCACTTGGTCATGATGAACAATCTTTTTGATGTGTTGCTGTATCCGGTTGGCCAAGATCTTGTTTAATATTTTGGCATCTATGTTCATCAGAGATATTGGTCTGTTGTTTTCCTTTTTTGCTCTGTCCCTGTCAGCTTTTGGTATCAGGGTGATGTTGGCTTCATAAAAGTTGGAAGGGAGTATTCCTGTTTCTTCAATCTTATGGAATAGCTTAAGAAGCATGGGTACTAACCTTTTCCTGAGAGTTTTGTAGAATTCCTTTGTGAAGCCATCTGGTCCCAGACTTTTGTTGTTGGGGAGATTCTTAATAACGGTTTCAATTTCTTTGTCTGTGATTGGTGCATTTAGATTTTGTAGTTCTTCTTGGTTCAGTTTTGGAAGTGCATAGGTTTCTAGGAATTGTTCCATTTCTTCCAGATTCTCTAGCTTGGTGGCATATAGTTCTTTATAGAAGTTTCGCAGAATTCTTTCAAAGAACCAACATTTGGCTTCATTGATCTTTTGTATGGTTCTTTTATTTTCTATGTTGTTTATTTCTGCTCTAACTTTAGTGATTTCTGTCCTTCTGGTTGCTTTAGGGTTCCTTTGTTCTTCTTCCTCTAAGTCCTTGAGGTGTGTAGTAAGGTCGTTCATTTGGGCTTCTTCTTGGTGTTTAATATGTGATTGTATGGCTATAAGTTTCCCTCTCATTACTGCTTTTGCTGTGTCCAAATATTTTGATAGGTTGTGTCTTCATTTTCATTAGTTTCCAGGAACATTTGAATTTCCTGTTTGAGTGAGTCTCTGACCCAGTGGTTCTTAAGGAGCATGTTGTTTAGTTTCCAAATTCTATGTCTTTTAATAATTTTCCGTTTGTTGTTAAAAGTTAGTTTTACTCCACTGTGGTCTGAGAAGATACTTGGGATGATTTCAATGCTCTTGAATTTATTGATGCTGTCTTTGTGGCCTAACATGTGGTCTATCCTTGAGTATGTGTTATGTGGATTTGAAAAGAAGGTGTATTCCAGTTTTTTGGGGTGGAGGAGTCTGAAAATGTCCAAGAGGTCTAGTCTGTCAATCTCTTCATTCAATTCTCTTGTATCTTTATTGGTTCTCTGCTTTTTTTATCTGTCTACGTGTTAGAGTGGGGTATTGAAGTCTCCCACTATTATTTTATTACTATTGATGTATTTTTGAAATTCTTTCAGTAGATGCTTAATGTATTTTAGATGGTCCCTCGTTGGGTGCATAGCTCAAAGGCTAGCCGCTTCTCAGTCCGCCATCTTCCGGGAAACCCCCCCCTCCAGACTTTTTAAAAGGATTTCTCAAAAATGAAAACTAGCTCCAAGTCTTTTGATCCAATGAGAGCTATACTCAAGAAGTCTTTGGATCCACCCTCAGGGTCGCGGTGGACCCTGGAGACTCCCAAGAGGAAGCCCCCGAGCTAAAGTGCTCTCTCCGGGTCCTCTGCCCGCCGTGCTCTGCAACCGGCGGAGGAGCCGCCTTCCTGGGCTGGCGGAGGACAATGCCCGGCGCACTCGCCATGCCAGGCGCCGCCTGGGAATTCTGGAGCCCCGCTAGTCCGTGTCACCTTTACTCTAATTCTTAACCCAAATTAAATTGTAATCACTTCTTTGGTGTCACCCCTTATTGACTGGCCTGCTAAAGGCAGAAAATCCTACCGTTGCCGATGATGCGATCAGAGCACTCGCTATTAGCGACTTCTCAGTCCGCCATCTTCCTCCCCCCCTCCCTAAATATTAGTTTTACTCCACTGTGCTCTGAGAAGATACTTGGGATGATTTCGATGTTCTTGAATTTATTGATGCTGTCTTTGTGGCCTAACATGTGGTCTATCCTTGAGTATGTATTATGTGGATTTGAAAAGAAGGTGTATTCCAGTTTTGGGGGCTGAAGGACTCTGAGAATGTCCAGAGGGTCTAGTCTGTCAATCTCTTAATTCAATTCTCTTGTATCTTTGTTGGTTCTCTGCTTTGTTGATCTGTCTAAGTGTGAGAGTGGGGTATTGAAGTCTCCTACTATTATTGTATTACTATTGATGTATTTTTGAAAGTCTTTCAGTAGGTGCTTGATGTATTTAGATGGTCCCTCATTGGGTGCATAGATGCTAATAATTTTTAAGTCTTCTTGGCTGATTGATCCTATAATCATTGTGTAATGTCCTTGCCTATCTTTTATTACTTTATTTAATTTAAAATCTATAGTGTCTGAGATAAGAATGGCTTTTCGTGCCCTTTTTTGTGGTCCGTTAGCCTGTATGATAGTTTTCCATCCTTTCAATTTAAGTCTGTGTTTATCTTGTGTTAGATGGGATTCTTGTAAGCAGCATATGGTTGGGTTATGTTTTCTGATCCATCCTCCCATTCTGTACCTTTTTATGGGTGAGTTTAAGCCATTGACATTTATTGATGTTATGGATTTAATGTATTGTAGTGCCATTGTTCAAAAAGTTTTTTTTGTTTGTTCTGATATATTGCAAGTATTATAGCGATGTTCTTGTTTATAAGAGGTCTTTTAGAACCTCTTTCAGTGCCGGCTTGGTGATGGTTGCCTCCTTTAACTGTTGTTTGTCTACGAAGGTTTTGATCCCTCCATCTAGTTTGAATGAAAGTCTAGCAGGATATATTATCCTTGGTTGAAACCCTTTTTCATTCAGGGCTCGATAGATATATTGCCTTTCTCTTCTGGCTTTTAGAATTTCAGTGGAGAAGTCTGCAGATAATCTTATGGGTTTTCCCTGTATGTGACTTTTTGTTTCTCTCTCTTGCAGCCTTTACAATCTTTTCTTTATCCTTACTCCTACTCATTGAGACTATGATGTGTCTTGGTGTCTTCAGGTCTGGGTTCATTCTGTTTGGTACTCTCTGGGCCTCTTGAATCTTGATGTCCTCTCTGTTATTCAGGTCTGGAAAGCTTTCTTCTAATATTTCCTCTAGAGTTTTTTCTTCCCCTTCCTTTCTTTCTTCCTCCAGCAGGGCAATTTTATGAATGTTACTTCTTTTGAGATCATCCCATATGTCTCTGTTGTTGTTTTCAGTGTCTCTCAATCTATTTTTGAGCTCTTTCACCTCTTTGTTACTTTTCTCTAACTCATCCTCTGTCTGACTAATTCTGTTTTCTTCTTCTGTTAATCTGCTTTCCCTTGCCTCAGCTTCTTTCTTCATTACAGCTATTTCAACTTTCAGTTCTCTAATTGCCTCAAGATAATCAGTATTTTCCTTGGGGGTCTCAACTGTTGTTTCCCTAATACTGCCATTCCTTTCCTCCATGTTGTTTTCATTTCTGTGATTAATAAGTTTATTATTGCTTGCATACTTTTCTTATCTATGGTAACTTCTGGCTGATTTGTAGTTTCTTCTGGGCTCTGTCTTCATTCATTGGGGTAGCAGTTTTATTTGTTTTTGATCTACCCATTTTTTTGGTTTATGTGTTTCTTTTTTTATGCTCTGTTGTTCCTTGTTGTTGTGTCTTGAGTACAAGCAACACTGTACTAAATACCTTTATGACAATTGCACTCACTAACCTCAGGAATTACAGTAGCAACTGAAGCAAGTATTGAAGCAGTTTAGTCGTTACCAGTTAGCCAAAAAATTTCTCCAGTCCATGAAAAAATAGTAATCAAATTCCAGTGAAGAAGAAAGGGAAAAGAAAGAAGGGATAGCAGGAATAGGCAGTTATGCAAATCTACTATCCACTGTATATTCTAGGGGTAACAAGAGGAGAAAGGGAAGTAGAGCAGAGATACACACATAGAGAGTCCACTCTGAGTCAGATTTCTTCCCCAAAATAATTCACAAATTCAGAAAGGCAAAGAAGAAAGGAAGAAGTGTGTGACAAGACAAAAAAAGAAAAGAAAGAAAAAAGAGACAAGAGAGAGGAAAGAGAAAAGATAAGAAAAAGAGCTGTAATTAAAGAGCAGTGAAAGGAAAGTGTTTTTTTATTACTTTATTTTTAATTTGATTTAATTTAATTTTTTTAATTAGCTAGGAGGAGGAGGGAGGGGAGATCCTGTAGAGGAGGTAGGAGTAATGAGACAAGTTCCTCCCACAATAGATAAGATGCCCACTACCCTAGCAATGAAAGATTCCCTAAGAGTTAATCTGATCAACCTAAAGTGGGGGGGGATATATGCCTTTATATAATATTAATAATAAAATAGAGCAGGGTAAAAAAAAAAAAAAAAACCCGTTCCATATTACCTCAAAGCTCATGATCAGAGGCAGCTGATAGTTAAGAAAGAGGAGAAAAAAAAAAAACCTCAGGATTAGACAAGGATAGCTTAAATAGACAGTTATGCAAATCTACTATCCACTGTATATTCTAAGGGTAGCTAAAGGAGGAAGGGAAGTTGAGCAGAGAGAGTCCACTCTGAGTCAGAATTCTTCCCCAAAATAATTCCCAAATGTGTATGAGTGAATTCAAAAAAGCACACTATTTTGGTGGTATGGGGGATGGGGCCTGTGGCTTTGGAATCTGTAAGATTAAGTAAGAAAGGATGACAAGAATGAGAAAAATAAATAAAAAAAAGAGGGAGAGAAAAAGAAAAAGATAAGAAAAAGAACAGTCATAAAAGAGTGGCAAAATTAAAGAGTTTTTTATTTATTTATTTTTAATTATTTAATTAGCTATGTGGGGTGAGTTGGGGGGGTTGGCTACTTAGAAAGAAAAAAGGCCAGAGGTTTCAGAAGGGTATAGACTTAAAATGAATGATACTCCCTGGTGGGACAGGAATCTTGGTAAAGAAAGAAGCTCAGCGGGGGAGCCTGCTAGGAGCTGGTCCCCAGGGACTGGTTATAGGGGGGAGGAGGGGGAGTCGGGCTGTAGTGCAGTGGTCTAAGCGCAGGTGGCGCAAAGCACAAGGACCGGCATAAGGATCCCGGTTCGAATCCCGGCTCCCCACCTGCAGGGGAGTCGCTTCACAGACAGTGAAGCAGGTCTGCAGGTGTCTATCTTTCTCTCCTCCTCTCTGTCTTCCCCTCCTCTCTCCATTTCTCTCTGTCCTATCCAACAACGACAACAACAATAATAACTACAACAATAAAACAACAAGGGCAACAAAAGGGAATAAATAAAATAAATATAAATAAATAAATAAATAAAGCTAAAAAAAAGAAAGAAAAAAAATAGGGGGGAGGAGGAGAGGTGTGCTTAATATTTTAAAAGGAAAAAAAAAATTCCTTTTTTTCTACTCTGTTTTTTAACCCAAATTAAGTTATAGTCACCTCCTTGGTGTCACCGCTAGGACCCCTTATTGACTGACCTACTAAAGGCAGAAAATCCTACTGTTTCCAGAAGATATGGTCAGAGCTCATGCAACTACCAGCTTCTCAGTCTGCCATCTTCCAGGAAAACCCCATCATTTATTTTTCTATAGCTTCCTTTGCGATTCTCTCTTTATCTTTGTCATTGTTGTTATCATATATGCCTCAGTGTTCTGGATTTAAGGGTCTATATTTTTTTCCAATTTGGTTAAGTTATTGGCTTATATTTCTTGAGAAAATGTATGTCCCTTACTCTTTCTCCTCCTTCTGGTACCCCTATGGTGTGAATGTTGTTCTTCATGATGCTGTCTTATAAATCTCACAAAACTTTCCCTTTCTTTCTCTTTTTCTTTTTTCACATTTCCCTCTACCTTATTCTTCAGCTCACCACTCCAACACTTGGCTCTATCTTTCTTCTGCTGGGCCACTCTGCTGTGTATTTTAGCTCAGCTACTATATTAACTATATTTCTCATTCCTGTCATTACAATCTTTATGCTTTATTTGGCCACACAATTTTCTTCCATAGAACTCATTTTGGTGACCATTACAAGGACTGTGATTTTGAGGTCAGTTTTATGAACTTTACAGAGATCTGCTGAATTGGGTATTTTCTTCCAGTTACTTTCTTCTTCCAATTCTGTATGTAATTTCCTCTGCCTTCTTGTTTTCTTCAGTAGGATCTTAGAAATTTGGTTCAGGTGTCTGTGTTTTAATCTGAGTATTGGCTAGATGCTCAGCATTTCATATGTTTCAGGAAGACTTCAGAAAAGGAATATCTGTGATTAAGACATTGTGATTCTCTAATGTCCAGAATGAGAAAGGGGTTAAGAAAATGATTGCCTGGGTGGGGGAGATAGCATAATGATTATGCAAATATACTCTCATGCCTGAAGCTCCTAAATCTCAGGTTCAATTCCCCGCAGCTCTATAATACATAGCTGAGCAGTGCTCTGGTGTATCTCTGTATCTCTCTCTGAATTTCTCTCAAAAATAAAATAAAAATATTTTTAAAAAAGAAAATGATTGCCTAAGCCACCATCAATTGTAATGATCTGAAACGTGAATAAATACATCATGTTTAAAATGAATATACTTATTGTAGAAACATTATAAAATGAAAAGTAACATGATTATTGTACGTTGGCTGTCTTCATCAAAATGATTTATTAAATGTAAAAGGAAAGTCCAGTAGAACATAAAATAAATAATAAGTGGTTACATTCTTTAAATAACGAAGGAATGGTTTTACACATGCTTATTTATCATTCCAGGACACTTTTCATTAATATAGAGAGACAAAGAGGGAGATACACTTTGGAATCTAAGCTTCCCCCATTAACATAGTACTTCTCACCTGTCACAAAAGTTCAGGCCTGAGCAAATTGTGGTATATATACACAGTGGAATACTATTCAGCTATAAAAAATGGTGACTTCACCATTTTCAGCCAATCTTGGATGGACCTTTAAAAATTCATGTTAGGTGAAATAATTCAGAAACAGAAGGATGGATATGGGATGATCTCACTCTCGGGAATAATTTGAAAAACAAGATCAGAACAGAAAACACAGGTAGAACCTGAACTGGAATTGGTGTATTGCACCAAAGTAAAATATTCTGAGAATACAGTCCGAAAAGGATGACAGAGGACCTAGTCGGGATTGTATTGTTATATGGAAAACTAAGAAATGTTAGACATGTACAAACTATTGTATTTACTGTTGAAATTAATGTAAAACATTAATTTCTCAATAAAGAAATTTAAAAAAATCTAATAAAATAAAAGCTCAGACCTATGCCATGTGTACAGCAACACATTGACCTTACACATTGAGCTATCAATTTTGTTCAGGAACACACACTATTTCTTTTTCTTTACATACAAAAATATCAGTTCCTTTATTACCAGAAGTAAATTTCACTTTTGTTTTTGGTTATTTCTCTCCAAGGTGGAAGGTATGTAATAAACATTTTTAAAAATATGTCAGGCTCAGAAAAAAATAGAAAAAAATAAAAATAAAAAACTAGAATACTCATGGACTCTTTGAAATGTAACTAAATTAAACCTACTATTTTAGTTATAAATAATTAAAATAAAATGGAGACCCCCAAATATTCATCTGTAATATTCCAGCCTTTAGGTGGATGATTAGTCAACAATTTGTTTGGCTTTATATTTTAAATCTTACTTCAGCCACCAGGTTCCAGATGCTAACATGATGCAACAGGAACTTCCCTGGGTATAAGACCCTATCAATGTGTCCTGGAGCCCTACTTCCCCAAAGCCCCACCTTACTAGGGAAAGAGAGAGACAGGCTGTCAACACCGATGTTCATTAGGGAAGAATTTACAGAAGCCGGACCTTTCACCTTCTGCACCCATAATGACCCTGGGTCCGTACTCCTAGAGGGATAAAGAATAGGAAAGCTATCAAGGGAGGGGATAGGATAAGAAGTTCTGGTGGTGGGCATTGTGTGAAGTTGTACCCCTCTTATCCTATGGTTTTTTTTTAAGCATCTGCTTTTTATAAATAAAAATTAAACATATATATATATATATATATATATATTACTAATGTAACAGTGATTATAAGATTATAAGATAATAAGATAATAGGGATATCATTTTGCACCACTCCCTCTGTCATATTTCTCTGTGCTCTCCCCCCAATGGTAGGTATCATAGTTCTCTCAAGATCATATTTATGTGTTAGCCTTATATATGTACACATATATTTTTTTCAAGTTTGTGTGTTTCAATTCTCTATATCCTATTTGTGAGTAAAACTAGTAAGACAGGGTGCAATATAGGTAGAACAATTGCTACTCAAAGAGACTCTTATGCTTGAGGGTCCACATTTTTAGGCCCAATCCCCACCAGCCAGAGCCAAGTGGCTCTCTGTGGCCCACTGAGTTTCTAAATAAATCCTGGTTGTATTTGGTAAGTTGTTTTTTGTTTTTCTTTATTTTTTTTTTATAAAATGGAAAAATGACTAGACTATAGGATAAGAGGGATACATTTCCACACAATTCCTGCCACCAGAACCCTGTATACAATTTCCTTCCTTTCTCATTCTTTATCCCTGTGGGAAGGAAAATGGAACCAGAATCAGTATGGGGTGCAGAAGGTGGAAGGTCTGTAATTTCTTCCCTGCTGAATATGGGGCCATTGGCATGTAGATCCACACTCCCAGCCTGTCTCTTTCTTTCCCTAGTGGGGCAAGGATCTGGAGAAACAGTGCTCCAGGACATATTGGTAAGGTCATCTGCCCAGCAAAGTCATCTTTTAGCATCTGGAACCTAGTGGCTGAAAAAAAGTTAAGATAAAAAGCAGAAAAAAATTGTTAACTACTCATGAACCTAAAGGCAAATATATTGCAGATGAAGATTTGGAGTCTCTGTTTTGGAAAAGGTAGTAGGTCTATTTTAGGTATATCCCAAAGGGCTCATGACTTTACTGGTTTTTGCCTGTGCCTGACATCTAATATGCAGGTGGACCCAGTTTATTGTCTGGGGAGGTGGCGTTATAGTTGGTAAAAGGACTAGAAAGCTGGATCGGGGAAGAGAGTAGCTCCCAAAATAGGGGGAAAGTATATAAATATCCTCAACTGTAAACACCATCAATTTGATCTGGGGGTCCATATTTAGCACAGGAACCTATGCCTTCTGCATCCCTGTAGGTCTGAGCTCATTCTGTGGCCATACTTAAGTGTACAGATTACAATCTACAAGGACCTAGGATCAAGCCCCTGGCCCCACCTGCAGGGGAAAAAAAACCCTCAAGAGTGGTAAAACAGGGCTGCAGGTATACCTATCTCTTTACCCTTCTCTATCTCCTATCTTCTATAGGAACATTCCAGGCTGCACTAAATTCAGGACCTATCTTCCTTGGGTAGTAGGTAGAGTATGTTGTTCAATCTCCCTTGGGAGAATGGAATATTGCCTACCATGTTTGATCCACATTGAAGGAAAGGTCCTATAGGGGTCCACAAGGAGTCCATTATGTTGTTCCTGATGAAGATTACCAGTGACAGTGGTGAGAGGGATCTGTTAGAGGTCTAGGTTGAAGTCCTTAGGCCTAAATCCTTATAGATTGTAGTCTGTGCACTTAAGCAGGTATGCCATCGCCTGCAGCCACCCCATTTTAAATTTTCAGTGTCCACTAGGTGACTATGTTTATAATCAACACCATATTTCTTGAATTGTTTACTTAGATCTTTCTTTTTCTGTAGTTATCCAGTTTTCCAGATAGCATGGTTAGTAAATTTAGGTAAAAAAGGTTTCAGTCACTTCATATAAATGATCCTGAAATCCTTTAGACCAATAGCCTAAATCACAGAAGGAAGCAGGATCAAACATGAGCTCAATAGAGTAGTGACACTTTTAAAATTATTTTTATTTTTTATTGCCACCAGTGTTATCACAGGTTTTCTGTGACTGCACAAATAATCCACCACTCCCCATAGCAAGCTTTACTTTTTTTTTTCTTTTTATTGGCTAAGTCAGAAAGAAACTAAGAGGGGAGGGAAGAGAGAGAGAAAGAGAAAAAGAGCCACCTGCAGTCCTGCTTTGAGGTTCTTGAAACTTCCCTCTTGGAAGTGAGAACCAGGGGCTTGATCCCAGGTCTTTGCTCTTGCTGTAATATGTATCCTCAACTGGGTGCACCATCACTTGGTCAAACACTCTAATTTTGCTTGGTAAAGATCTATTTCATTCTTGATAACTGAGAAGAAAAGATGAGTAATGAATTCATCTATTCTCTTTATCTCTGCTTTAGCGGTTTATGCCACCCACACCCAGAAATATCACATGATAGTGGGCTCAGCAATGGCACCGCCTATGCATTTTCAAGCAATAAGACCACCTTCTCCTCTGAAGATATGAATCTTGATATGCATTTCATAGGAGCAACATATTGTTGGTAATGATTTTGGAGGGATATCTTTTCAGGGTTTCAATAATTGACATCCATGAGCTGAGCCCCAATCTCAAGCATCACCCATGATTTTCTGGACATCACTTATTTTAGTCAAGGGTATTTTGATATACATATACCTCTGAAAATAAAGTTATATTACTTCCTCTTTATTAAATCATATTAATATATTTAGAAATATATTTTTAAAAAGATCATTTTCTTACTTATTTGGATAGAAACATAGAGAAATCATCAGAATGGAGAGATAGAGATACCTTCAGCAGTGCTTTACCACTTGCAGAGCTTCTGTCCTGCAGATGGGGACCAGAGTCTTGAAGCCAGGTCCTTGTGCATTGTCACATGTGTGCTCACCTGGGTGTGCTACCTCCCAACACCTCTATCACTTCCTCTTAACCTGACTCTACACTGCAGTTGGGAATGTTATAGAAGTGAACCTCTGTTATCTTATAATTTTGGAAATCAATATTAAATCACTAATAAAAATAAATTAAAATAAAAAAAACCATTTGCCTTTATTGAAATCTTTGGGAGAATCATAGAAATATACCACATGGATAGTGTGATGCTTTCAATTCTGGATTCCCCTGCATTGAAAAAAACTTTTGGTGCCATTCATTTTTTCTATCTCTTTGCCTCCCTATCTCTATTTAGACAAAACAAAACAAAAAAAGAAAGAGAAATGTTTGATAGAGCTAATTCAATTTTCTACTGTTTAACCCTTCAAATTAATGTTATTAACCCATCTTTTAATAATTGACATATTTTTCTGAATATATATATATTTATGAACTTTAATAATTATTTACCAATTTCAAATGTTGATTATTATTTTAATAAATTTAAAAATAAATTATAACCTTGCAGATTTTTTTTGTCCTTAACACATTAAACGTATTAGCAGCAGAGGAAATAGTTTACTTTCAAGAGCCTCAGATTTACATGCCTGAAGCTTCCAGTTGAATCCTAGTTGCTACATAAATTGGTTGAGTTCTCTGAATTTCTTTATTTCTCATGTTAAATACTCTGTATCTTCATATTTAATATATAAAACGAATGCATAAAAGAGGTGCCAAGAAATGGCTCAGTCAGTAGAGTTCAAATTGCACCATACACAATGATTCAGTTCAAACTTCCAAAGCATTTGTGAAGACCATTCATAGTACTGGGGGAGGGGGGTGTTCCATTTATACTGAAACAGTCCTGTGGTGTCTCACATTCTATTTCACTCCCACTTTTTCTATCTGAAAATAATAAAGTAGAAAGTCTTTGCGGATGAGTGGCTTCTTACCCATTTTGTGGGTTTCTCTCACTGTGAAATAATGTTTTAAATGCCAGTTCATAAGCATTGGAGTCATGTTTGTATAAGAGCAAAGTGCCACTAAATCATTGTTGTCAATGTCATCTTCAGATAAACTTATTTCTGTCAGTGATTTTCTTCTTCCACTAGTTGGTATTAATTATTCTAAGAGTTTAACATCTCTCTTTGGTTAAAGTGAAACTTTCTACTTACACAGCAATGCATTCTTATTCATTTAATTAATATTTACATCTCAAATAGTATCACCAGTTTTTTAATTAAGTACACTTTTAAGATTTATTAACCAAGGAAGCATTGACTGGTCACTCACTTTGTGAGACTCAGCTTCCTAAATTGTCAGGATCAATTTGTCTTTTTTGTTTCCTTCTGGAAAACATGGACTCTGGAAAGGAGAAAAGCCCAAATTTTATAAACCATAGACATTCCAATAAAATTATTATTCATTTTTTTCTTCCAAGAAATGGAAGCCCAGTCCATGTACACATAACCTGTACATATTGCCACTCAGTTACACATCAAGAACCACTCCTGCATTTTAATTAAACATTAATAACAAAAATAAAAAAATAACATATAACACTAATCAAATATACTGAAAAACTACAAAATATTTCAATATGCTTAAAATAGGTGTGGGTTTATGGCAGTACTGCATACATAAATGCTCTGTTCTTGTGTACTCTACCTGAGCATTTATTTTTCTTATGTTATTGTATTAGTGATTTAATACTGACCAATAAGATTGTGAGATAAGACTGGTACAATTTTGTACAATTTAGTTACCATCACCAAAGTTCCCTATCCCATCTTCTCTACTGGAAGTTTCCCTATTCTTTTCTAAATTTATTTTGATTAGTTATTTAATATTGATTTACAAAAGTATAGGGTAATAGGAAGATAAGTCCATATTGTTCCCAACACCAGAGTTCTGTGTCACCATCTTCACTGGAAACACCAGTAGTTCTTCCAAAGTCACAGATATGAGCTGATTCTCTATCTCTATCTCTATCTCTATCTCTATCTCTATCTCTATCTCTATCTCTATCTCTATCTCTATCTCTATCTCTATCTCTATCTCTATCTGTCATATTTATTTTTAAATTTTTAATATTTATTTATTCATTTTCAATTTTTTTTGCCCTTGTTTTATTGTTATTATTATTGTAGTTGTTATTGTATAGGGCCGAGAGAAATGGAGAGAGGAAGGGGAGACAGATATGGGTAGAGAAAGATAGATACCTGCAGACCTGCTTCACTACCTGTGAAGTGATTCCCCTGCAGCTGGGGAGCTGGTGGTTTGAACCGGGATCCTTATGTCGGTCCTTGTGCTTTGCAACACCTGCGCTTAACTTCTGCTCTACCGCTCAACTCCCCTATCTTTCTATTCTATTTTTGCCCAGTTTTTCAATGTTGCAGCCTTCATTTCCTTTATAAGTCACCACTAAACCTATTATAATTTATGGGGTTCTTTCTTTCTATTCCTCTTTTCTCTCAGATAACAGAAATTGTGTCTGGCTTCCTCCAGTGTTTTCCAAATCTGCTTCTCTTTTAGTGATGGCACAAAAACAAGAATACTGGTGACAAATACTTCAGGTCCTGGTGGAATGGGGATACAGAATTATCTGGTTTTCATCCCCTATCATTTACCCCTCTGGGAGTATGGTGAATAATTGCTTTTACACTGGGCATGGATGTTGGCAAATCAGTCCATACCCCTAGTATGATTCTAGAAAAAAGAAAATTTTTAAAAAATTTTTAATGATCTAATTAATAATGATCTACAACACTGTGGGGTAAGAGGGGTACAACTCCATACAATCCATACCACCAGAGTTCCTAGCCCCTCCATTCAAAGTTTCTCTATTCTTCATTCTTCTGGGAGTATAGACTAAAGATCTTTATGGGTGCAGAAGGTAGGAGGTCTGACTTCTGTAACTGCCTCTACACTGAACCTGGGCATTGACAAATTGATCCATCCCCTTAGCCAGTTTCTATCTTTCCCTAGAGGAGTAGGGCTCTGCAGAGGTAGAGTTCCAAGACTCATTGGTGAGGTCATCTCTTGAGGGAAGTCAGACTGGTATCATGGTAGCATCTATAAATTGGTGGCAGAAAATCATTAAAATATAAAGCATAAAAAATAGCAATCAGAAAAACTAAAGGTAACAATATAGCAGCTGTGATTTGGGGTCTTTATTTTGGAAGAAGCTAGGAAACCTATTTTAGGTATATTCTAAGGGGCTCATGACTTTATTAATTTTTGCTTGAGTCTGATAGTGTGCAAATGGGCTAAAAGTGTTGTCTGGGGAGATTGTGTCAAACTCAGGAATACAGAGAGCTGTATCAGGACAGAGAGTAGCTCCCAAATATTGGACAAATACATAAATACTGTTAACTGTAAACCCCCTGGATCTGACCCAGGGCCTATAGCACAGGAATCTGTGTAACCTCTGCATCTCTTTCAGTCTGAACTCATATTCCATGGTTATAGCTAGTGATGTTCTAAGCTGTATTCATTTCAGCATCACTCTTCCTCTGCTTTATCCCTCTAGGAATATGGATCAAAGATCTTTATGGAGTGCAGAAAATGGAAGGTCTAGATTCTGTAATTTCTTCTCTGATGAACATGGGCATTCACAGGTGGATCCATATCCCCAGCATGTTTCTCTATTTCCATACTGGGGTAGGGTTCTGGGGAGGTGAGGTTCTGGGACACAATAGTGAATTAATCTGCCCAGGGAAGTCAGGTTGGTGTCATGGTAGCATCTACAACTTGGTAACTGAAAAGCATTAAGACATAAAGCAGAAAAAAAAAAATAATTAGGAACCTAGAGGTAAGAATATAGCAGGTGAGATTGGAGGTCTTCATGCTGGAAGAAGCTAAGAAGGTATTTTCTTACTTAATTTAGAAAAAAGTATTTGATAGTGGATATATAATATATATAATATAATATATAACAGCATATATGATAATGTATATAATTAATATAGAATGTATAATATAATATATAATATATAATTGCTTATTGCAATTATATACTAAAATATTGATTTTCTTATGTTTATGTAAATACAGTCTCTATATAGAAGTAAACTATAACACTTTCATATGAAAAATACTGAAAATAAGATAACGTTTATCACTTTATCTCTCTTTAATAAAGGGGGCCTCACTTTCATGGGTATGGCCTTTGCAGATATGGATAGAGACAAAGAAAGAGAGCCAGAGAGATACTCTGCTGTCTCTCCCATTTACCTAAGTTGTCTCATAGCAGTGAAACCCCAGTGACAACAACAAAATAGGAAATACAGAGAAAGTATGATCCATATGTTCAGCAAATGAAAGCATGAGCAAATGAGGTGTTAATTTTAAAGTTGAGACTATTTTTCTGGACCTGGTCAAAGGAAATATATGAGAAGATATGAAGGTAGGAACAATCTAGAGCAGGTCTGTGAACATAGTCTTTAAGAAGAAATATTAAGCATGGTGAGCTGAATAAGATCTAAGGTATTATTACAGGGATTTTAAAATCAAGGTCATTTTAATAGTAAACTCATACAAAACCCAACTTTATTTTTTTTTCACTGACTGAAAGATTATGAGTAATTTGGGGAAAATAACTCACCTGGATAAAATGCCTCCTTTGTTATGCAAATAACCAGGTTTCGGTCTAGTCTTTGCAACACAAGAGGAAGTCTAGACATCACAGTATCTTACATTGTCCTCCTCTGTTTGCTTCCTCAGTTTCAGTTTCACTTTATCTCTTTATATCTAGGGTGGGGGGGAGTCATGTCAGCACAGTGAATTCCTTGAAATGATGATGATGATGATGATGATGATTTAGTCCTTAAACAGTAGTCAGAATTTAATATCTCCTGCCATTGTGAATCAAGACAGGAGCCTAGAAAAAAATCCAAGTAAATCAGAAGCAACTATAAGTAAGGAAGATATCCAAAGAATAATTAAAGTGTTAATTATGGAAATGAGGATAGTTGTTGAGGTAAGATTATAAGAAATCGGGAAATGATTAACCCCCCACCTAATAAAGAAAATAAAAAAAGAAAGAAATAGGGAAATGACAGATGAGATAAGACCATAAAGGAAAATACTAGCTTCTCCGAGGATAAGAGGGAACTCAAAGTTGAAATAGCTGAGCTAAAATGAAAACCAGCAGAATAAGCTAATACTACAACTGAATTGAAGAAGGAAGCTTAGGGAAGGGAAAGCAGATTAAAAGAAGCAGAAAACAGAATTATCCAGACAGAGGATAAGCAATAGAAAACTAAGAAGCAGGTAAAAGAGCTAAAAAAAAAAAAAATGGATTGGGAGACACTGTGAACAACAACAGAGACATTTGGGATGATCTCAAAAGAAGTAACATTTGCTTAGTTGGCCTACCAGAGAAAGAAAGAGGGGAATGGGAAGTAAACAAATGGAAAGTAAACATCCTAGAAGAAATAATAGAGAAAAAATTTCCAACCCTAAACAACAGAAAGGATTATAAGATTCAAGAGGCCTAGAGAGTCCCAAACAGAATCACCCCAAACCTGAAGACACCAAGACACATCATAATTACAATGAAGAGAAGTAAGGATAAAGAAAGGATCCTAAAGGCTGCAAGAGAAAAACAAAAAGTTGAGGGGAAAATCCATAAGACTTCTCCACTCAAACTCTAAAAGCCAGAAAAGATGGCAAGATATCTATCAAGTACTCAGTGAAAAAGGGTTTCACCAAGAATAATATGTCCTGCTAGATGTTCATTCATACTATATGGATTATATTCCTTCATGAGGATAATTTCTGGAACCATCCGTTCTACCCCGGTTCCATGGCTGCCAGTTCTTAGCAACATCGCCCCACCAGATATTCGTCAGGATGCGGCATCATCTAAGTTCATTTCCCACGTCTACGCTCGACCGGACCTGCCAATATACGCGGATATCTTCACCCACCCTGTTCAATGCTTGACGTCTCGTCACCCTATCTGGTCCCCTACGCCTACACTGAACTTCTCTGTTCCAGTCTCTTGGAAACAGAGCTGGAAGTCAGCTGAGGTAAAGAACAAACACCTCATCACAGACCCCTGCAAGCGTCAACCCAGCTTTGACCTAGCACGTTATGATTGGGCTCTCCTCAGTCGCTATCGAACAGGCCATGGCCATTGCGCCTATGTTCCATCGCTGGGGAGCCAGAGACGACCCGAACTGCCCCTGTGGCTACAGACAGACTATGACCCACATAGTTAACGACTGCCACCTTTCCAGCTTCAAAGGAGGTCTCAAAACTTTACATCAGGCTCAACTTGATGCTGTTGACTGGCTACGGAAGAAGGGCAAATGCTAGAAGAAGAACTATATGGAGGGATCAGACAGGAAAAACTTAAAGGAGGCAACCATCACCAAGCCTGCCCTGTAAGAGGTTCTAAAAGACCTATTATAAAAAAGAACATCACAATAATACTTGCCATATATGAGAGCAAATAAAAAATATCTGAATAGTGGCACTGCAATATATTAAATCTATGCCTTTTAATGGGCAAGTTTAAGCCATTGACATTTATTGATATTACAGAGTCGGAGCGTGTATTTTCTAATACAACCTAATGATATGCTGCTTGCAAGAATCCCACCTGATCCAACAAGACAAACACAGTCATAAAGTGAAAGGATGGAAAGCTATCATACTGGCTAATGGACCACAAAAAAAGAAAAAAGGCCAGAACAGTTATTCTCATCTCTGACACAATAAATTAAGTAAAGTGAGAAAAAATAGGCAAGGCCATTACATAATGATTAGAGGATCAATCTCCATTTCTCTCTTATTTATACAAAATGATAAAATCAATAATAACTACAACAATAAAACCACAAGGACAACAATAGGGAATAAATAAATATTAAAAAGAAATGAAATGTTTCTAGAAACAAATGAAAATGAAGACATGAGCTATCAGAATATATGGGACACAGCTAAACTAATATTGAGAGGGAAACTCAGAGCCATACATGCACACATTAGAGAACAAGTAAAATCTGAAGTAAACAACCTTACCACATGCCTTAAAGACTTGGAAGAGGAGGAACAAAGGAACCCTAAAGCATCCAGAAGGACTGAAATCACAAAAAATTAAAGCAGAAATAAACAACATTGAAAATAAGAGAACCATACAAAAGATCAATGAAGCCAAATGTTGGTTCTTTGAAAATTTAAACAAAATTGATAAACCCTTAGGCAGACTCGCTAAAAGAAAGGGAGAAGACTCAAATGAACATAATTGTAAATATCACAATAGAAATAAAAAAAAAATCATGTGAAACTTCTATATGCCAGCTATATGAACAGCTATATGCCACCAAGCTATAGAATCTGGAAGAAATAGAAGAATTCCTAGAAATATATACCATTCCAAAACTGAACCAAGAAGAACTACAGAACCAAAATGCACCAGTCACAGACTAAGAAATTGAAACAGATATTAAGAATCTTCCCAGGGGAGTTGGGTGGTAGTGCAGCCAGTTAAGCACATCTGGCATGAAGTGTCAGGACCTGCATAAGGATCCCAGTTTGAGCCTCTGTTCCCCACCTGCAAGGGAGTCACTTTACTATCAGTGAAGCAGGTCTGCAGGTGTCTATCTTTCTCTTCCCCTTCTTTTTCTGTCTTCCCCTACCCTCTTTATTTCTCTCTGTCCTATCCAACAATGACATCAATGACAACAACAATAATAACAACAACAATAAGACAAGGACAGTAAAAGGGAATATATATATATATATATATATATATATATATATATATATAATCTGCTCAACAAAAAAGTCAAGGACAAGATGGCTTTATAAATTATTTCTACAAAACCTTCAGAAAAAAAGTTAATACCTATATTTTAAATCTCTTCCAAAAAAAAAAAATCAAAGACACAGGGATACTCACTTCTACCTTCTACGAAGTCACCCTGATACAAAAAGCAGGTAGGGACACAACAAAAAAGGAAAAGTACAGACCAATATCTATGAATATATATGATAAAATATTGAAGAAGATCCCAGCCAACCAGATACAGCAGTATATCAAAATGATTGTCCATCATGACCATATGGGATTTATTCCAGTAATGTAAGGCTGGTATAATATACCTAAGTCCATCCACGTCATTCACACATCAATAAAAGTAAAACCAAAAATCACATGATTATCTCAATAGATTCAGAGAAAGCCTTTGACAAAATCCAACACCCATTCATGCTCCAAACACTACAAAAAAGGGGAATAGATGGGAAATTCCTCAAGATAGTGAAGTCCATATACAGCTACCTATAGCCAACATAAAGGACAGAAACTAAAAACACTTCTCCTGAGATAGAGATTAGCCAGGGCTGTCCACTATCACTATCACTTTTCAACGAAGTATTGGAATTTCTCACCACAAAAGAAAGGAATCAAAGGAATACAGATTGGAAGGGAAGAAGTCAAACTCTTGCTATTTGTATATTAAATGATAGTATACATAGAGAAACCTAAAGAATCCAGCAGAAAATTACTGGAAATCATTTGGCAATATAGCAAGGTGTTAAGGTACAGTATCAGTGTACAAAAATCAGTGGCATTACTTTATTCAAACACTAAGTTAGAAGAGCACATCCATAAATCACTCCCATTCGCAGTCACAGGAAAATTAATAAAATATCTAGGAATAAACCTGAGCAAAGTAGTGAAAAACATGTATATTGAAAACTATGGCTAGCTATTCAAAAAATTGAAAATGATTCCAAGACATGGAAAGACATCATATGCTCATGGATTGTAAGGATTAATATCATCAAAATGAATATTTTCCCCAGAGCCATATACAAATTTAATGTGATACCCATCAAAGTTCCACCAAGATTCTTCTTTTTTTAATTTATTTTTTATTTAAGAAAGGATAAATTAACAAAACCATAGGGGTACAACTCCAGACAATTCCCACCATCCAATCTCCATATCCCATTCCCTCCCCTGATACCTTTTCCATTCTCTATACCTCTGGGATTATGGACCCAGGGTCGTTGTGGGTTGCAGAACCAAGATTCTTTAATAGAATAGAACAAAAATTACAGTCATTTATCTGGAAACAGAAAACATCTAGAATTTCCAAGACTTCCTTAAGGAAAAGAAATGGAAATGGAGGCATCACATTCAGAACTCAAACTATATTATAAGGCCATCATCATCAAAACAGCCTGGTATTGGAACAAAAATATGTACAATGACTAGTGGAACAGAATCAAAAGCTCAGAATTACACCTTACACCTATGGACATCTAATTTTTGATAAGGGGAGGTTTCCAGAAGATGGCAGACTGAGAAGCTTCTAGTGGCTTGAGCTCTGATCACATCTTCTGGAAACGGTAGGATTTTCTGTGTTTAGTAGGCCAGTCAATAAGGGGTCCTAGCGGTGACACCAAGAAGGTGACTATAACTTAATTTGGGTTAAGAATTAGAGTAGAGGTGGCGCGGACTAGCGGGCGGGCTGCTCCAGACTTCCCAGGTGGCGGCAGGCAAGGCGGGTGCACCAGGCACTGTCCTCAGCCCTGGAAGGTGGCTCCTCTGCCGGTTGCAGAGCGCTTCTGGGAGGCCAACAGAGGACTGGGAGGGAGCACTGTAGCTCGGGGGTTTTCTATTGGGAGTCTCCAGGGACCACCATGACCCTGAGGGCGGATCCGAGGACATCCTTGAGTAAAGCTCTCATTGGAACAAAAGAACTTGGAGCTAGTTTTCATTTTTGAGAAATCCTTTAAAAAAGCTTGGGGGGGGGGAGTTCCCGGAATATGGCAGACTGAGAAGCTGCTAGTGGCTGAGCTCTGACCACATCTCCTGGAAACAGTAGGATTTTCTGCCTTTAGAAGGCCAGCAAATAAGGGGTCCTAGCGGTTACACCAAGGAGGTGACTATAACTTAATTTGGGTTAAGAATTAGAGTAGGGAAAAAAGGGGAAAAGATTTTTTTTCTTCCTTTTAATTTTCAAGCATACCTCCTTCCCGCCCCCCTTCCCCTGGGTACCAGCTCTAGCAGGGGAGGGGTGCTCCTTTTCTTTACCAAATTCCTGCCCCACCAGGGAGTATCATTAATTCTAAGTCTATACCCTTCTGAAACCTCTGGCCTTTTGTCTTTCTACATAGCCACCCCCCACCTCACTCCGCATACCTAATTAAATAATTAAAAATAAATAAATAAAAACCGTTTCCTTTCACTGCCCTTTTATGATTGTTCTTTTTCTTATCTTTTTCTTTTTTCTCTCTCTTTTTTTTCTTTTCTCATTCTTTTCATCACTTCTTCCTTAATCCTACAGCTTCCAAAGTCACAGCCACCAGCCCCCACAACACAGTGTGCTTTTTTGAATTCACTGATACATATTTGGGAATTTCCTTTCACTGATCTTTAATTACAGATCTTTTTCTTATCTTTTCCCTTTTCTCTATCTCGTCTCTCTCTCTCACTTCTTTATTATTATTTTTTTAAATCTTGTCATACACTTCTTCCTTCTTCTATGCCTTTCTGAATTTGTGAATTATTTGGGGAAGAAATCTGACTCAGAGTGGACTCTCTAAGTGTGTATCTCTGCTCAAGTTCCCTTTCCCTTCTTGTTAGCGCTAGAATATACAGTGGATAGTAGATTTGCATAACTGTCTATTCTTGCTATCCTTTCTTTCTTTTCTCTTTCTTCACTGGGATTTGGTTACTATTTATTCACGGACTGGAGAAATTGTTTGGCTAACTGGTAACGATTAAACTACTTCAATATTCGCTTCAGTTGCTACTATAATTCCTGAGGTTGGTGAGTGCAATTGTCATAAAGGTATTTAGTACAGTGTTACTTGTACTCAAGACACAACTGAGGAACAAAAGAGCATAAAAAAGGAAACACATAAATAAAAAAATGGGTAGATCAAAAACAAATAAAACTGCTACTCCAATGAATGAAGACAAGAGCCCAGAAGAAACTATAAAAAAAGCCAGAAGTAACCATAGATAAGAAAAGTATGAAAGCAATAATTAACTTATTAATCACAGAAATGAAAACAACATTGGAGGAAAGGAATGGCAGTATTAGGGAAACAACAGTAGAGACCCCCAAGGAAAATATCTTGAGGCAATTAGAGAACTGAAAGCTGAAATAGCTGTAATGAAGAAAGAAGCTGAGGCAAGGGAAAGCAGACAAACAGAAGCAGAACACAGAATTAGTCAGACAGAGGATGAGTTAGAGAAAAACTAAGAAAGAGGTGAAAGAGCTTAAAAAGAGATTGAGAGACACTGAAAACAACAACAGAGACATATGGGATGATCTCAAAAGAAGTAACATTTGTATAATTGGCCTGCCAGAGGAAGAAAGAGAGGAAGGGGAAGCAAACATTCTAGAGGAAATAATACAAGAAAACTTCCAAGACCTGAATAACAGAAAGGATATCAAGATTCAAGAGGCCCAGAGAGTACCAAACAGAATCAACCCAGACCTGAAGACACCAAGACACATCATAGTCAAATGAAAAGAAGTTAGGATAAAGAAAGGATCTTAAAGGCTGCAAGAGAGAAACAAAAAGTCACATACAAGGGAAAACCCATAAGATTATCTGCAGACTTCTCCACTCAAACTCTAAAAGCCAGAAGGGAGTGGCAAGATATCTATCGAGCCCTGAATTAAAAAGTGTTTCAACCAAGGATAATATATCCTGCTAGACTTTCATTCAAACTAGATGGAGGTATCAAAACCTAATTAGATAAACGACAGTTAAAGGAGGCAACCATCACCAAGCCGGCCCTTAAAGAGGTACTAAAAGACCTCTTATAAACAAGAACATCAGTATAATACTTGCAATATATGAGAGCAAACAAAATTTTTTTTTGAACAATGGCACTACAACACATTAAATCCATAATATCAATAAATGTCAATGGCTAAAATTAACCCATCAAAAGGCACAGGGTGGGGGGATGGATCAGAAAACATAACCCAACCATATGCTGCTTGCAAGAATCCCATCTGTCACAACAAGATAAACACAAACTTAAAGTGAAAGGATGTAAAACTATCATACAGGCTAACGGACCACAAAAAAGGGCAGGAACAGCCATTCTCATCTCAGACACCATAGATTTTAAATTAAATAAAGTAATAAAAGATAGGCAAGGACATTACATAATGATTATAGGATCAATCAGCCAAGAAGACGTAACAATTATTAACATCTATGCACCCAATGAGGGACCATCTAAATACAATGACACCTACTGAAAGAATTTCAAAAATACATCAATAGTAATACAATAATAGTGGGAGACTTCAATACCCCACTCCCACACTTAGACAGATCAACAAAGCAGAGAACCAATAAAGATACAAGAGAATTGAACGAAGAGATTGACAGACTAGACCTCCTGGACATTTTCAGACTCCTCCACCCCAAAAAACTGGAATACACCTTCTTTTCAAATCCACATAACACATACTCAAGGATAGACCACATGTTAGGCCACAAAGACAGCATCAATAAATTCAAGAGCATTGAAATCATCCCAAGTATCTTCTCAGACCACAGTGGAGTAAAACTAACATTTAAAAACAAACAGAAAATTATTAAAAGTCACAGAATTTGGAAACTAAACAACAGACTCCTTAAGAACCACTGGGTCAGAGACTCACTCAAGCAGGAAATTCAAATGTTCCTGGAAACAAATGAAAATGAAGACACAAGATATCAAATATTTGGGGCACAGCTAAAGCAGTACTGAGAGGGAAACTTATAGCCATACAATCACATGTTAAACACCAAGAAGAAGCCCAAATGAACGATCTTACTGCACACCTCAAGGACTTAGAGGAAGAGGAACAAAGGAACCCTAAAGCAACCAGAAGGACAGAAATCACTAAAGTTAGAGCAGAAATAAACATAAAAAATAAAAGCACCTTACAAAAGATCAAGGAAGCCAAATATTGGTTCTTTGAAAGATTAAACAAAATTGACAAACCCCTAGCCAAACTTACCGAACAAAAAAGAGAGAAGACTCAAATTAATAGAATTGTAAACGATGGAGGAGATATCACAACTGACACCACAGAAATCCAGAGAATCCTGCGAAACTTCTATAAAGAACTATATGCCACCAAGCTAGAGAATCTGGAAGAAATGGAACAATTCCTAGAAGCATATGCCCTTCCAAAACTGAACCAAGAAGAACTAGAAAATCTAAATGCAGACAAAGAAATTGAAACTGTTATTAAGACTCTCCAACAACAAAAGTCCTGGACCAGATGGCTTCACAAATGAATTCTACAAAACTTTCAGGAAACAGTTAATGCCCATACTTCTGAAGCTTTTCCATAAGTTTGAAGAAACAGAAATACTCCCTTCCACCTGCTATGAAGCCAACATCACGCTGATACCAAAAGCTGACAGGGACAGAACAAAAAAGGAAAACTACAGACCAGTATCTCTGATGAACATAGATGCCAAAATATTAAACAAGATCTTTGCCACTGGATACAGCAACATATCAAAAAGATTGTTCATCATGACCAAGTGGGATTCATCCCAGGAATGCAAGGCTGGTTCAACATCCGTAAGTCAATCAATGTCATTAACCACACCAATAAAAGCAAAGCCAAAAACCACATGATTATCTCAATGGATGCAGAGAAAGCTTTTGACAAAATCCAACACCCATTCATGCTCAAAACTCTACAAAAAAAGGTAATAGATGGGAAATTCCTCAAGTTAGTGGAGTCTATATATGTAACAAACCTACAGCCAAAATCATACTCAATGGACAGAAGCTGAAATCATTCCCCCTCACACTGGGGACTAGACAGGGCTGTCCACTGTCACCATTACTCTTCAACATAGTATTGGAAGTTCTTGCCATAGCAATCAGGCAAGAGAAAGAAATCAAAGGAATACAGATTGGAAGGGAAGAAGTCAAGCTCTCACTATTTGCAGATGATATGATAGTATACATAGAAAAACCTAAAGAATCCAGCAGAAAATTACTGGAAGTTATTAGGCAATATAGCAAGGTATCAGGCTACAAAATCAATGTACAAAAATCATTGGCATTTCTTTATGCAAACAATAAATCTGAAGAAGAAGACATCCAGAAATCACTCCCATTTACGGTTTCAGCAAAATATATCAAATACCTAGGGATGAAGTTGACCAAAGAAGTGAAAGACTTGTATGCTGAAAACTATGAGTCGCTGCTCAAGGAATAAAAACTGATACCAAGAAATGGAAAGATATCCCATGCTCATGGATTGGAAGAATAAATATCATCAAAACGAATATTCTCCCCAGAGCCATATACAAATTTAATACAATACCCATTAAAGTTCCACCAAGCTTCTTTAAGAGAACAGAACAAACACTACAATCATTTATCTGTAACCTGAAAATACCTAGAATAGCCAAAACCATCTTGAGGAAAAGAAATAGAAATGGAGGCATCACACTCCCAGACCTTAAACTATATTATAAAGCCATCATCATCAAAACAGCATGGTACTGGAACAAAAATAGGCACACAGACCAGTGGAACTGAATTGAAAGCCCAGAAATAAATCCCCACACGTATTGACATCTAATCTTTGATAAGGGGGCCCAATGGATTAAATGGAAAAAGAGGCTTTCTTCAATATATGGTGTTGGGAAAACTGGGTTGTAACATGAAGAAAAATGAAATTGAACCACTTTATCTCACCAGAAACAAAAATCAACTCCAAATGGATCAAAGACCTAGATGTCAGACCAGAAACAATCAAATACATAGAGGAAAACATTGGTAAAACACTTTCCCTCCTACATCTCAAGGACATTTTTGATAAAGAATAAAACCCAATTGCAAGGAAGACTAAAGCAGAAAGAATCCAATGGGACTATATCAAATTGAAAAGTTTCTGCAAATCCAAAGAAACTATTAAACAAACAAAGAGACTCTCACAGAATGGGAGAAGATCTTCACCTGCCAGACATCAGACAATAGACTAATCACCAAAATATATAAAGAGCTCACCAGACTTAGCACCAAAAAAGCAAATGACCCAGTCCAAAAATGGGCAGATGATATGAACAAAACATTCACTACAGAGGAGATCCAAAAGGCTAACAAACATATAAAAAACTGCTCTAGGTCACTGATTGTCAGAGAAATGCAAATTAAGACAACACTAAGATACCAACTCACTCCTGTAAGAATGGCCTACATCAAAAAGGACAGCAGCAACAAATGCTGGAGAGGATGTGGGGACAGAGAAACCCTTTTACATTGCTGGTGGGAATGTAAAATGGTACAGCTTCTGTGGAGAGCAGTCTGGAGAAATCTCACAGGGCTAGACATGGACCTTCCATATGATCCACTAATTCCTCTCCTGGGGTTATACCCCAAGTACTCCATAACACCCAACCAAAAAGAGGTATGTACTCCTATGTTCATTGCAGCACAATTCATAATAGTTAAAACATGGATTCAACCAGGTGCCTAACAACAGATGAGTGGCTGAGAAAGCTGTGGTATATATACATAATGGAATACTATGCAGCTATCAAGAACAATGAACCCACCTTCTCTGACCCATCTTGGACAGAGCCAGAAGGAATTATGTTAAGTGAACTAAGTCACTAAGATAAAGATGAGTATGGGATGATCCCACTCATCAATAGAATTTTATAAGGAAGATCTGAAAGGGAAACTAAAAGCAGGACCTGACCAAATTGTAAGTAAAAACCCTGTGGTGAGGAGTAGACATGCAGCTTCCTGGGCCAGTGGGGGCTGGGAGTGTGTGGGAGGGATGGGTCACAGTCTTTTCGTGGTGGGAATGGTGTTTATGTACACTCCTAGCAAAATGTAAACATATAAATCAATAGTTAATTAATATGAGAGGGGGAAATCAATTGTATGTCTCAAAGTTTTTCAAAACACAAACTGAATCTTTTTAATATATAGGCTGTGTATTTGATATGTGGACTCTCTCAAAAGCCTAGACCAAGTAGATCAGAAACATGCAATAGCACAGCTACATACTAGATACTAGGTACTGTACAGCAAACCTTAACAAAAGGACTTTTCAAAGTTAACCCAATTGCCAAATAATGTGATGATAACATTAACTATCGATCGTCTTTTTGAACCCTAAGACAGCAGTAACCTCACATCTCCACTATAGAGCCTCTACTTCCCCCAGTATTGGAACCCTTGGATAGGGCCCACTTTCCCGTATGCCTCTCCCAATCCATATCAAATAATATTGCATCCACTGATCACAACCTAACCAATGCAACGATTGCCATCTCAACATGCTTCACATCAGACTGTGTCCAGAGACTTCACGTGTGGAATGACAACCCTTCAGCTTTATTTCTCAGGTGAGACCTTTCCTTTCATAGTAAGCTCTAATTTCATCTCAGGTGGTTCACTTTCTAACAAAGTCCCAAAACCTTGATATACACCAGTTTCTGTGAGAGAGAGCTTATGTTCACACGTATCCGTAAACTCCTGCAAAATATATTCCTGAAAGCAGAAGTACACTAGAGTTTGCAGTGAGTACCTCCGAAGCACTTCCTCTCCACTATTCCAAGCTTGGGATCAATGATTGCTCAACAAATTGTTTGGCTTCATATGTTAACTCTCTTTCAATCACCAGGTTCCAGATGCCACCAGGATGCTGGCTAGGCTTCCCTGGATTGGAGACCCCACCAATGTGTCCTGGAGCTCAGCTTCCCCAGAGACACACCCTACTAGGGAAAGAGAGAGGCAGACTGGGGGTATGGACCGACCAGTCAACGCCCATGTTCAGCGGGGAAGCAATTACAGAAGCCAGACCTTCTACCTTCTGCAACCCTCAACGACCCTGGGTCCATGCCCCCAGAGGGATAGAGAATGGGAAAGCTACCATGGGAGGGGGTGGGTTATGGGGATTGGGTGGTGGGAATTGTGTGAGGTTGTACCCCTCCTACATTATGCTTTTGTTCACTAATCCTTTCTTAAATAAAAAATTTAAAAAAAAAGAAAAACTAATATTTAGGGGGTCGGGCGGTGGCACAGTGGGTTAAGCTCACGTGGCACAAAGCGAAGGGACCAGCGTAAGGATCCCGGTTCGAGCTCCCGGCTCCCCACCTGCAGGGGAGTCACTTCACGGGTGGTGAAGCAGTTCTTCAGGTGTCTATCTATCTCTCTCCCTCTCTCTCTGTCTTCCACTCCTCTCTCCATTTCTCTCTGTCCTATTCAACAACAAAGCAATGTCAACAATGGCAATGATAATGGCAACGAGGCTGCAACAACTAGGGCAATAAAAAGGGGGAAATTGGCCTCCAGGAGCGGAGGATTCATGGTGCAGGCACCGAGCCCAGCAATATCCCCTGAGGAAAAAAAACAAAAACAAAAAACTAACATTTAACAACAAACAGAAAATTATTAAGAGTCACAGAATGTGGAAACTAAACAACAGACTCCTTAAGAACCATTGGGTCAGAAACTCACTTAAGCAGGAAATTCAGATGTTCCTGGAAACAAATGAAAATGAAGACACAACTTACCAAATATTTGAGACACAGCTTAAGCAGTACTGAGAGGGGAAACTTATAGCCATGCAATCACATATTAAACACCAAGAAGAAGCTCAAATGAATGGCGTTACTGCACACCTCAAGGACTTAGAGGAAGAGGAACAAAGGAACTCTAAAGCAACCAGAAGGACAAAAAACACTAAAGTTAGAGCAGAAATAAACAACATCAAAAATAGAAGAACCATACAAAAGAACAATGAACCCAAATGTTGGTTCTTTGAAAGATTAAACCAAATTGAAAAACCCCTAGCCAGACTCATGAAACAAAAAAGAGAGAGGACTCAAATTAATAGAATACATGGCACAAGTCTGTCTATAAATAAAAGTTGGTTTTCTCAAAAAAAAAAAATTGTAAACGATGGAGGAGATATAACAACTGACACCACAGAAATTCAGTGAATCCTGCGAAACTTCTATAAAGAACTATACGCCAACAAGCTAGAGAATCTGGAAGAAATGGAACAATTCCTAGAAGCATATGCCCTTCCAAAAATGAACCAAGAAGAACTACAAAATCTAAATGCACCAATCACAGACAAAGAAATTGAAACCGTTATTAAGAATCTCCCCAACAACAAAAGTCCGGGACCAGATGGCTTCACAAAGGAATTCTACAAAACTCTCTGAATGTTTGCAGTGAGTACCTCCGAAACACTTCCTCTCCACTATTCCAAGCTTTGGGTCCATGATTGCTCAACAATTTGTTTGGCTTCGTATGTTAACTCTCTTTTCAGTCACCAGGTTCCAGATGCCATCAGGATGCCGGCCAGGCTTATCTGGATTGAAGACCCCACCAATATGTCCTGGAGCTCCGCTACCCCAGAGACACACCCTACTAGGGAAAGAGAGAGGCAGACTGGGAGTATGGACTGACCAGTCAACGCCCATGTTCAGCGGGGAAGCAATTACAGAAGCCAGACCTTCTACCTTCTGCAACCCACAATGACCCTGGGTCCATGCTCCCAGAGGGATAGAGAATGGGAAAGCTATCAGGGTAGGGGGTGGGATATGGAGATTGGGTGGTGGGAATTGTGTGGAGTTGTACCCCTCCTATCCTATGGTTTTGTTAATTAATCCTTTCTTAAATAAAAAAAAAAATTAAAAAATTTAAAAAAGAATAATAACATGATGGTAGAGGAGGACATAGTGGGGGGTTAATTGTTACATGGAAAACTGGGAAATTTTATGCATATGCAAATTACTGTATTTTACTTTCAACTATAAACCATAAATCTCCCAATAAAGAATTTTTAAAAAAAGTAATAACTAAGATTTTTAGGGAACTCAGAAACTCAGAAAAAGCAGTCTGACAATGGGAAAAAGTTTTTAACAGATATTTCACCAGGGAATATATACAGAAAAAAAAAAACAAAGCAAAGCAAAACAAACAAACAAAAAACACTCATGTTATGAATTGTCAGAGAAATAGAAACCAATGCAAAAATCAGATATTATGTAATAATGTCATCATCCATCACAAATTGGTACACTCAATAGAATTCACACATTATCTTGTTTGAAGACCTTCATAGTATAGAAAAAAGGGAGGGGGGAAGCAACAGATATTGATGAGGATGTGGTGAAAAAGAAATTTTATTTCATTGTTAATGTAAAGGTATATTGATTCTACCTCTATTAAAAAGTAGTATTGAGAGTTATCTCAATATTATAAGTAGACTATACATACTATATGATACTTCTCATAGGTTTCTGTGCACAAATACACAAAGATATGCATTCCATGAAACTATAAATATATATATTGAATGGTTGCATATAACAACTAATTTTTTAAAACAAACAATATGTCCAGTGAAAAGTGCATAGGTAAAGAAGATGTGATATATATACAGAAGGAATTCCAGTCAGTTCTGAGGAAAGGTGAAATCATGTCTTCTTTGCTACAATATGGCTGGATCTTTGAGGGATGATGGCCAGTAAAACTAGTAATTTACCAGATAAATTCACTCTTAAGTGGAATTTAAATTATAAAACAGAGAAATGCAAGATGAACCTATTCCTATCTTTCACTTCTTCCCAGTTCCCCTCACAGCCATCATATTTTCTACATGATCTAATTTTAATTTTAAGCAATGTGATCTTGAAATATCACTAAATATGGAAGAAGGAAATTATACAGTAATGAAATCACTGGATGTAAATAGGATTGCTGTTAGCAATGATTTATTTCAAATCATTGTTTAATTTCTATTTTATTCATATACCCAACTACAATTTTCAAATTTTTCTGTTTTATGTATTGATATTCTTAAAAGGGAGCAGCTATATCATAGTGCTGTTTAAACATTATATGGATACTTATGCTATATTTATGGCACTCCAGTGTCACAAATATATATATATATACATATATATATATATATATGTATAGATATATATATATACATTTCCTATTTTTAAAAAGTGACACTATTCCATTCCTTAACCTTTTTTTTAATTTTTTTGCTATTTTCCTTGTTGTTTAGTCCCAGTATGAACAACTTCATGATTGATGAAACTCAGCAGGCTGTTACAACCATTCAGAGAAAAAGCTATGTCTTCATTTATACCTTATTAACTCAAACGCCAGGGTTCACTGGTATGTTACAATTGCTAGAATGCAATCTGATCAATTGGTTGGGGAGGAAATACACACTTGGAATTTATTCAGAAATCTTTAAGTAAGGATACATGAAATTCATTATAAAAGTTATCTCATTCAGAAGATAGGAACTACCCCTTTACAAGCCCAATAAATCTCAGAGCCATGTGGATTGTCCTATTTTCATAAACAAGCATGGATCTTAGGATTGCTACTTCTCTGATCAGAAACAATAATTGGTCTCAATAAGTGGTGTTTTATTTCAAGAAATTGTTACAAACACTATCCACAAACTATATAAATTAAATGTTATTATTTATTTTTTTCTTACCACCAGGGTTATCACTGGCACTCAGTGCCAGCACTACAATTTGACCAATTCCAGCAGCCATTTTCCCCTTTTCCCCACAATTCTATTTTATTTGACAGCACAGAGAGAAACAGAGGAAAGGGGTTGATAGGGAGAGAGAAATATAGACACCTGCAGACCGGCTTTACCACTTGTAGATAGCTGGTGGCGAGAGGGGACTTAAGTCTGGGTTCCTGTGCTTGGTGACATGTGCGCTTGACTATGTGCAAGAAACTGCATGGAATAAAATTGTAAAAGAAAAGTGAGGTCACATTATGAAAAAAAACATTGTGAATATGAATTGTTGTTGAATAATAAAATATGTCAAGGTTTTGAGAATTTCATTTTAAGCATTGGGAAATTATGGGAGGATTTACAGCATGGAGGAGTAACGAACTACTAAGGAGTGCAATAGGCAACACTCTTTACAACTGTCAAGGAAAAGCAGTAGAATCAGATGTTAAAACTGAAGTAAGAAATTAAAGAAAGTATATAATAAATCAGGAAGGAAGTTCAGATAATATATTTAGAATGTTGAAATAAGAAAACAGTTACTGAGTCATTACATATGGGGAAGAAACAAGAGACTCAAAACTTTTTTGAGACAGTTTACACACTAGTTGAGATGATAATGTGGAGTTTTACTCTGTAATACCATCTAATGGCCCTGGTTATAGTGATTTCATACACACTACCCAGTCTGCATTGCTCCTTATTTCCTTTCCTTTCCTTTCCTTTCCTTTCCTTTCCTTTCCTTTCCTTTCCTTTCCTTTCCTTTCCTTTCCTTTCCTTTCCTTTCCTTTCCTTTCCTTTCCTTCTTTCCTTTCCTTTCCTTTCCTTTCCTTTTCTTTCATTTTCATTTTTTATTTTTTTTTACTTATAGAATGGAAATATTGACAAGACTACAAGATAAAAGGGGTACATTTCCTCATAATGCCCATCACCAGAACTCCGTATCCCATCCCCTCCCCTGATAGCTTTCCTACTCTGTATCCCTTTGGGAGTATGGACCCAGGATCACTGTGGAGTGCAGAAGGTGGAATGTCTGGCTTCTGTAATTGCTTCCCCACTAAAGATAGGTGTTGACAGGTCAATCAATACTCCCAGCCTGTCTTTCTCTTTCCCTAGTGGGGCAGGGATCTGGGGAGGTGCATCCAAGACACATGGTGGTCCTCTGCCCAAGGAAGTCAGTTTGGTATGGAACCTGGTGGCCAGAATTCCCAGGTTGGAAGCAGCTTCCTTGCAGAGCTCCCACCAGGTATTGTCTCCAAGACACCATCTTGGCTCTGCCTCTTTCTTTCTCTCATTCTTTCTTTTCCTTATCTCTATTCTCTCTCTCTCTCCCCTCTCTTCTTCTCTCCTTATATATTTTCATCTTAACATCATATACTGTTTGTTATCACCAAGGCTTCACTGATCCAGTATGACTTATACAAAAAGAGAGACTAAGAGAAGAAAGAGACAATGATATTTAAACTTCTTGCAATATTGTCAAAGTAGAATGGAACTTCTGTTATACATATAGCAAAGCGGCACAGTAACCAAATTAGCTATTTTGCGTACATCATGTTATTTGATTATTTCAAGATTCATCCCTTTCTTTTACAGTCAGTTTTATGCTAATTTTCTATGTTGTTCTTAAGGATTCATACCCAACACCTGACCTTCCTTTCCTTAATCACCTAGAATCTTATGAATATCATTGACTAACCAAATTCCAGGTATAAACTTTTAAAACTAATATTGCAAACTTTCTCTCAAGCTTACTTGTTCATAAATGTGCAAATGATTTTGTCTGGGAAAATATAATTTATATAGTTTTTGGATAATGTTTGTATCTATTTCTAGAATGTTTTTCACTTATCTGAACTAATTTGTAATAATTTTTCATAATTCAAGGCAACCTATGGAATGTCTCTGGGACCTCAGTGCTACCCAACTCCTCACACTAAAACTTTAAAAGTAATAACTGTTATTACATTTTTTTACTATTTTTAAATAATATTTTAATTAATTAATTTCCTTTTGTTGCCCTTGTTTTATTGTTGTTGTTATTGATGTTATTGTTGTTGGATAGAACAGAGAGAAATGGAGAGAGGAGAGGAGAGGAAGACAGAGATGGGGAGAGAAAGATAGACACCTGCAAACCTACTTCACCGCCTGTGAAGTGACTCCGTACAGGTAGGGAGCCAGGGGCTTGAACCGGGATCCTTACACCAGTCCTTGTGCTTTGTGCCACCTTCGCATAACCTGCTGCACTACTGCCCAGCTCCCTAAATTTTACATTTTTATCTTAGATATTTTCACTGCTTTATTAAAAATTTATGTGGGTGATTTTATAGATCATACGCTCAAAAATTTAAATGTAACTATTTTATTTATATTACATTATCCACCAATGGACATGTAATAAAGCTTATGACCCAAGAAGTTTAATTGGTGCCATTATTAACAGTGATTCTAGTAGAAAGAGAAGGTGTAAACTAGAGATGGCAGAGAGAAATGTGTGTGTGTGTGTGTGTGTGTGTGTGTGTGTGTGTGTGTGATTTGCCTGTACTGATGAAGATTGAATACATGTGTTTATTCTAAACACAGTTTGAATAAATGTGTTTATTCTAACAAGAACACCTAGACCATAGTCTAAAGGATGCTCGCTTCATTGAGAAGTGTAGTGGAGTTGTTAATTACCTAAAGGTATTAAGAAAAATGTGTTGGTTAAACCAGTAGAGTGAGATAAAACAGAGAAGTGCAGAGTTAAATGTAAATCATGGTGATCAATGATTCCAGGAAGTGAGGTGTGGGGGTCTCACTGTTAAGTTACTGGCAAGGCAGTGATGAAGTATACTTTGTATGTGAACATTATAGTGAACATAGTAACTTTAAGTGAACTGTCAAGCAGGCAACCATTTGGTCTACAGCAGGGGAATGAGTTAAGTGTGAGATATTGCATGCCTCTGTGAAGCCTGGGAGACTGACAAGGGGAAACTGAGTCAGAAAAGTGTTTCCCTCCAGGATATATCCTTTAAAAGGAGAGACTGACAGGTGGGGTGTCTTTCCAGACCACCATCTTAAGGATGGGGGAGTTCCCCTATGCTCTACAATGCTTTCACATAATCCCACACACAAAAAGAAAGCAAAGTCAAAGACTGAAGTAGTAAGCTGGAGGGTAGGAAACAGGGAACCATCAAGAAATACAACAAAAAGGGGTAAAAGAAAACAAATAAGTGAAGATATTAGAATATAATTGTAGAAAAGAATCAAGACTTTTGAATAATTCCCTTTGCATGGAATTCATACACGGCATTCATATAATGGAATGCCAAGAGCTGGAACCTGGAATTTTGGACATGCTTTACATATGTGCTTTACTAGGTGAGACATCTTCTGTTACAAGTTTGCTTGTTTGTTTCTGCAACTAACATTATCTCTGGGGTTTGGTATCTATATGATTACTATACTAGTCCTAGTCACCCTCCCCCAAAACTTTTCTCCCCTCCTTTTTCTGATAGATTCAGAGAAAAAGGTGAAGAGAGAGTGAAAGAGTCCCATACAGCACTGCTTGACCTTTTGTGAAGTTTCCACTCTGTAGGTTGGGGCTGGGGATTGAACCCAGATTTTCAAAAATTGCAATGGTCAGAACATGAGACTTTTATTCCTATTCATAAATAATAGAAATAATATATTTCTGGATTGTGTCTACTAGCCCACGCCCTCACACACAGTTGCCTCATTTCCTTTTCTGCCCCATCTCTAATAATTAAGTTTGATTTTTTATCTGTCAGGGGTGTTTGACACACGTGATTTCTTACCTTTTTGAAATGAAGTAGATGTGGCAGAAGATACCCAGGTGAGCTTGATGTGATCCTCACAGTGACAGTTTTATTATGAAGAAATAGCTTTTGCACCCTCAAGAAATCCACTTTCTTTAGAGAAATTTAATGATATAATTAGAATATGTAAGTACTATATACACACATATGTATATATATATATCATATTGATATAGATATAAAATATCACATTTAATATATTTTGATTACTAAAAATTGATAGGTTTGAGAATATGGCAGAAAGAAAGTTATCTAGGCAATTTAAGAACATAAATCCTGTAAGGTTCATCAAAATATATACTTACTTACCTATATAAATATCAGGGTATATGAAAAGTGTCCCATATTCATTCATAATTCTCAGCAACTACAGTTTCCTGAACATTTTATTGTTGTCAAATTCTATGTGAGAAAAAAAAAACAGTTTAGGTAACAAATCAGACATAACTACAAGATAAAATATACTGTTATGGTTTAAATAGCTAAGAAATATATCCTCATGCTATTTTCAGCGTTCAAATAAAGAAATAATTTTGATTTATATATAATCTTACATATTTTATGTTTTGCTTATATAAATCTAAATATATGTAAATAAACATAAATATTATTCCACTGTTTTTATATATCCCTTTCTTACACATGAATAATATAGTTACAATGAGATAAATCTATGAAAAACATCTGATTGTATACATTCAGAAACTAATTCCAGCCAATCTTTCTCATTAATAAATAAATAAAATATTTTAAAAAGAAAGAAAAAGAAAATCCAGAAATAGCCCTCCACATCTTAGAACAACTAATCTTTGACAAAACATTGGAAAGGAAACCATAAAGAATCTCCAACAAATAGTGCTAGGAAATTTGGGTTAAAATGTGTAGATGAATGCAACTGGACCCCCATGTATCACCAGGAACAAAAGTCAAATTCATATGAAACAAAAGCATGGATATTTGTAAGAGAATACACAATAAAATATTTCAGCATCTCCCATGGTCAACAAAGATAGAAAAAAAAAAACAAAAACATAGGGCACCAAAGTGACCAGCTCCAGCTGAATGATGCCTGATGGGAATGATAGATCATATTTTGCTAACCACTGCAGCCATAGCATCTCCTGAGGCCCACTTAACAATGTTACTTAGACTAGAACTTGAATCTAACTACTTAAAGTCAAATGATTCTGCTCATATGAACTGCATTATATTTTTTTATTAATTTGGATAATAAACTAATAAGAAGAACGCGTTTGGCAAAGGACAGCCCCTCAACATTAAATTGGAGGACTCGAAGAGCAGGACCAACAGCTTGAAAGCTGTCAGGAGCTGCTTGTTGCTGGCTTTGAAAGTGACTGGGATCCATGTGGATTCAGATGGCTAGGAAGGATCGTCAGTTTCCCCAATGAATGGGTACTCATGGGATGCACCACGGGAAGGTCGATCCAGTGCAATCTCAATAAACTAATAAAAGATGGGAAATAATTTGGCAGAATCTAGATACTTATCTCTATTTTTAGGAGAATAAATAAGTGAAAACCTAAAGACCCCTAGCTTCATTTGTTCTATTCCTACTTTTCTGGCTTCTGTTTATTAAACAATTTGTTCTGCTTTATATCTTACCACTTTTCAGCCACCAAATTGTCAATGTTACTGTGATGCCATCCTGACTTCCCTGTGCAGATGACCTCATCATTGTGTTCTGAAATCCCACCTCTCCAGATCTCTATCCCACTAGGGAAAGATAGAAACATGCTGGGGGTATGGGCTGACCTACCAACACCCATGTCCAGTGGAGAAGTACTGCAAAAATCAGAACTCCTACCATCTGTATCCCATAAAGAATTCTGGTCCATACTCCCAGAGGGGGATAACAAATAGGGAAACTTCTAACAGAGAAGAAAGGACACATAATTCTAATGGTAGAAACTATAGACTTATATCCCTGTTTTATTACAATATTTTTAATCATTATTAAATTGTTAATATTTTTTTAATAAGAGTGAGCCACATTGGACCATTTCAGACCAAAATACAGTCTTAATCTCTTATTGTTTCTGTTTCAGAGGCTATAACCACCCCCACAGACATTAGGTAAGGAAATATCATAAAAAAGAAAACATTGGCAGAACATTTATGCTATAATATAAAAATCTTCAGAGATTCAGTTCCAACAACAAGGAAAGCAAAAACCAAAAATAAACCAATGGAATTTTATCAAACAAAACAAAATAAAACCCTTGCAAAATTAATTAATTTTTTTAAATTAATTAAAAAGCAGAAAGACAACCTACAGAATGGTAGAAAACTTTATATTACATACTTCAGATAAAAGGATAATAGCCAAAATTGAAGAGTTTCCTAGGGAGCAGAGCAAAGATGGCCTCATGACTACAGTTCCTGACTATCTCTCTGCAAAGCAGTGGCTTGGACACTGTGATTGTAGAGTGAGGACAGGACCTACAGGCTGGTGATTGGGAGAGCAAACAGCGGATCTCAGGACGAGGCCAGGGAGGAGAGCAATGGATCACATGTAAGCTTGAATGGGCTACAGAGAGAACAAGCACACCCTGAGCGTTGGAGCACTCCGACAGGTTTCAGACTCTAGCATGATGCCAACCTGACTTCCCTGGGCAGATGACCCCAGCAGCTTGGAACGTACTTACTCATGACCACAGAATGTGAGCTCAGATCTACAGGGTTGCAGAAATTACATAGGCTCCTAAACTGAATATGAACCCTAGATCAAATCAATGGGGTTTAAAGACGACAGGCCCCAGGACCAATAATTTATGACAAGCTTCTAAAAGTTAAAATAATTGATTATCAGAGAAATGCAAATAAAGCCAAGGATTTACCAAGTCAGATACTAGAGAATTTCACATATTAGAGGGAATGTGAGAATGTCATACATTAAAAACAGAAACAAGGAACTTTGGTGAGCGTGGAAAAGGAAATGTTTCTGCACTGCTGACACGAATATAAATTTGGGTTCAACTGTTGTGGAAAATAGTCTGGAGCTTTTTCACTATAAATGAACTTACCAAATGACCCCTCTATTAGACTCTTAGGGCTTTTATCAAAGGAAACAAAACATTTATACATACACACACACACACACACACACACATATATACATATATATATATACCTATGTTCGTAAGAGCAGTTAGAAATAGCCCAAACTTGGAAGCAATCCATGTATGCAATAAAAGATAAGTGGCTATAGAAATTTTGTCCATATTCAATGGAATAATGCTCAGCTGTTAAAAATAATGTCATGGGGGTCTGACAGTAGCAGCAGGTTAAGCGCACGAGGTGCAAAGCACAAGGACCAGCATAAGGACCCTGGTTTAAGCTCCGGATCCCCACCTGCAGGGGCATTGCTTCACAGGCAGTGAAGCAGGTCTGCACGTGTATATCTACCTTTCTTTCCCCATCTCTGTCTTCCCCTCCTCTCTCCATTTCTGTCTGTCCTACCTAACAATGAACAACATCAACAACAATAATAACCACAACAAGGCTACAAAAACAAGGGCAACAAGAGGGGAAATTTTTTTTCTCTGTGAGCAGTGAATTCATGATACAGGTACTGAGGCCCAGCAATAACTGTGGAGGCAAAAAAAAAAAGTCATATCCTTTGCCTCATCTTGGATGGAACTCGAAGAAATTCTGTTAAATGAGATAAGTCAAAAAGAGAACAAACATTAAAAGATTTTTATGATTTATTTTTAAAAAGGAAACACTGACAAAACAATAGGATAAGAAGGGTACAACTCCAAACAATTCCCATCACCAGAACTCTTCTTTTTTTTTTTTATTTATTTAAGAAAAGAAACATTAACAAAATCATAGGATAGGGGTACAGTGCCACACAATTTCCACCACCCAATTTCCATATCCCATTCCCTCCCCAATAGCTTTCCCATTCTCTATCCCTCTGGGAGCATGGACCCAGGGTCGCTGTGGGTTGCAGAAGGTAGAAGGTCTGGCTCTTGTAATTGCTTCCCCACTGAACATGGACATTGACTGGTTGATCCATACTCCCAGTCTGCCTCTCTCTCTAGTGGGGTGGGTCTCTGGGGAAGCGGAGCTCCAGGACACATTGGTGGTGTATTCAGTCCAGGGAAGCCTGACCGGCATCCTGATGGCATCTGGAACCTGGTGGCTGAAAAGAGAGTTAACATACAAAGTCAAAAGAATTGTTGAAGAATCATTGACCCAAAGGTTGGAATAGTGGAGATAAAGTGTTGGGGGTACTCACTGCAAACTCTAGTGTACTACTGCTTTCAGGTATATATTTATGGATACATGTGAACATAAACATTAGAAGGGGTGGGACCTTTGGAGTCCTGCTGCATGATGGTAGAAATGGACATAAATTGAGGCTGGAAGTGTTTTGTAGACACCAGAACTCTTTTTATTCATAGGTAGAGGTTAAGAAACAAGGATGGAGAGGAAAATCGGAAACTTGAAACTTGGACTGGGTTTAGTGTATTTTTACAACGTGATTGAATCCGAGGAAAGAGATAAGAGAAGAGTCTGGAGGGCACCAGGTGGTGGTGCACCTGGTTGAATGCACATAGTACTAAACAAGGATCCCGGTTCAAACCCCGCTCTGCACCTGCAAGGAGTGTCCCTTCACAAGTGGTGAAAAAAGTCTGCAGGTGTCTATTTTCTTCTCTCCCTCTCTATCCATCTTTCAATTTATCTTTGTCTTATCCAAGAAAATGGGGGAAAAAAATGGCTGCCAAGAGCAATGGATTCGTAGTGGCGGCACTGAGCCCCAGCAATAACCCTAAAGGATAGAGAGAGGGAGAGGGAGAGAGAGAGAGGGAGAGGGGGAGGGAGAGGGGGAGGTAGAAGGGGAGGAGGAAACATTAGAGGGGGCTGGGGCCTTTGGAATCCTGCTGCATGATGATAGAAATGGACATAAATTGAGGCTGAACATGTTTTGTAGACAGCTATGAAAGGGAAATGAGAATTTTTTCTTATGTGTCAACAACTATACTGTCAACCACTAACCCCCAATAAGATAGTAAATAAATAAATATAAAAATAAGTCGATGAAATGACCTAAAGGTAAGCACTGTATGTTTTTACTCAGCTGTGATATATAGAGGAAATAAATAAGTAAAACTACACATAAAAAGCTGATGTCTCCTCCAGTAGAAGCACTATGCTACAGGATGGATGTGTAAATCAGGACAAAGGGAATGTACTTGTTTTCAGTAATGCACACTGAAATGTGTATTATTATGCAGTAATACTTCAGTAGGCAAATAAATAGGGGAATACCATTTCATGTTCATCATGTTTTCAATAACACATTATAACAATAGTAGACAGAAAACAATATTTTTTCAAGATAATCCAATACATTATTATGATTTCTGTGAGAAGTGTGCATTCCTGGTAATATTTTACATTGATACATTAAATAATGTCTATATATTTTTGAAATTCTTTATTTCATTATTTTATTTATCTATTTGTTCCCAGAACACAGTTCAGCTCTGGCACATAGTGGTAGTGGAGATTTCACATGGGATTTCTGGAGCCTCAGACATTAAAATCTGGTGTATAAGTCACCACTCTATTGCCCAGTCTTCATAATTAATTAATTAATTAATTAGTTTCCCAGGTCATCATTGGGGCTCAGTGAAGGCACTAAGAACCGACTGATCCTGGCAGTTATTTTTTTCTCATTTTATATGATAGAATAAAAAGCAGTTGAAGTGTCCTCCATGCATCTGGGGAAAGGAGCTTGAACCAGGATCCTTTCGTGGTTCCTTCCACTTAATAATATGGACACCTAAACAAGATCACTACCTCCCAGTCCCTGTCTGTTGGGCAGTAAGCCAGCTCCCCCCTGCTTAAAGCCTCTGTCTCTAATCCTGTTTAACTAAGCACTGCCCTGCCAGCTTAACACTGCTGTCTATTTACATAACACTGTTAACTAAGCACTGCCCTGCCTCCAGGGCATTGGTTTAATCCTCACTGTTTTGCACACTTTTTCCTTCTCCCCACCCCCCATCCTACTTACATCCTCTTCGGACCTGACACTTCCACCTCAGGATATATAAAGACAGGATTGTGATTAGAGACAGCTTAGATTGTGCTGTGTTCCACATGAATAAAGACTGAACTGCATACCACTCAGCCATGAGTCCCTGGTCGTCTCTCTCTACCGCTCCGGAAGCTAGCCCGGCATAATGGCGCCTGAATAGGGACTGGCACCTGTCCCTCATTATTTTATAAAGAAAACCTGAAAAATACTGGAAAATGCTTCTGATAATCAGTTTACCTTAATATCCCTTTACATTAATAATACACCTATAAGGAAATTACTTTCCTTGCTTGATGTATTTATTTACTAATGATATAATGCATTGATTATTTTTTGACTAAAAGGTTATTGCTGGGGCTACTAGTAGCCATTTCTCCTGCTCCTCCTCCTCCTCTTCTTTCTTTTTTTATTTTTCATTTTATTCAATAGGAGAGTAATAAATTGAAAGTGGAGGTGAAGATAGGGAGAGAGAAAGCTAGACCCCTGTAGACTTGCTTCACTGGTTTTGAAGCACCACACTGCAGGTGGGGAACAGAGGCTAAACAGGCTCCTTGCCAGGTCCTTCTACATAGTACTATGTGTGTGTAATGAAGTACACTACCTCCTGCCCCCTTTTACATTTATTACATTTTATTGATGTTACATCCATGTATAATACAAAATCCAGGTATGGCAGGGTTTCTAAGGGTAGAGTTTCCCCCACAACTTACAGAAGGACTTGCTTTTTACAATGGTAATTGAGCTAGACACAAGGCACTTTAACTTGTAGGTGTTACTGAAATAAAGGTAAACAACAAAGATTAAACTCCAGCAAAACATACAAAAGTGAATAGTGCTTGGCTGTGATATTTCTGGTATAGAATGCCCTCCAAGAAGGCCTGCACAAGGCCACAAATAAAGCTCACCCATTATTATATACAGCAGCTGGTTACCCCCATGCCCATTTTATTGAGTATACATGATGACTAAGTAGATTTCAACATGGCAAAAGCCTGTGAAGATAGCAGATAAACCAAAGGAAGCTAATCGTGGAGACTTTATTAAGGCCCTGCTGAAACTAATCTGAATTTAATTTAAACTCCATAGGGAGGAATGCTCTTTGCTCTCCAACTGCTGTTCTTGCCTCCATACCAGAGAGTAAGGCTTTTGATCAGCCACCTGCTCTTCCACAAAACTGTATAAACTCACAAGGATATCTTCTCTTTTTATTTTTATGTATTTTTCACAGTCAAAATTTAAAACCCAAAACTGAGAAAGAGGGAGATTCAAGCCATCTTAATATATTTACTTACTTTAAGATCAGAAGATTAATGAGGAAAAATAGCATTATTTAACACTGAATGCACATAATTTAACATTGAAAGCAAGCAGATGGAAAGCCAATGGCATTGCTGCTCCAGGTTTTTGAATGAGTGAACACAACTTCCATTATGTGTTATCTTTCAACTATTTCCCCATATGAATCACACAAGCCACTTTTGGCATGCATGGCAGAAAATCATTTTTCTCTAAACAAGTTTGCTTAAAAAGATTACAGAGTCTATAGTTAATGCAAACTCTTCTCTTGCAAGGGTTCGATCAAGGTCATATTTAAAGATTTACTTCAATAATATACCCACTGGTTACACTATATTTATATATTCTGGTCACTAGGACCATATCACATACTAATATTAGAATATAAGATATGCCAGAAAATCACTCTTATTCTTACCATTTAGAAATTGTCCTCATCCTAACTCTGAGTCCCTTTTATTTAATTTCCAAATTGGAATGTCAAAATGGGTATTTTATCAGCAGTGTCATATCCTGAAATGATGTATATTTCTAAAAATAAATTAAAATTAATTTAGCAACATTATATATAATATATATTTAACTTCCAAAGAAAATATGCACTAGAGGGGGCAGGCTTTGGCAAACCTGGTTAAATGCAATCATTATGATGTGCAAGGGCACAGATACAAGCCCCTGTTCCCCATCTGCAGGGAAGAAAGATTCAGGAGTCATGAAGCAGGGCTTCAGGTATTCTCTGTCTTTCTCTCTACTACCTCCCTGTCCAACACACTAGGGAAAGAGAGAGAAACAGGCTGGAAGTATGGATCAACCTGCCAACACCCATGTTTAGAAAGGAAGCAGTTACAGAAGCCAGACCTTCCACCTTCTGCACCCCATAATGAGCTTGGGTCCATACTCCCAGAGGGATAAAGAAGAAGAAAGCTATCAGGGGAGGGGATAGGATGCAGAGTTCTGGTGGTGGAAATTGTGTGGAGTTGTATCCCTCTTATCCTATGTTTTTTGTCAGTTTCCTTTTTATAAATAAAAATTAAAGCAATAATAATAATAAATATATTTTACAAAGAAAATTTGTAAAAGTAGATTCATTATAATTTTGGTAGAACTAAACTTTGTGTTTTAATTAATTAATTTATATATTTAATGGAGAAAAAGCGTGGTGGATGTGTGTGTGTCAGAGGGGGTGATATGTTTGCCAGAGATTAAACCTGGTACCTTTCTCACAACACTTCCAAGTTTTATCTGCAGAAATGCATGCCTAGTCATCTGAATCTATTATTATTATTATTATTATTATTATTATTATTATTATTTTATTATTATTTAGCAGCTAGGACAATAATTTCTCTGAGCTCTGGTCTGATGTCTCTGGTTCTAGTCCTAGTCCTCCTGATTTTTTTCCATCTCTCTGAGACTTGCAAAGCATTCTTTCATTTGAAAAAAAAAACAGTAAATCAAAATGTTTAGAAAACTTTTTTCATTTAAAATTTTAATTTTTTATTTCCTTTATTTATTGGATAGAGACATCCAGAAATTGAGAGGGAAGAGGGTGACAGAGATTAACAGAGACAGAGACCTGCAACACTGTTTCAACACTTGCAAAGCTTTCCCTCAGGAGGTGAGGAAGGACAGCTTGAACCTGTATCCTTCTGCATGTAATATGTGCACTCAATCAGGTGTGCCACCACCTGGACCCAGAATATTTTATTTACATATTATTATAACAGTGAGTAGGAATGAGAGTAGAGTCTCAGGGATTGTACCTGAACTCTCTGGGGTACTATTTATACAGCTCATACAGGTTCAGTGTCCTATTATTGCACTATATCCAGATCCTGTTTAATTAACTCTCATTTCTACAAATACTTCAGCTTCAGTGGGTGGTGGGAGGGGTTTAAAATCAATTCCCCAGCCACTGGAGCCATTTTTTGTTAAATTAGTGATTTAATATCTTTAAATATTTTACTTATTCATTTGATAGAGACAGCGATAAATCCATAGAGAAAGGGAAGACAGAGGGGAAAAGAGAGACACCTGAAGCACAACTTCACAGCTTGCAAAAATTTCCTTCTCTGGGTGGGGAATTAGTGACTTAATATTGATTTATAAAATTATAAGATAATGAAGATATAATTCCTTACATTTCCAACCTCCAGAATTCTGTATGTGCAACCTTGGAATGAAAAATGCAGTAGTTCTCCCAAGATTGCAGACATAGGTCGGCTTTATATCTATAAAAATGGGGGTTGGAAATATAAGGAATCAAATGACCCCACCCAAAATGGGAAGAGGATATGAACAGAACATTCACTTCAGAGGAGATCCAGAAGGCTAACAAACATATGAAAAACTGTTCCAGGTCGCTGATTGTCAGAGAAATGCAAATAAAGACAACATTGAGATACTACCTTACCCCTGTGAGAATGGCATACATCATAAAGGACAGCAGCCACAAATTCTGGAGAGGCTGTGGGGACAAAGGAACCCTTCTGCACTGCCAGTGGGAGTGTAAATTGGTCCAATCTCTGTGGAGAGTCTGGAGGATTCTCACAGGTCTAGACATGGAAGTTCCGTATGACCCATAATTCCACTCCTAGGAATATACTCCCAGGACTCCATAACATGCAACCAAAAAGTTATGTGTATGCCTGTGTTCATAGCAACACAATTCGTAATAGCTAAAACCTGGAAGCAACCAAGGTGCCCAATAAGAGATGAGTGGCTGAGAAAGCTGTGATATACATATATAATGGAATACTATGAAGCTATTAAAAATGATGAACCCACTTTCTCTGGCCCATCTTGGATAAGTGAGCTGAGTCAGAAACATAAAGATGAGTATGGGATGACCCCACTCATGAACAGAAGTTGAGAAAGACGAACAGAAATGGAAACTAAAAGCAGGATCTGATTAAATCGAGAGTAGGGCACCAAAGTAAAAACACTGTGGTGAAGGGGAGGGTGGCCATTGCCCTTCCCCGCACAGCGGGGGGGATGGGGTTGGGGTTGGGGGTGGGGATGGGACACAGTCTTTTGGTGGTGGGAGTGGTGTTTATGTACAAAAAAAAATCTGCTCTGATATTATTTAAGTCCAAATATGTCAAGTGTAACACCATTATAATAATTTCTGTTACAACTTTTGACTTAAATGAGCAACTATCAACCAGAAACAATTTTTAAATAATAGCCAGGATAGGGTCTGGGTGTTGGTGCACTTGGTTGAGCACATGCACATCATCATGTGCAAGGACATAGGTTCAATCTCCTGCTCTTTGAATGCAGGGGTGAATCTTCAGAAGTGTTGATGCAGGCCTGCAAGTATCTATCTTTCTCTCTCCGCTCTTTCTTTTAATTTTTTTTTGTTTGGGATAGAAACAGAAACTGTTGAGAGAGGAGAGAAATAGAAAGAGAGAGAGACACCTGTAGCACAGTTTCACTTCTAGTGAAACTTACCCTTATTGGTTGAGACCAAAGGATAGAACCTGGATCCTTTTGGCCTATAATATGTTCACTCTATCAAGTGCACCACTAGCCAACTCTTACTCTTTCCTTCTCTATCTCCTGTCCCCTCTCAATTTCTCTTTGTCCTATCAAATAAATTAAAGGGGGAAGAGGGAGCACTAGAACTGGAAGTGGTGAATTCTTGTGCAGGTACTAAACCCCAGTGATAATTTTAGTGGCAAAAATAAATAAATTAATTAATTAATTAAAATATTCCAGAACTTAAAAAGTTGTTTTAAAGTTGTGCAGAAAAAATGCTTACAAAAACTGCCAATGATATGTCATTTAATATGGGTACTTATTACAAAATTGCAATTTTGTAATATTGCATTACTAATTTTTAAAAATTTTTTAAATGTATTTATTTATTCCCTTTTTGTTGCCCTTGTTGTTTTATTGTTGTAGTTATTATTGTTGTCATCATTGTTGGATAGGACAGAGAGAAATCAAGAGAGGAGGGGAGACAGAGATGGGAGAGAAAGACACCTGCAGACCTGCTTCACCATCTGTGAAGCGACTCCCCTGCAGGTGGGGAGGTGACTAATTTTAATATGAAATATACAAAGAGAGAGAGAGAGAGAGAAGAGAGAAGCCAGGGAACTGTTCATATCTGTCTTATGGTAGTGCTGGAGATCAGGGCCTCAGGCAAGAAATACTTCTTCATAACCATTATGATGTCACCCTAGTTTAGCTATTTCTTTTTCTAACATAGTTAAGACCAGTAAAAGTGGTCAACATCTTACTAAAGAAAATCACACCAGTGGCAAATTTAAGTAAGATCTTATAATTTTCCAGTTGTCTAGTAAATGAACAATAAATGAATAAACTATTCATTGAACAAACCAATATATTTTGTGTGTTAGAAATTGTTTGGTCTACCTTTGCCTATCAAGCAGCAAACACTCTTCCTGATATGAAAAATTCCCAATGTTAAAACTTTCATGCAAAATGGAAAATAAAAAAAAAAAAACTTTCATGTATTGCTTCTAATTCACTGCAGAAATCAAAGTTTCAAAACATTCTTATTTCTCCCTCTTAGATAAGTTATAAAATTGTCAGCTCTTTATTGAACTAGGATGCCAAGTACTCATAGAATCTATGAAACTGCTTTTTCTCTTGGAGATTATAGAACTCACAGAATATGCCTATAGTTTATTGTGCTGAAGTAAACCAAATTAAGATCTTAGTGTGTTTTATCCAAAAGGAAATATATGAATAATGCAATGATTATACTTTAGATAACAAAGTGAATACTGTTCTCTCTAGAGATAGTTTTCATTATTTGCAGTTTAGAACCATGATGAAGTAGCATGCTTATATTTTTAAAACACAAAATTAAAATTTAATTAATCTATACAAAAAAGAAATAAATCCATAAAATTTTGTACAATTTAACTTATTCAAGATAGGTTAAGCTAAATGTATATTTACCATAAGAGATTTCAGAAGGAAAATGTGATATTTAATCACAACTAACAAAATAAATTGTAAAAACAAGTCATCACAGATAATTACCTGGATGTTTGTTTAACAAAAACTGAAAAAGAAGGCAGTTGTGCACCTAGTTGAGCACATATATAACCAAATACAAAGACCGAGGTTTGAGCCCCCATTCCCCATCTGTAAGGGGGGTGCTTCACAAGTAGTGAAGCAGGTCTGCAGTTCTCTCTCTTTATTTCTCCCTTCCTATCTCCCCATCCTCTTTCAATTTCTCTCAGTCTTATATAATTTAAAATTAAAAAGGAGGGACCAAGTGATGATGCACCTGGTTAAGTACATGCATTATCATGTACAAGAACACAGGTTCAAGCCCCTGGTCTACAGCTTTGGAGGGAGGGGGGTGTTTCATGAGTGTTGAAGAAGGACAGTGTCTATCTCTCCTTCCCAATTTCTCTCTGTTCTATCAAATAAAATAAAATTTAAAAATGTTTCAAAAATAATATCCTTTTAAAAAAAAGGAACAAATGACTTCCAGGAACAGTGGATTTGTTGTGCCAGCACAAAGCCCCAGCAATAACTATGGCAATTATAATAAATAAATAGATTGAAACAAAAAGTCTCTGTGTTTAATTAAACACTTATCATATAATTAGCTTCATGTTGAACACTTTTGGACTTCTGGTACAAGTTTTTCCTTATTTCAAATATTATAAAATAGTAGTCATGTTTAGTTTATATATGCTTTACTAATGTGCCCAAGTATTGTTCTCAAAAAGTTGAAAAAATTCTAAAATAATATTTCTTGTGATCATCCTGTAAGGTGTACTTTAATCAAGATTTTAACTAAACTAAGTCATGTAATGTGAAGTGAAAAGTCCATTTCACTAGTTCTTACTTTTACCTCCTGTAAGGACAGTAAAATTAAACAAAAGCAGGACTGAAAGCAGAGAAACCATTCTGAAACTGGCATGATCAGTGTCCACAGAGAGAGGTAAAAGGCTGTACACTGAGAAGAAAGAGATACTTGCACCTAGCAAAAAAGCTCAATACATGGCAACAGGTTTTGAAAGGAAGGAAGGGACTTGTTCCATTTTTTAATCACTTTATTGGCAGGGTTAATGGTTTCCAGTACAATTTTTGATGTGTGGGTGCAGTTTTGCATCTCCTCATGATACCCGTCTACAGAAACTCTCACTCCCTAACATAGGTCTTTCCCCACCTTCACTCATCAGGACTCCAGCACTCTCTCTTCTCTCCTCCCTTTCTCTTTTCCCAGAGTCTTTGCTGTGGTGTAACAAACCCCAAAAGTCCAAACTTCACTTATGAGTAAGTCCATCCAGTGTTTGTGCTCTTCTTGACTTATCTCAATTAACATGATACCTTCAAACTCCTTCCAGAATGAAGCAAAAGATCTCACTTCATTATTTTAAACAGCTTATTGTATCCATATATCATACCTCTCTTATTCATTCATTGGTCATTGTACATCTAATTTGCTTCTAAGTTTTGACTGTTATGAATTATGCTATGAAGACAGGCATGCAGAAGTATCTCTTTTTTTTAAAGAATTTATTTATTTATTAATGAGAAAGATATATGAGAGAGAAAGAACAAGCATCACTCTGGTACATGTGCTGCCAGGTATTGAACTCAGGAGCACATGCTTAAGAGTCTAATGCTTTACCCACTATGGGTGTATTTTTGTTTCACTTGGATAAATTCCCAGCAAGGAAATCAAAATAAAACAAAACAGAAATAAATTAACTATTGGGGTTCTGCCAAACCTTAAAGCTTCTCTACAACAAAGAAACCCATCACCAAAACAGGAAGATACCCTACAAAATATGAGAATCTTTATATATCTGACAAAGGACTATAATCCAAGACACATATAGAGCTCACTATACTCAGTAACAAAAAAATAAAGGACCCATTAGAAATGAAGTAAAGGTGTGGGCAGAATATTCACTAAAGAAGAGATCTGGAGAGTTAACAGAGATGAGTGAGTGCTAGTATCTAAGATATAGTATCTAATCTATAGTCATTTGTAAATAGTATTGAGTGACATAAATCATGGTGAGGTCATATTTGGTATAGTAAATCCTAATCATGGAATTTTCAAAGTAACCAAGCTCCCAAATAACTTGGTTATAGTATTATCTATTGCTTTCTTAAACTCTACAAAATAAAGAAACCTTCCCCATTTTCTTTAAAAATCTATATTTCTCCCAGTCCTGGAACCTCTGAGACTTTGACTATATTTCTTGATGTTTGTACTCTTGATACCCTAGACTATGATACTGTCTCTGCTGACCTCAACTAAATTAAATAAACCAGGTATATCCATACTCCCAGCCTATTTCTATCCTTACCTGGTATGGTCTCTGGAGAGCTGATGCTGTGTGATACATTTGTGAGGTCATCTGCCCAGTGAAGTCAGGATGGAATCATAGTAGCATCTGCAACTCAGTGTCTGAAAGGCAGTAAGATATATAGCAGGACAAAATGTTTAATGATCATGACCCAAAAATTAGGAATAGAGCAGATTATATTAGGTATCCTGGAGTTGAAGAAAGCTAGGAAGTCTATTTTAGGTATGTAGACCCCATGACTATACTAATTTTTGCTTGAGCTTGATAGCTAACATGGAGGTGGACCAAAAATATTGGGGAAATGGAATCAGAATTGAGAATAGGGTAAGAAAGCTGGATTAAGGCAGAGAGTAGCTCCCAAACATGAAGAATATATATACATACAATCAACTATTTGCCACATTGATCTGACCCAGGAACTATCTATATTCATATTTAACAGAGGAATGTGTAAACTCCTAGTCCCTGTAAGTCTGAGCTCCCATTCCATGATCACAGCTGGAAACATTACACCTAGTCATATATATCACTGTAGGTGATGATTATGAGAAAAAAAACAACTTGAAGAAAGTATATACATACTTTTAACACAAGTACCAATATATATTTGGATTTAGCACAGGAGCCATCTGATCACCTAGTCCTTGGTAATCTAATCTTGCAGTTCATAGTCACAGCTAGAAACACTCTAAGTTGTGCTCACTTCAGGAGCAGTCTTCCTCTAGTGGCAGAGTAGGCTGGCCCAACCTCCCTTCAGAGTGGGGCAGAACCTAACATTGCTACTATAAAATGAAGGCAAGGTTCTGAAGAGGCCCACAAGAGGGCCTGAGATGACATTGATGATGAAAGGACAAATGACTGTAGAGAGAGGGATTTATTAGAAGTGTAGGCCCATCATCTATTTGGGAATCCAAAGATCCCCTAACTACTATCTCAAATGATGGGAAGGTCTGGTATACTGACCAGAAAGAACATCATTAAGTGAGCCAATCTCTTAGCCTTATACACCTTTCATAGTATTTAATTTATTTTTAATTTCTTGGACAAGCTTAGACTTTCTCCCAGTTGTTAAAGTGTTGAGTGTCATTTGTTGTATCCAAAAATAAATTAGATTTGGAGGTTCCGGGAAGATGGCGGACTGAGAAACTGATAGTGGCTTGAGTTCTGATCACATCTTCTGGAAACGGTAGGATTTTCTGCCTTTAGCAGGCCAGTCAATAAGGAGTCCTAGTGGTGACACCAAGGAGGTGACTATAACTTAATTTGGGTTAAGAATTAGAGTAAAGGTGGCACAGACTAGCGGGCGGCTGCTCCAGACTTCCCAGATGGCGGCAGGCAAGGCGGGTGCGCCGGGCACCGTCCTTGGCCGAGGAAGGCAGCTCCTCCGCCAGTTGCAGAGCACTGCTGGGTGGCCAGCAGAGGACCAGGTGGGAGCACTGTAGCTCGGAGACTTTCTCTTGGGAGTCTCCGGGGACCACCGTGACCCTGAGCTGGATCTGAAGACTTCTTGAGTATAGCTCTCATTGGATCAAAGGACTTGGAGCTAGTTTTCATTTTCAAGTAATCCTTTTAAAAAGTCTGGAGGGGGGGGTTTCCCAGAAGATAGCGGACTGAGAAGCAGCTAGTGGCTGAACTCCGACCGTATCTCCTGGAAACTGTAGGATTTTCTGCCTTTAGCAGGCCAGCCAATAAGGGGTCATAGCGGTGACACCAAGGAGGTGACTATAACTTAATTTGGGTTAAGAATTAGAGTACAGAAAAAAGGGGAAAAATTTTTTTTCTTCCTTTTAATTTTCAAGCATACCTCCTTCCCGCCCCCCCCCCCAAACCCCATAAGCAGTCCCTGGGGACCAGCTCTTAGCAAGATCCCCCTCAACACCAAACAGGGTGATTTTTTGAATTCACTGATACATATTTGGGAATTTCCTTTCACTGATCTTTAATTACAACTCTTTTTCTTATCTTCTCCCTATTCTCTCATCGCTTGCTCTCTCTCCTTTTTTTTAATTTGTCAGACACTTCTTCCTTCTTCTTTGCATTTCTGAATTTGTGAATTATTTTGGGGAAGAAATCTGACTCAAAGTGGACTCTCTATGTGTGTATCTCTGCTCTAGTTCCCTTTCCCCTCAAAGAAACAATCAAATACTTAGAGGAAAACATTGGTAAAACACTTTCCCACCTACACCTCAAGGACATCTTTGATGAATAAAACCCAATTGCAAGGAAGATTAAAGCAGAAACTAATCACCAAAATATATAAAGAGATCAACAAACTTAACACCAAAAAAGCAAATGACCCCATCCAAAAATGGGCAGAGGATATGAACAAAACATTCACCTCAGAGGAGATCCAAAAGACTAACAAACATATGAAAAACTGCTCTAGGTCACTGATCGTCAGAGAAATGCAAATTAAGACAACACTAAGATACCACCTCACTCCTGTAAGAATGGCATACACCAAAAAGGACAGCAGCAACAAATGCTGGAGAGGATGTGGGGACAGAGAAACCCTTTTACATTGCTTGTGGGAATGTAAATTGGTACAGCCTCTGTGGAGAGCAGTCTGGAAAACTCTCAGAAGGCTGGACATGGACCTTCCATATGATCCAGTAATTCCTCTCTTGGGATTATACCCCATGGACTCCATAACACCCAACCAAAAAGAGGTGTGTACTCCTATGTTCATAGCAGCACAATTCATAATAGCTAAAACCTGGAAGCAACCCAGGTGACCAACACCAGATGAGTGGCTGAGAAAGCTGTGGTATATATACACAATGGAATACTATGCAGCTATCAAGAACAATGAACCCACCTTCTCTGACCCATCTTGGACAGAGCTAGAAGGAATTGTGTTAAGTGAACTAAGTCAGAAAGATAAAGATGAGTATGGGATGATCCCACTCATCAACAGAAGTTAACTAAGAAGATCTGAAAGGGAAACTAAAAGCAGGATCTGATCAAATTGTAAATAGGGCACCAAAGTAAAAACCCTGTGGTGAGGAGTAGACATGCAGCTTCCTGGGACAGTGGGGGGTGGGAATGGGTGGGAGGGATGGGTCACAGTCTTTTGGTGGTGGGAATGGTGTTTATGTACACTCCTAGCAAAATGTAGACATATAAATCAATAGTTAATTAATATGAGGGGGAAATCAGTTGTATTTCTCAAAGTTTCTCAAAACACAAACTGAATCTTTTCAATATATAGGCTTTGTAATTGATATGTGGACTCTCTCAAAAGCCTAGACAAGTAGATCAGAAGCAACCAGTAGCACAGCTATATACAAGATACTGGGTACTGTACAGTAACCCCTAACAAAAGGACTTTTTAAAGTTAACCCAATTACCAAAAAATGTGATGATAACATTAACTATCAATTGTCTTTTTGAACCCTAAGACAGCAGGAACCTCACATCTTCACTATAGAGCCCCTACTTCCTCCAGTCCTGGAACCCTTGGATAGGGCCCGCTTTCCCATATGTGTCTCCCAATCCATACCAAATAATATTGCATCCGCCAATCACAACCTAACCAACGCAACGATTGCCACCTCAACATGCTTCACTCAGACTGTGTCCAGAGACTTCACGTGTGGAATGACAACCCTTCAGCTTCATTACCCGGGTGAGACCTTTCCTTTTATAGTACTCTCTAATTTCATCTCAGGTGGTTCACTTTCTAACAAAGTCCCAAAACCTAGATATACACCAGTTTCTGTGAGAGAGAGCTTATGTGCACACGTATCCATAAACTACTGCAAAATATATACCTGAAAGCAGGACTACACTAGAGTTTGCAGTGAGTACCTCCCTAATACTTCCTCTCCACTATTCCAAGCTTGGGATCCATGATCGCTCAACAATTTGTTTGGCTTCATATGTTAACTCTCTTTTCAATCACCAGGTTCCAGATGCCACCAGGATGCTGGCCAGGTTTCCCTGGATTGAAGACCCCACCAATGTTTCCTGGAGCTCAGCTTCCCCAGAGACACACCTTACTAGGGAAAGAGAGAGGCAGACTGGGAGTATGGACCAACCAGTCAATGCCCATGTTCAGCAGGGAAGTAATTACAGAAGCCAGACCTTCTACCTTCTGCAACCCTCAATGACCCTGGGTCCATGCTCCCAGAGGGATAGAGAATGGTACAGCTATCATGAGGGGTTGGGTTATGGAGACTGGGTGGTGGGAATTGTGTGGACTTGTACCCCTCCTACCTTATGGTTTTGTTCATTAATCCTTTCTTAAATAAAAAATTAAAAAAAAACTTATTTGAAGAACAACAAAAAAAAAGTTAGATTTGTGGGGTCTGGCCTCAATTTAAGTAGATAATACACTTAGTGTTTTTGTTTGTTTGTTGTACAAGGGTAGAAGGTAGAAGAATATATTCTTGGGTCTTCAATCTTTTGGAAGAACTTAAAAAGTGTAGCTATTAACTCTTCTTGGATGTTTTATAGAATTTTGTGTAAAGCCATCTGATCTTAGTCTTTTATTGTTTGGAAGGTTATTTATGACTTTTTCTATTTCTTTGCCTGTGATTTGTCTGTTCATGTGCCCGGCTAGCTTTGAGGGTGGTAGAGAGATGACCAGGGACTCATGGCTGACCTGCGAATGCAGTTCAATCTTTATTGATGAACTGGGATGCAGTGCAATCAATCAAATCTCTATACATTAGAAAATCTTGTCCTTTATATCTCCTGAGGTGGAAATGTTAGGTTGGAAGAGGATGTACATAGGATAGGGGGTGGGGAGAAGGAAAAAAGCACTTGAACCAGTGGGGATTAAACCAATGCTGGTCTCAAACAAATCAATGATTATAGACCACAGCATTAAGCAATGCAAGCGAACTTAAAGTGATGATCAATACAGAAGGAGTCTTAAAGCAGAATTATAAGCAGACTAACATTCATGTCTTCTAGTTCTTTTTGGTTCAATTTTGGACAGTTATATGTTTCAAGGAATTCTTCCATTTCTTCCAGGTTCTCTAGTTTATTGGCATATAGTTGTTCATAGAAGCCTGGCATGATACTTTTTATTGCTGTGGGGTGTGCTATGATAGCTCCTCATTCATTTACATTTCTACTTATGTAAGTTTTCTCCATTATTTTAGACATGTTGGCAAAGGGTTTGACTATTTTGTTTACCCTTTTGAAGAACCAACATTTAGCTTTGTAGAACTTTTGTCTTTTTTTTTCTGTTATTTCTTTCTGTCCTAATTTTTGTTATTTCAGTTACTTTGTTCCTCTTCTTCTAAGTCTGTAAGGTGTGTAGTCAGGCTGTTTACTTGACCTTTTTGTTGTTGTTGTTTTCTAATGTGTGCCTGTATGACTGTGAATTTCCATCTTAGTAGTGTGTTAGCTGTGGTGCAAATATTTTGATAGCTCATGTCTTCACTTTCATTTGATTCTAGGGACAAGTTAAATTCTTCCTTAATTTTACTTTGACCCAGTAGTTGTTAAGTAGTGTACTGTTGAGTTTCCATATTTTGGAACTTTTACTTATTTTTTATTTGTTATTTAGTGTTAATTTAATTCCCCTGTGGTCTGAGACATTTGCAATTTTTCAGTGCTCTTGAATTTATTTACACTGTCTTTGTAACATAACTCATGGTCTATCCATGCAAAAGTTCATGGAAACTTGAAAAGACTGTGTATTCCAATTTCTTGGGGTGATGGACTGAAAATATCCAATAGGTATAGTCCATATATCTCTTCATTTATTTCTCGTGTTTCTTTATAGAATTTCTGCCTAGATGATTTGTCAGTTTGATAGACTGGGGTGCTGAAGTCTCCTACTATTTCTGTATTACTATTGATGAATTTTTCTAGTTCTTTCAGTAGATACTTGTCATTAAATGCCCCTTTGTTGGATGCATAAATGTTAATAATTGTTAAGTCCTCTTGGTTGCCTGATCCTCTAAGTATTATGTATCCCTGATTCTAATTGCTTTACTTATTTTAAAGTCTATTGTGTCACATATGAGAATAGCCGTTCCTGCATTTTTTTTGTTGTCCACTAACTTGTGTGATAGTTTTTCATCCTTTCACTCTGAGCTTGTATTTGTCTTTTTGAGTTAAATGGAAATACTTTCATTCTTGAGTTTCTTAGATCCCAGGTTCAATCCCCAGCCACACCATAAAGCAGAGCATCTCTCTCATTAAAATAAATGCATAAATAACATGGAGACTAGTTTTATGTGTTGGGGGACACAGTGTGTAGACTTTTAATGAAAATTGAAGTCTATCTATAGTCAAGTTATATTTTCAGAAATAGAGCATATTTCAGAGTCTGTCAAATACAAATGTATTTTGTAATATATAACATAAAGCACTATGAGAACCTGTTTCAATAGTTTAAGAACTACACTTTCTTTTTATTTATTTATTTTATTTATAAAAGGAAACATTGACTAAACCATAGGATAAGAGAAGTACGATTCCTCACAATTCCCACCACCAGAACTCTGTATCCCTTCCCCTACCATGAGAGCTTTCCTATTTTTTTAGTGCTCTGGGAGTATGGACCCAAGGTCACTGTGTGATGCAGAAGGTAGAAGGTCCGGCTTCTGTAATTGCTTCCCCACTTAAAATGGGTATTTACAGGTCAATCTATACTTCCAGCCTGCCTCTCTCTTTCTCAAGTGGGGCAGGGTTCTGGGGAATCTGAGCTCCAGGGCACATTAGTGGGGTTGTCTCCAAGAAAGTCTGGTTGGCATTATGGTATCATCTAGAACCTGGTGGCTGAAAAGAAAGTTAATATATAAAGCCAAACAAATTGTTGACTAATCATTAACCTAAATGCTGAAGAGTTGGGGGGCTTGTTTTTTTATGGTAATCCTACTGCTACTGACTATGGAAGATCAGATGAAGGGTGTGTGTGTGTGTGTGTGTGTGTGTGTGTGTGTGTGTGTGTGTGTGTGTTCAAATTGAATTGTGGGATAAATGACTGAAACAGATACAAAACAAAGTAAAACAAACAAACAAATAAAAAAAGACAGAACCAAGAAACCAAACCTCCCTAAGAAAATTTAAAAAAAAAGGAAAAAAAAGGCATCCAATAGAAGTATACACAGAAAACCATGTAAGTAATTTTCAAACTAATAGGAATATACATATACACATACACATACACATATATACATATACATATACTCACAATTGGTGAGGGTTTTGTTTTGACAAAGCTTTGTCTGACTGTTTCAGAAGGCAAACTTATCAGCTTGACATTTTTCATGGGACTGTCTGTAGCTCTGATCCAGATACACAAGGCCACATGGATTCCTCTGCAATCAGAAAAAAAAGCTCAACCCTGAATTTTTCTTGAGTTTATTTCAAACATATTTTCTCTACCAGAAGGCAACCATACCTCATATAACATCTAATCTAAGGCACAATTAGAATATTGTTTAGTTTTCTATTATAATATGTGTGGGGAATATAGTTATAATTTCCAGTAAGACCAACTTCAATTAAGATGAGAGAAAAATTGACAAAACACAATTTTACTGATTTACTTAGAACCGTGCAAAGGTTAGTGCTATTAAGTTAAGCAAAACACAGTGCCCTAAACTGTCTAGTTACTTACATGTCATAATTTATTTATTTACTTGTTTGTTTTAACCAGCAGTGTTGTTGCTGGGACTTTGTTCCTTATTATTTTTTTTTAATTTTGATAGAAGATGAAAGTTAGAGAGAAGAAAAGACAAATTCAACACTATTCTGCCACTGGTGAAGCTCCCCCATTGCAGGAGATCACTAGAGGCTTGAATCAGGAAGCTTGGACATGGTCACTTATGAGTTCTACTTAGTCTGCCACAACTAGGACACTAGACATTAATTTTCTTAAAGTTGTGGTGTCTGAACGTATAACTCTGCACAGAGATTATTTTATGATGAGGTTCTCTTCTGTAGTGATAAGTAGATGTATTTGTGTTGGTTTGTACAAAGCCATATTTTCTTTTTAAAAAAATATATTGATTTATTTTCCCTTTTGTTGCCCTTGTTGTTTAACATTGTTGTAGTTATTATTGTTGTTGTTATTAACATCATTGTTGTTGGATAGGACAGAGTTAAAAGGAGAGAGCAGGGGAATACAGAGAGGGGGAGAGAAAAACAGACACCTGCAGACCTGCTTCACCGCCTGTGAAGCAACTCCCCTGCAGGTGGGGAGCCAGGGGCTCCAAACAGGATCCTTGCACTTTTCAACACACGCACTTAACCCGCTGCACTACTGTCTGACTCCCTAAAAGCCATATTTTCCTTGAGCAAGGAAAGAAAGAGAGAGTTTTGCAGTATCTCTTGCTCATCTTATAAGGAGACCAAGGAAGTGGTGGTGGTACATTTGGTTGATCATACACATTACATTGCATAAGGACTGGGATTAAAACCCTGGTCTCCACCTGCAAGAGGGAAGCTCTGAAAGTCGTGAAGCAGTGCTGCAGCTCTCAGTCTCTCTCTCTCTCTCTCGCAGTGTGTGTCTCAATTCCCTCTCAACTTCCCTCTATCTCTATCCAAAATAAATAATAATAAAATAAATTAAATGTGTTAAAACATCCTCTTAAAAAATATATGGACACCAAAGACATCTGTCCTATCAGACTGAACTCTAATTTTATTTTATTTTTTTTATTTATTTATTTTTAAATTTTTTATTTAAGAAAGGATTACTGAACAAAAGCATAAGGTAGGAGGGGTACAACTCCACACAATTCCCAACACCCAATCCCCATAACCCACCCCCTCCCATGGTAGCTTTCCCATTCTCTATCCCTCTGGGAGCATGGACCCAGGGTCGTTGAGGGTTGCAGAAGGTAGAAGGTCTGGCTTCTGTAATTGCTTCCCCGCTGAACATGGGCGTTGACTGGTCGGTCGATACCCCCAGTCTGCCTCTCTCTTTCCCTAGTAGGGTGTGACTCTGGGGAAGATGAGCTCCAGGACACATTGGTGGGGTCTTCAATCCAGGGAAGCCTAGCCAGCATCCTGGTGGCATCTGGAACCTGGTGATTGAAAAGAGAGTTAACATATGACGCCAAACAATTTGTTGAGCAATCATGGATCCCAAGCTTGGAATAGTGGAGAGGAAGTGTTAGGGAGGTACTCACTGCAAACTCTAGTGTAGTCCTGCTTTCAGGTATATATTTTGCAGTAGTTTATGGATACGTGTGCACATAAGCTCTCTCTCACAGAAACTGGTGTATATCTAGGTTATGGGACTTTGTTGGAAATGAGATGAAATTAGAGTGTACTATTAAAGGAAAGGTCTCACCCGAGTAATGAAGCTGAAGGGTTGTCATTCCACACGTGAAGTCTCTGGATACATTCTGAGGTGAAGCATGTTGAGGTAGCAATCTTTGCTTTGGTTAGGTTATGATCGGCAGATGCAATGTTATTTGGTTTGGATTGGGAGATGCATACGGGAAAGTGGGCCCTATCCAAGGGTTCCAGGACGGGGGAAGTAGGGTCTCTATAGTGAAGATGTGAGGTTCCTGCTGTCTTAGGGTTCAAAAAGACAATCAATAGTTAATATTATCATCACATTTTTTGTTAATTGGGTTAAATTTGAAAAGTCCCTTTGTTATGGTTTGCTGGACAGTACCCAGTATCTTGTATATAGCTGTGCTATTGGAAGCTTCTAATCTACTTGGTCTAGGCTTTTGAGAGAGTCCGCATATCAAATACATAGCCTATATATTAAAAAGATTCAGTTTGTCTTTTGAGAAACTTTGAGACATACAATTGATTTCCCCCTCTCATATTAATTAACTACTGATTTATATGTCTACATTTTGCTAGGAGTGTACATAAACACCATTCCCACCACCAAAGGACTGTGACCCATCACTCCCGCCCACTCCCACCCCACACTGGACCAGGAAGCTACATGCCTACCCCTCACCACTGGGTTTTTACTTTGGTGCCCTACTTACAATTTGATCAGGTCCTGCTTTTAGTTTCCCTTTCAGATCTTCTTAGTCAGCTTCTGTTGATGAGTGGGATCATCCCATACTCACCTTTATCTTTCTGACTTAGTTCACTTAACATAATTCCTTCTAGCTCTGTCCAAGATGTGTCAGAGAAGGTGGGTTCATTGTTCTTGATAGCTGCATAGTATTCCATTGTGTATATATACCACAGCTTTCTCAGCCACTCATCTGGTGTTGGTCACCTGGGTTGCTTCCAGGTTTTAGCTATTATGAATTGTGCTGCTATGAACATAGGAGTACACACCTCTTTTTGGTTGGGTGTTATGGAGTCCTTGGGGTATAACCACAGGAGAGGAATTATTGGGTCATATGGAAGGTCCATGTCTAGCCTTCTGAGAGTTTTCCAGACTGCTCTCCACATAGGCTGTACCAATTTACATTCCCACCAGCAATGTAAAAGGGTTCCTCTGTCCCCACATCCTCTCCAGCATTTGTTGCTGCTGTCCTTTTTGATGTATGCCATTCTTACAGGAGTGAGGTGGTATCTTAGTGTTGTCTTGATTTGCATTTCTCTGATAATCAGTGACCTAGAGCAGTTTTTCATATGTTTGTTAGCCTTTTGTATCTCCTCTGTGGTGAGTGTTTTGTTCATTTCCTCTGCCCATTTTTGGATGGGGTCATTTGCTTTTTTGCGGCTAAGTTTGCTGAGCTCTTTATATATTTTGGTGATTAGTTTCTTGTCTGATGTCTGGCATGTGAAGATCTTCTCCCATTCTGTGAGGGGTCTCTCTGTTTGTTTAATAGTTTCTTTGGATGTGCAGAAGCTTTTCAATTTGATGTAGTCCCATTGGTTTGTTTCTGCTTTGGTCTTCCTTGTAATTGGGTTTGATTCATCAAAGATGTCCTTGAGGTGTATGTGGGAAAGTGTTTTACCAATGTTTTCCTCTAAGTATTTGATTGTTTCTGGTCTGACATCTAGGTCTTTGATCCATTTGGAGTTGATTTTTGTTTCTGGTGAGATAAAGTGGTTCTTTTTCATTCTTCTGCATGTTTCAACCCAGTTTTCCCAGCACCATTTATTAAAGAGAGCCTCCTTTTTCCATTTAATCCTATGGGCCCCCTTATCAAAGATTAGATATCCGTAGATGTGGGGATTTATTTCTGGGCTTTCAATTCTGTTCCACTGGTCTGTATGCCTATTTTTGTTCCAGTACCATCCTGTTTTGATGATGATGGCTTTATCATATAGTTTAAGGTCTGGGAGTGTGATGCCTCCATTTCTGTTTCTTTTCCTTAAGATGGTTTTGGCAATTCTAGGTGTTTTCAGGTTCCAGATAAATGATTGTAGTGTTTGTTCTATTCTCTTAAAGAAGCCTGGTGGAACTTTGATGGGTATTGCATTAAATTTGTATATGGCTCTGGGGAGAATATTCATTTTGATGATATTTATTCTTCCAATCCATGAGCATGGGATATCTTTCCATTTCTTGGTATCAGTTTCTATCTCCTTGAGTAGCGACTCATAGTTTTCAGTATACAAGTTTTTCACTTCTTTGGTCAACTTTATTCCTAGGTGTTTGATTGATTTTGCTGAAACAGTAAATGTGAGTGCTTTCTGGATGTCTTCTTCTTCAGATTTAGTGTTTGCATAAAGAAATGCCACTGATTTTTGTACATTGATTTTGTAGCCTGATACCTTGCTATATTGCCTAATAACTTCCAGTAATTTTCTACTGTATTCTTTAGGTCTTTCTATGTATACTATCATATCATCTGCAAATAGTGAGAGCTTGACTTCTTCCCTTCCAATCTGTATCCCTTTGATTTCTTTCTCTTGCCTGATTGCTATGGCAAGAACTTCCAATACTATGTTGAAGAGTAACGGTGACAGTGGACAGCCCTGTCTAGTCCCCGATCTGAGGGGGAATGCTTTCAGCTTCTCTCCATTGAGTATGAAGTTGGCTGTAGGTTTGCTATATATAGACTCCACTATCTTGAGGAATTTCCCATCTATTCCCATTTTTCTGTAGAGTTTTGAGCATGAATGGGTGTTGGATTTTGTCAAAGGCTTTCTTTGCATCTATTGAGATAATCATGTGGTTTTTGGCTTTGCTTTTATTGATGTGATTAATGACATTGATTGACTTACGGATGTTGAACCAGCCTTGCATTCCTGGGATGAATCCCACTTGGTCATGATGAACAATCTTTTTGATGTGTTGCTGTATCCGGTTGGCCAAGATCTTGTTTAATATTTTGGCATCTATGTTCATCAGAGATATTGGTGTGTAGTTTTCCTTTTTTATTTTGTCCCTATCAGCTTTTGGTATCATGGTGATGTTGGCTTCATAAAAGGTGCAAGGGAGTATTCCTGTTTCTTCAATCTTATGGAAAAGCTTAAGAAGTATGGGTATTAACTATTTCCAGAGAGTTTTGTAGAATTCGTTTGTGAAGCCATCTGGTCCAGGACTTTTGTTGTTGGGGAGATTCTTAATAACGGTTTCAATTTCTTTGTCTGTGATTGGTGCATTTAGATTTTGTAGTTCTTCTTGGTTCAGTTTTGGAAGTGCATAGGTTTCTAGGAATTGTTCCATTTCTTCCAGATTCTCTAGCTTGGTGGCATATAGTTCTTTATAGAAGTTTCGCAGAATTCTCTGGATTTCTGTGGTGTCAGTTGTGATATCTCCTGCATTGTTTACAATTCTATTAATTTGAGTCTTCTCTCTTTTTTGTTTGGTGAGTCTGGCTAGGGGTTTGTCAATTTTGTTTAATCTTTCAAAGAACCAACATTTGGCTTCATTGATCTTTTGTATGGTTCTTTTATTTTCGATGTTGTTTATTTCTGCTCTAACTTTAGTGATTTCTGTCCTTCTGGTTGCTTTAGGGTTCCTTTGTTCCTCTTCCTCTAAGTCCTTGAGGTGTGTAGTAAGGTCGTTCATTTGGGCTTCTTCTTGGTGTTTAATATGTGATTGTATAGCTATAAGTTTCCCTCTCAGTACTGCTTTCGCTGTGTCCCAAATATTTTGATAGGTTGTGTCTTCATTTTCATTAGTTTCCAGGAACATTTGAATTTCCTGTTTGAGTGAGTCTCTGACCCAGTGGTTCTTAAGGAGCATGTTTTTTAGTTTCCAAATTCTATGTCTTTTAATACTTTTCCGTTTGTTGTTAAAAGTTAGTTTTACTCCACTGTGGTCTGAGAAGATACTTGGGATGATTTCAATGCTCTTGAATTTATTGATGCTGTCTTTGTGGCCTAACATGTGGTCTATCCTTGAATATGTGTTGTGTGGATTTGAAAAGAAGGTGTATTCCAGTTTTTTGGGGTGGAGGAGTCTGAAAATGTCCAAGAGGTCTAGTCTGTCAATCTCTTCATTCAATTCTCTTGTATCTTTATTGGTTCTCTGCTTTTTTGATCTGTCTAAGTGTGAGAGTGGGGTATTGAAGTCTCCCACTATTATTGTATTACTATTGATGTATTTTTGAAATTCTTTCAGTAGGTGTTTAATGTATTTAGATGGTCCCTCGTTGGGTGCATAGATGTTAATAATTGTTAAGTCTTCTTGGCTGATTGATCCTCTAATCATTATGTAATGTCCTTGCCTATCTTTTATTCCTTTATTTAATTTAAAATCTATGGTGTCTGAGATGAGAATGGCTGTTCCTGCCCTTTTTTGTGGACCGTTAGCCTGTATGATAGTTTTCCATCCTTTCACTTTAAGTCTGTGTTTATCTTGTTGTGACAGATGGGATTCTTGCAAGCAGCATATGGTTGGGTTATGTTTTCTGATCCATCCCCCCACACTGTGCCTTTTGATGGGTGAGTTTAAGCCATTGACATTTATTGATATTATGGATTTAATGTATTGTAGTGCCATTGTTCTAAAAAACGATTTGTTTACTCTGATATATTACAAGTATTATAGTGATGTTCTTGTTTATAAGAGGTCTTTTAGTACCTCTTTCAGGGCCGGCTTGGTGATAGTTGCCTCCTTTAACTGTTGTTTGTCTAAGAAGGTTTTGATCCCTCCATCTAGCTTGAATGAAAGTCTAGCAGGATATATTATCCTTGGTTGAAACCCTCTTTCATTCAGGGCTCGATAGACATCTTGCCACTCCCTTCTGGCTTTTAGAGTTTGAGTTGAGAAATCTGCAGAAAGTCTTATGGGTTTTCCCCTGTATGTGACTTTTTGTTTCTCTCTTGCAACCTTTAGCAGTTTTATTTGTTTTTAATCTACCCATTTTTTTATTTATGTGTTTCTCTCTCTCTCTCTCTTTTTTTTTAATGCTCTGTTGTTCCTCAGTTTTTGTGATTTGAGCACAAGTAACACTGTACTAAATACCTTTATGACAATTGCACTCACCAACCTCCGGAATTACAGTAGCAACTGAAGTAAGTATTGAAGGAGTTTAATCGTTACCAGTTAGCCAAACAATTTCTCCACTCCATGAAAAAATAGTAACCAAGTCACAGTGAAGAAAGAGAAAGAAAGAGAGGATAGCAAGAATAGACAGTTATGCAAATCTACTATCCAGTGTATATTCTAGGGGTAACAAGAGTGTAAAGGGAACCAGAGCAGAGATACACACATAGAGAGTCCACTCTGGGTCAGATTTCTTCCCCAAAGTAGTTCACAAATTCAGAAAGGCTAAGAAGAAAGAAGTGTATGACAAGATAAAAAAAAATAATAAAATAAAATAAAATAAAGAGATAGAGAGAGACAAGAGAGAGAAAAGGGAGAAGATAAGAAGAAGGGTTTTAATTAAAGAACAGTGCGAGGAACTTCCCAAATATGTATCAGTGAGTTTAAAAAAAAAACAAAAAAACCCTGTTTGGTGGTATGGGGTATCCTGCTAGTAGCTGGTCCCAGGCACTGCTTATGGGGGGCAGGGCGGTGGGAAGGATGTATGCTTGAAAATTAAAAGGAGGAAAAAAGAATTGTTTTCCCCTATTCTAATTCTTAACCCAAATTAAGTTATAGACACATACTTGGTATGACCGCTATGGCCCCTTATTGGCTGGCCTGCTAAAGGCAGAAAATAGTATTGTTTACACAAGTTGTGTCCGGAGCTCAAAGGCTAGCCGCTTCTCAGTCCACCATCTTCCAGGAAACCCCTCCCTCCAGACTTTTTTAAAGGATTTCTCAAAAATGAAAACTAGCTCCAAATCCTTTGATCCAATGAGAGCTATACTCAAGAAGTCTTTGGATCTGCTCTCAGGGCCGCGGTGGACCCTGCAGACTCCCAAGAGAAAGCCCCTGAGCTAAAGTGCTCTCTCCGGTTCCTCTGCCCGCCGCGCTCTGCAACCGGCGGAGGAGCCGCCTTCCTGGGCGGGCGGAGTACAATGCCCGGCGCACTCGCCTTGCCTGGCGCCCTGGGAATTCTGGAGCCCCGCTAGTCCGTGTCACCTTTACTCTAATTCTTAACTCAAATTAAATTGTACTCACTTTTTGGTGTCACCCCTTATTAACTGGCCTGCTAAAGGCAGAAAATCCTACCGTTGCCGACGATGCGGTCAGAGCGCTCGCTGCCAGCGACTTCTCAGTCTGCCATCTTCCTCTCCCTCCTGAACTCTAATTTTATGACCATGTTTAACCTTTTTTACCACATTAAAAACTCTGTCTACAAAGATAGTCTAATATGGCATTTTGGCATTAACATTAAAAGTCTGAAGAATCAGCATTCATCTTATAATACTTATATTAAAATATTCATATCTTATAGTTACACAAAGAACTACGAAGAATGGGAATGATTCTCACTAAAACAGGTCTATGAATGTGTCAATATAGCTTCTAAGACTGCTAAAAGTATTGTGTTATTGTTGTTGTTATTCTCAATTTGACTGAATTTATTGACGGACGGCACAAGAAATAGCTTATATCTAGCTGCCATCGTTAAAATTAGAGGCTTTTTTGTGGCTGGTAGTGGCAAACCTGGTTAAGTGCTTGTATTACAGTGCATAAGGACCCAGGTTCAAACCTCTGGCCCTCACTTGCAGGAGGGAAGCTTCATGAATGGTGAAGCAGGGCTGCAAGTGTTTCTCAACTCTTCTCCTCTCTACTTCCCCCTCCTCTCTCAATTTCTCTGTCTCTATTCAATAATATGTGTGTATGCTAAATTATAGGCATTTTAATACTTCAAGTGTATTTTTACATATATATATGTATATATATATACTATCAACTATCCTAATTCTCAGATTACTGCTGCTAAGATGAAGGACAAAGTCATCACAAACCATTATTCTAGGCAAAGTTTGATCACATCAGTATGTTTTACATGCATACCATGTGAGGCCTATAATTTCTTTAGTTGAACAGCAAATGATACCATTAAAAAACATCATTTTCCTACTACTTGTATTCCACAGATTACTACTGCATGTTAAAATAGGTTTAGTCCTTTTCAGTTTTTCTAGGTTAACATGACCTCTTCACCAAACATAATTCATCTGCTATTAAAGATGGAACAATATGTTGAACCAGCCTTGCATTCCTGGGATGAATCAAACTTGGTCGTGATGAACAAACTATTTGATATATTGCTGTATCCGGTTGGCCAAGATCTTGTTTAATATTTTGGCATCTATGTTCATCAGAGAATTTGGTCTGTAGTTTTCCTTTTTTGTTCTGTCACTAACAGCTTTTGGTATCAGGGTGATGTTGGCTTCATAGAAGGTGGAAGGGAGTATTCCTGTTTCTTCAATCTTATGGAAAAGCTTAAGAAATATGGGTATTAACTGTTTCCTGAAAGTTTTGAAGAATTCATTTGTGAAGCCATCTGGTCCAGCACTTTTGTTGTTGGGGAGGGGAGGTTCTTAATAACAGTTTCAATTTCTTTGTGATTGGTGTATTTAGATTTTGTAGTTCTTCTTGGTTCAGTTTTGGAAAGGCATATGCTTCTAGGAATTGTTCCATTTCTTCCAGATTCTGTAGCTTGGTGGCGTATAGTTCTTTATAGAAATCTCGAGGTTCCAGGAGGATGGCAGACTGAGAAGCTACTAGTGGCTTGAGCTCTGACCACATCTTCTGGAAATGGTAGGATTTTCTGCCTTAGGTAGGCCAGTCAATAAGGGGTCCTAGTGGTGACACCAAGAAGGTGACTATAACTTAATTTGCGTTAAGAAATAGAGTAGAAAAAAAAGGGGGAATTTTTTTTTCATTTAATTATAAAGCACACCTCCTCCCCCTCGCCACTCCCCCATAGTGAGTCCCTGGGGACCAGCTCCTAGCAGGCTCCCCTGCTGAGCTTCTGTTTACCAAATTTCTGTCACACCAGGGAGTATCATTCATTCTAAGTCTGTACCCTTCTGAAACCTCTGGCATTTTTTTTTTGTAGCCAACCCCCTCCCACCTCACCACACATAGCTAATTAAATAATTAAAAATAAATAAATAAATAAATCATTCCTTTCACCGCTCATTTATGACTGTTCTTTTTCTTTTTTCTCCCTATCTTTCTTTTTTTTCTTCTTTTTCTCATTCTTGTCATCCTTTCTTCTTTAATACTACAGCTTCTAAAGCCACAGGCCCCAGCCACCACAACACCAAACAGTGTGCTTTAATTAATTCACTGATACACATTTGGGAATTATTTTGGGGAAGAATTCTGACTCAGTGTGGACTCTCACTGCGAGTGTCTCTGCTCAACTTCCCTTCCTCCTTTAGCAACCCCTAGAATATACAGTGGATAGTAGATTTGCATAACTGTCTATTTCAGCCATCCTTGTCTAGTCCTGAGGGTTTTTTTTTTTCTTTTCACTGGTCTTTAATTACAGCTCTTTTATTCTCTTTTTCCTTTTCTCTCGTCTCTTTTTTTTTTTTTTTATAAGAGGTCTTTTTTTTTTTTATCTTGTCATACACTTCTTCCTTCCTTCTTCTTTGCCATTCTGAATTTGTGAATTATTTTGGGGAAGAAATCTGACTCAGAGTGGACTCTCTATGTGTGTATCTCTGCTCTAGTTCCCTTTCCCCTCTTGTTACCCCTAGAATAAACAGTGGATAGTAGATTTGCATAACTTTCTATTCTTGCTATCCCTTCTTTCTTTTCTCTTTCTTCTTCACTGGGATTTGGTTACCATTTTTTCACGGACTGGAGAAAATTTTGTCTAACTCGTAATGATTAAACTGCTTCAATACTTGCTTCAGTTGCTACTGCAATTACTGAGGTTGGAGAATTCAATTGTCATAAACGTATTTATTACAGTGTTGCTTGTGCTCAAGACACAACAACTGAGGAACAACAGAGCATAAAAAAGAAACACATAAATCAAAAAAAAAATGGGTAGATCAAAAACAAATAAAACTGCTACTCCAATAAATGAAAACAAGAGCCCAGAAGAAACTACAAATCAGCCAGAAGTAACCATAGATAAGAAAAGTATGAAAGCAATAATTAACTTATTAATCACAGAAATGAAAACAACATTGGAGGAAAGCAATGGCAGTATTAGGGAAACAACAGTTGAGACCCCAAAGGAAAATACTGAATATCTTGAGGCAATTAGAGAACTGAAAGCTGAAATAGATGTAATGAAGAAAGAAGCTGAGGCAAGGGAAAGCAGACTAACAGAGGCAGAAAACAGAATTAGACAGAGGATGAGTTAGAGAAAACTAAAAAAGAGGGGAAAGAGCTTAAAAGGAGATTGAGAGACACTGAAAACTACAATAGAGACATATGGGATGATCTCAAAAGAAGCAACATTTGTATAATAGGCCTGCCAGAGGAAGAAAGAGAGGAAGGAGAAGCAAACATTCTAGAGGAAATAATAGAAGAAAACTTCCCAGACCTGAATAACAGAAAGGATATCAAGATTCAAGAGGCCCAGAGAGTACCAAACAGAATCAACCCAGACCTGAAGACAACAAGACACATTATAGTCACAAAGAGAAGTAGTAAGGATAAATAAAGGATCCTAAAGGCTGCAAGAGAGAAACAAAAAGTCACATACAAGGGAAAACCCATAAGATTATCTGCAGATTTCTCCAAATAAACTCTAAAAGCTAGAAGAGAATGGGAAGATATTTATCAAGCCCTGAATGAAAAAGGGTTTCAACCAAGGATAATATATCCTGCTAGACTTTCATACAAACTAGATGGAGGGATCAAAAGCTTCTTAGACAAAAAACAGTTAAAGGAGGCAACCATCAAGAAACTGGCCCTGAAAGAGGTTCTAAAAGACCTCTTATAAACAAGAACATCACTACAATACTGGCAATACATCAGAGCAAACAAAAAAAAATTTTTTTGAACAATGGCACTAAAATGCATTAAATCCACAATATCAATAAATGTCAATGGCTTAAACTCACCCATCAAAAGGCATAGATTGGGGGGATGGATCACAAAACATAATCCAACCATATGCTGCTTGCAATAATCCCATCTTTCACAACAAGATAAACACAGACTTAAAGTGAAAGGATGGAAAACTATCATGCAGGCTAATGGACCAAAAAAGGGCAGGAACAGCCATTCTCATCTCAGACACCATAGATTTTAAATTAAATAAAGTAATAAAATATAGGCAAGGACACTACATAATGATTAGAGAGTCAATCAGCCAAGAAGACTTAACAATCATTAACATCTATGCATCCAAATGAGTGACCCTCTAAATATGTCAAGCACTTACTGAAAGAATTTCAAAAATACATCAATAGTAATACAATAATTGTGGGAGACTTCAATACCCCACTCTCACACTTAGACAGATGAACAAAAATATAAAGAATATAAAAAATATAAAGAGCTCAGCAAATTCAGCACCAAAAAAGCAAATGACCCCATCCAAAAATGGGCAGAGGATATGAACAAAACATTCACCTCAGAGGAGATCCAAAAGGCTATCAAACATATGAAAAACTGCTCTAGTTCACTGATTGTCAGAGAAATGCAAATTAAGACAACACTAAGATACTACCTCACTCTTGTAAGAATGGCATACATCAAAAAGGACAGCAGCAACCAATGCTGGAGAGGTTGTGGGGACAGAGGAACCCTTTTACATTGCTGGTGGGAATGTCAATTGGTATAGCCTCCGTGGAGAGCAGTCTGGAAAACTCTCAGAAGGCTAGACACAGACCTTCCATATGATCCAGTAATTCCTCTCCTGGGGTTATACCCCATGGACTCCATAACACCCAACCAAAAAGAGTTTTGTACTCCTATGTTCATAGCAGCACAATTCATAATAGCTAAAACCTGGAAGCAACCCAGGTGTCCAACAATAGATGAGTGGCTGAGAAAGCCGTGGTATATATACACAATGGAATACTATGCAGCTATCATGAACAGTGAACCCACCTTCTCTGACCCATCTTGGACAGAGCTAGAAGGAATTATGTTAAGTGAGCTAAGTCAGAAAGATAAAGATGAGTATGGGATGATCCCACTCATCAACAGAAGTTGAAGAAGATCTGAAAGGGAAACTAAAAGCAGGACCTGACCAAACTGTAAGTAGGGCACCAAAGTAATAACCCTGTGGTGAGGAGTAGACATGCAGCTTCCTGGGCCAGTGGGGGATGGTATTGGGTGGGAGGGATGTGCCACAGTCTTTTGGTGGTGGGAATGGTGTTTATGTACACTCCTAGCATAATGTCATATAAATCACTAGTTAATTAATACGAGAGGGGGAAAATTAATTGTATATCTCAAAGTTTTTCAAAACACAAACTGAATCCTTTCAGTATATAGGCTGTGTAATTGATATGCATACTCTCTCAATAGTCTAGACCAAGTAGATCAGAAGCAACCCATAGTACAGCTATATACAAGATACTGTGTTGTACAGCAAACCCTAACAACAGGACTTTTCAAAGTTAACCCAATTACCAATTAATGTGATGATAACATTAACTATCGATTGTCTTTTGGAACCCTATGACAGCAGAAACCACACATCTCCACTATAGAGCCTCTACTTCCCCCAGGGTTGGAACCCTTGGATAGGGCCCACTGTCCCGTATGCCACTACCAATCCATATAAAATAATATTGCATCTGCCAATCACAACCTAACCAACCCAACGATTGCCACCTCACCATGCTCACTTCAGACTGTGTCCAGATACTTCACGTGTGGAATAACAACCCTTCAGCTTCATTACTCGGGTGAGACCTTTCCTTTCATAGTATACTCTAATTTCATCTCAGGTGGTTCACTTTCTAACAAAGTCCCAAAACCTAGATATACACCAGTTTCTTTGAGAAAGAGCATATGTTAACACGTATCTGTAAACTACTGCAAAATATATGCCTGAAAGTAGAAGTGCACTAGAGTTTGCTGTGAGTACTCCCCTAACACTTCCTCTCCACTATTCGAACCTTTGTGTCCATTATTGCTCCACAATTTGTTTGGCTTCGTATATTAACTCTCTTTTTAGTCACCAGGTTCCAGATGTCATCAGGATGCTGGCCACGCTTCCCTGGACTGAGGACCCCACCAATGTGTTCTGGAGATCAGCTTCCCCAGACACCCACCCTACTAGGGAAAAGAGAGGCAGACTGGGAGTATGGACCGACCAGTCAACGCCCATGTTCAAAGGGGAAGCAATTACAGAAGCCAGACCTTCTACCTTCTGCAACCCACGAAGACCCTGGGTCCATGCTCTCAGAGGGATAGAGTATGGGAAAGCTATCAGAGGAGGAGGTGGTAAATGGAGTTGGGTGGTGGGTATTGTGTGGAATTGTACCCCTCCTACCCTATGGTTTTGTTAATTAATCCTTTCTTAAATAAAAAATTTTAAAAAAGAAGTTTCGCAGGTATCTCTGGATTTCAGTGGTGTCACTTGTGATATCTCCTCTATCATTTACAATTCTATTAATTTTAGTCTTCTCTCTTTTTTATTTGGTGAGTCTAGCTAGGGGTTTGTCAATTTTGTTTAATCTTTCAAAGAACCAACATTTGGCTTTATTGATCTTTTGTATGGTTCTTTTATTTTCAATGTTGTTTATTTCTGCTCTAACTTTAGTGATTTCTGTCCTTCTGGATGCTTTAGGGTTCCTTTGTTCCTCTTCCTCTGAGTCATTGAGGTGTGCAGTAAGATCGTTCATTTGAGCTTCTTCTTGGTGTTTAATATGTGATTGTATGGCTAGAAGTTTTTTCAAAACACAAACTTAATCTTTTCAATATATAGGCTGTGTAATTGATATGCAGACTCTCTCAAAAGCCTATAACAAGTAGATCCGAAGCAACAAATAGCACAGCTATATACAAGATACTGGGTACTGTACTGTAAACTCTAACAAAAGGACTCTTCAAAGTTAACCCAATTACCAATTAATGTGATGATAACATTAACTATCGATTGTCTTTTGGAATCCTAAGACAGCAGGAACCTCACATTTCCACTATAGAGCCTCTACTTCCCCCAGTCCTGGAACCATTGGATAGGGCCCACTTTCCCGTATGCCTCTCCCAATCCATATCAAATAATATTGCATCTGCCGATCACAACTTAACCAACACAACTATTGCCACCTCAACATGCTTCACTTCAGACTGTGTCCAGAGACTTCACGTGTGGAATGACAACCCTCTAGCTTCATTACTCGGGTGAGACCTTTCCTTTCATAGTATATACTCTAATTTCATCTCAGGTGGTTCACTTTCTAACAAAGTCCCAAAACCACCAGTTTCTGTGAGAGAGAGCATATGTTTACATGTATCCATAAACTACTGCAAAATATATACCTGAAAACAGATGTACACTAGAGTTTACAGTGAGTAACCCCCTAACACTTCCTCTCCAGTATTCCAACCTTTGGGTCAGTCCATGATTGCTCAACAATTTGTTTGGCTTCGTATGTTAACTCTCTTTTCATCCACCAGGTGCCAGAGGCCATCAGGATGCCGGCCAGGCTTCCCTAAACAGAAAACCCCACCAGTGTTTCCTGGAGCTCTGCTTTCCCAGAGACCCACCCTACTAGGGAAAGAGAGAGGCAGACTAAGAGTATGGACTGACCAGTCAACGCCCATGTTCAGCGGGGAAGCAATTACAGAAGCCAGACCTTCTACCTTCTGCAACCCACAATGACCCTGGGTCCATGCTCTCAGAAGGATAGAGAATGGGAAAGCCATCAGGTGAGTGGTGGGAAATGGAGATTGGGTGGTGGGAACTGTCTGGAATTGTATCCCTCCTACCCTATGGTTTTGTTAATCCTTTCTTTAATAAAAAATTAAAAAATTTAAAAAAAATAAAGAAAGAAAGAAAAAAAAAAGATGTAACAATATGCATTAGCATGCTTGCAAGGTTAAAAGGAGTCACATACAAATATATTTATGTATATATGTATACATTTATACATATAGCTATATCTATATATCTCTATATATATCTATATCTTTATACACACACACACATACAAATATATATATATATATATATATATATATATATATATATATATATATTTTTTTAACAAAGTGTTTCATTTAAGAGTCTCACACTGTGTCTCCATTAATTACCTTACATTTCCCAGGAATATTACTTTGAAATATTCCCTTTTTTGGCAATGTTGATGGTGACAAGACTCAAAATCACAAATCTTCTTTTCAGCAGTGATGCCTGAGCTTGACATCTAATATGCAAATGCACTCAGTTTATTGTCTAGGGAGATGCTATTGTGTCATAATTGGAAAAAGGATTGGAAAGCTGAGTCAGGAAACAGAGTAGTTTCCAAATATTGGGAAAGTATATAAAACTGTTTTTTTGTTGTTGTTGTTGTTAGTTTTGTTTTTAACTGTTCAACTCTGGCTTATGATGGATGCAGAGAGTTGAACCTGGGACTCTGGAGAGTCCTGTGCAAGAGTCTCTGCATAACCATTATGCTATCTACCATCACTCATTTTTAGTTGTTGTTTTTGTATTTAGCTACACTGAAAGTTACCGGAAGAAAGACACATATATGGCCTTTATCAGTGACATAGAGGTTTAGCTCAATTTAACTGTAGTGTCTGAACTGAAATCTGCCAGAAAGAAGTGAAGGCCTTACTGAAAAAAAAAAAAAAAATGACTGATGAAATAAACCAATGAAATATTTGTCTAATTTTGTTTAAAGTTAGTTTTAAACTATTATTAAGGAAAATATCACCTGAACTCCCCTAAATATTTAAAAGACAGGAAATAGTATAGAGTATAAAAGTGATATAATAATATTCAAAATTTAGTAATAATAAGTTTATATGTTCCTAGATGACTATGCTCATCATTAAAACCTTTTATGGCATATAATGGCCATTTAAATTATGTTAATACCCACTTCTTTGATTTTTTTTGTGGACAGGACAGAGAGATATTGAGAGGGGGTAGGGTATAAAGAGAGTAACAGAGAGAAATCTGCAGACCTGCTTCACAGCTTGGGAAGAGACCCCTTGCAGGTGTGGAGCCATAACTGTGATCCTTGCACAGGTCCTTGTGCTTCCTATTATGTTCACTTAACCCAGTGTGCTACCTCCCAGCCCTGTTAATACCTTCTTGAGACAAATTTAAATCACTTAATTCTAATTTAATTTTTATTTCTTTTAATATGTGAATATGAGTTTAAATTCAAAAGTGAAAAAAAATCTAAAACTAGATTTCTATTGCTAAGAAGTGTCACTACTTTGATATAGGCTAAATTAAAAAATTGAATGATTGATTGATATGATTTGTTTTATTTATGCATGGGGATAGCACACTGTTCAAAATGTTATACTATACTGTGTAGAATTATGTGTGTGTGTGTGTGTGCACTTAATTTTAGTCTTTCTAGTGAAGTACTATGGAGCTGAGCACACACATTCCAGAGCACAGGCCGCAGGTACATATTCCCCTTCACTAGCCATGAAGTAGGTCTGTCTGTAGGTGTCTCTCTTTATGTCTCCCTCCCTATATCTTTATTCCCTTTCAACTACTCTCTGTCTCTATCAAAATAAATAAATCAAAAATATTTTAAAAAGAGAAACACCATGAGTCTTACGCTTGCCTATTTTAAGACATTTTGGCAGACAAAAGTTACTTGGGTCTCACAAGTGACATTTGCATATAATTGCCAAGGTCACTATGTACAGCTAAGATAACAGATGTATTTCTTGATCTCTTCCTCCTTGGAAAAAGTTAACTATTTATTCCTTTGTTACTCTTCATGGCACATACTTCTTTGGTCTTAGATTTATAGCTCTTAGACTGGCTAGCAAAACACTTCTTATGACTTTCCTGTTTTTAGTTCCTGGGAATAATTCAAGAAAACTTTTTTTCAGATCTGGCTTCTTGTCCTTCCACTTTGTACTATGTGTGCTTCTTTTTATTTTCCTAGTTACATTGAGCTATGACAGAGATAGTGAAGGTAAAGTGCTATCACTATGAATCTACTGGTACTGTTGGCCATTCTTTTTTTCCATTTTATTGTATAGGACTAAGAGAAATTGAGAGAGAAGAGGAAGGTAGAGAAATTGAGAGAGAAGAGGAAGGTAGAAATTGAGAGAGAAGAGGAAGGTAGAGAAGAGGAAGGTAGAGAAGAGGAAGGTTAGAAAGGTAGACACCTGCTGATTTGCTTCACCTTTTGTGAAGCATCCACCCCCTAAGATGGGTGCTCAAATCTAGCTTCTTGTCCTTCCACTTTGTACTATGTGTGCTTAGCCATGTGCACCAATGCCCAGCCTTCTCCTTTATATATATTACAGGATTACATATAAACATGGGTTTGAATCCAGACCATTCCCAAAACCAGAGTTTTGAATCTTTACTCTACACTGCAGTTACCCTAAGGTTGTAGACATGGGCCAACCATCATCTCCACAACTATCTGACCACATTTATACATAATTGTCCCTTTTTTTCTGATTCAATCCTCTCTTCCCCTCTAAGCTACTTATGACAACATAACTACCTCCATATGTCCCTCTCCTTTTCCTTTTCTCTCTCTCAGTGCTGATGGATCTGGAGTTCAGAGCCCTCTTATCTTCATCCTATCACTTCTCCCCCACTGGGTGTACGGATCAAGGTTGTTTATGGAGAGCAGAAGGTAGGAGTTCTGACTTCTGTAATTGCTTCTCCTCCAAGCATGGGCTTTGACAGGACAATGCATATTCCCAGTCTGTTTCTATCTCTCCCTAATGGGCCAGAGATCTGATGATTCTAGGGACACATTGGTGAAGTCATCTGCCTAGAAAAGTCAGGATTAAGTGATGGTAGCATCTGTAACTTGGTGTCTGGAAGGTGACATGACCTAAATTGAGACAAAATGGTTAATGGACAGGAACCACAAAACAGGATTACAGCAGATGAGTTAAAGGATTTTAGGATAGAAGAAAGCTAGGAAAATCATTTTAGGCATGTTCCTGGGGGCACACTACTATGATAGTTTTGCTTGAGTTTGGTAGCTAGCCTCACATTGAATAAGAATATTGTCTGAGAGAATGGTTTCAGAGTAGAGAAAAAGGGTTAAAAACTTACGTCAGGGAATAACTCCTGTTCTTGAAAAAAAAAAAATCTACAGCTAAAATTAACTATTTACCTCCATCCAACTGCTCTAAGTCCCATATATATTTAGCACCAGAGACTGCTCATGGTCACATATGAGGAACATTGCAGGCTGTGCTCATTTTAAAACCTTTTTTTTTTGAGTGGCAGGGCAGGATATCTCATCCTCCCTTTATAGACTGGGCTATGCCTACCATCATTGCTTTATAGTGAGGACAAGGCCCTACTGTTCCTTATGGAAGGACCAGTGGTAGTGGAGAGAGAGACCCTTCAGAGCTCTAATCCTATAATTTGTGTATGTGATTCCTTAACTAGGGCCCTGGATGATGAGGTGGTGTGATATGACCAAGTGGGCCATTATTAAGTAGGCCAGTCTCTTGCCCTAATGTAACTTTTGTAGTCCTCTCTTTATCTTATGATCTTGAATTTTCTCTCAGTTGTTTAGGCATTGAGTAGCACTTGTTGAGCCCAACCAGAATTAGGTTTTTGGGATCTGTCTTCTTTGGGTGTTTCTGCTAAGCTGCCCAGCTATACTGGGCTAAGTTCAATCAGTTACAAAATTTATGATGCCTTCTTTAAGCACTTCAACCATTATTTAACACTTTGAGTTACATGATTTCCCCTTATTTATTTATCCATGTACACCTGTATCCAATATCCTAAATGCCAGTGTAATCTGGTATCTGTTACTTAATTAAATGATGTTTCATCTAAAGTGGGTGTGAGTAGTCCCATGATTTAAGAAAGGACTCACCAGAATTGAAGAGTTGTGAGGTTGACTTCTCAGGCTTGGTATCTCTGGTTACAATCCACAGAAGAATTTCAGTAGTAGCATAATGTGGGGTGGCAGCATCAGTTGCAATTTGGTTGAAGGCTACAGAGGTGGAATGGTAGTAAGGAGTCATACAGAAATAATATCAAGAATTATGGTCATATCCTAGAGGTGCCAGGACTAGGAGAAATCAGGGTCTTAAAGAGAATTCAAGAGGTTTCTTATTGTCTTATTAATGGTTAAAAATATCAATAATCATTAATTATTATGACCAGGTTAGTTGGGGGTTTGTTTTCTATGATAATCCAATGGTTAGATCTATATTAATATACTGTATTTTGAACCCTTTTAGTAGTATCTGAACCTTTTTGTATTTTAGATAATTACAGGGCAAAAAGGTCTTGATCTGTTTAGCCTAAAGTTGTAGATAATTTAGATGTTTACAGAGCTGTATTTTCAGATCAATTTTTAGAGCTTCATTAGCAACTTGTCGGAGTTGGATCATCTTGCAAATATAAGATATTAAATGTTTAGGCAAAATCTAATACATGTGCTTAGGGCTATGGTCTAGGCAGGGAATTTGAGATACTAAATCTATTCCCCCCCACCCCCAGAATGTCATGTTACTAGTGATAGGACTAAACAGTGATAGGACTAGATGTGAAATGAATTTCACATCTTTCCAGCCACTGAAGGTCTGTGTCCTCCCCATTGCCCCCTAGGTAACCACTATAGTTTAAATATAATGTAAATATGGGTTGTGTTGTGTCTGGTTGTTTACATTAAGTATGTGTGTTCAGTTCCCTAAATTCCACATATGAGTGAAGACATCCTGTAGCTTCCCTTTACCTCTTTGCTTATTTTACTAAGTACAGTGTTCTCACGTTCCATCCATTTTATCCCAAAAGATGAAAATTCATCTTTATACTGCTGAATACCAATCCATTAAGTAAATGTCCCATGACTTTTTTATCCAGTCATCTGTCTAGGGACATTTTGGTTACTTCCAAATCTTTGCTACTGTGGATAATGTGGCTATGAATATGGGGGTATATCCCTTCAAATTAGTGACATTATCTCTTTTTGGATAAATGCCTAGAAGTGGAATTGCTGAATTATAAAGTATTTCCATCTATATTTGCTTAAGGAGTCTTCATATTGTTTTCCATAATGTTTGTACCATCATGCATTCCCACCATCAGTGAATTAGGGTTCCATTCTATCCTTTCTAACATTTACGCTCTCCTGTTTTGTTGATGAAGGCCATTTTTTACAGGTGTGAGGTGGCATTTCAATGTGGTTTTAATTTTCATTTATCTTGTGATGAGTGAATTAGAGCATTTCTGCATATGTATGTGGGCCATGAGTATCTTTTCTTTAGAGACCTGCCTATACATCTTATATTCTACCTATAACTGAAAACTTCCTTACCCATGTATTTTTCAGAGGGCTGCTTTCAGTTTTTGGCTATTACTCACTGCTTCTATGAACATTGGTGTGAATAAGTTTTTTCAGATACATGTTTTTGTTTTTCCTGGGTAAATTCCTAGGAGAAGGATTACTTAGTCATAAGGTAAATCCATTTCTAGTGTTCTGATGCATCTCCAGACTATTTTCCATCAGATAAACCAACTTATATTCCCAGATAAACCAATTTATATTCCCATCAGTAATCTAGGGTTCACCCCATCCTCACCTCGAGCTTCCCCAACAGTTGGTGTTTCTGTATTTTCTAATGTGTGATATTCTCATAGGTATAAAGTGATATTTCATTGTTTTTATTTGTGTTTCTCTGATCATTGGTGACTTTGAGCATTTTTTTTTTTCAAAAATGTGATGGCCCTTTGGATCTCTTATTTGGAGAAAATTATGCCCATAATTTCCTGTTGTTTTTCACTGTGGTTGTTTGTCTTTTTGTTGTGGAATTTAAGGAGTTCACTGTGCAGTTTGGTTATCAGTCCTCTGTATGACACATAAAGATTGTATTACCAGTATCATATCTGAAAAATAAATCTATGCCAGAATCAAGTCTAAGAAATGTCTCCACTGTGTTTTCTGAAAGTTTAATGATTTCAGATATTGCATTTAATGTACCTAAAATTAATTTGTGTCAGTGATTATATATAGGTGTTATGTAGGGCCAGGTGGTAGTAAAACAGGTTTGAGCTCCCAATTCCCATCTGCAGGGGGAAAGCTTCACAAGTAGTGAAGCAGTGCTGCAAGTGTCCTTCTGTTGCTTTCCCTCCTTCTCTATCACCCAATTTCCTCTAAATTTCTGGTTGTGTCTATCCAATGAATAAATATACATAATTTAAAAAAAATTAAAAAGTGGGGGTTGGGCGGTGGCCCAGTGGGTTAAGCGCATGTGGCGCAAAGTGCAGGGACCGGCATAAGGATCCCGGTTCGAGCCCCCGGCTCCTCACCTGCAGGGGAGTCGCTTCACAGGCGGTGAAGCAGGTCTGCAGGTGTCTATCTTTCTCTCCCCTTCTTTGTCTTCCCCTCCTCTCTCCATTTCTCTCTGTCCTATCCAACACGAATTGTGTCAACAAGGGCAATAATAATAGCCACAACGAAGCTACAACAAGGGCAACAAAAGGGGGGAAAAATGGCCTCCAGGAGCGGTGGATTCATGGTGCAGGCACAGAGCCCAGCAATAACCCTGGAGGAGGAAAAAAATAAAAAAATAAAAAATAAATTAAAAAGCTTCTAAAAATATATAGATGTTTAATATTATTAACTATATGTGAGTATTAACTTTTATAAAGGCCGTGAAGTGAATAGACTATCTTATCACCAGTGAATGCTTTTGTCATCCTGTTGAATATAGTTGACTATATACATATTTTTCTGGATATATATATATATATATATATATATATATATATATCCTTGCTAGTGCCACTACTAATGATGACTAGCTTTGTCACATATCTTGAAATCAGTAAGTGTGATGACCTTCATATTGTTTTTCTTGTAAATTATTGTTTTTGATTTTGGCATCTCTTTTGCTGAAATAAATTTAGAATATTTTATTCTGAAAAAAGGTGTCATTGAAAGGGAAAAAAAAAAGAATTGTCTTAGGTTGCATTGTTCCTATAGATAAGATTGGGCAATACAATATACACAATGGAATACTATGCAGATATTAAGAACAATGAACCCACCTTCTCTGACCCAACTTGGATGGAGCTAGAAGGAATTATGTTAAGTGAACTAAGTCAGAAAGATAAAGATGACCCCACCCATCAACAGAAGTTGAGAAAGAAGAACAGAAAGGGAAAATAAAAGCAAGATCTGAATAAATGGAGAGTAGGGCACCAACTGTGGTGAGGGGGAGGGTGGGCATTTGGCTTCCTGGGGCTGGGGAGGGGTGGGTGGGTGGAATGGGGCACAGTCTTTCGGTGGTGGGAATGCTGTTTATATATGCTCCTATTAAAGTGTAGTCATATAAATCACTATTTAATTAATATGAGTGGAAAAACTGATTTTATGTCTTGAAGTTTTGAAAACACAGACTGAGTCTATTTAATACATAGGCTAAGTCTTTGATATGTTGACATTCTCAAAAGCCTAAACCAGGGAGAACAGAAGCAACCGGTGGCACAGCTATATACAAGATGCTAGGTATTATACAGCAAACCCTAACAAAGGGAATTTTCAGTGCAATTACCAAATACCAAAATTAGTTAACCCAATTACCAAATAATGTGATGATAACAATAACTATCCATTGCCTTCTTGAACTCTAAGACAGCAGGAATGGAACCTCACATTTCCACTATAGAGCCTATATTTCCCCCAGTCCTGGAATGTTAATGTGGGGCACACTTTCCTGCATGCTTCTCTCAATGCATATCAAATAATATTGCATCCACCAATTTCAACCTAATCAATGCAAGGAGTGCCACCTCAGCATGCTTCACTTCAGAGTGTGTCCAGAGACTTCAGGTGTGGAATGACAACACTTCAGCTTCATTACTTGGGTGATACCTATCCTTTCATAGTATTCTCTAATTCCATTCCAGGTGGTTCAATTCCTAACAAAGTCCCAAAACCTAGATATAGACCAGTTCCCCTGAGATAGAGCATATGTTCACAGGTATCCATAAAGTAGGGTAAAATATATATCTGAAAGCAAAAGTACACAAGAGTCTGCAGTGAGTACCCCCCAACACTTCATCTTCACTATTCCAGCCTTTAGGTCCACAATTGTTCAACAATTTGTTTTGCTTTGTGCCGGGAGCCAAAACCTTAGCTAAGTCTCTCACATAACCAGTGAATGGACATTCCGATCATTGGAACTGCGATTACCATCTAACTGTTTGAAAAGTTGCTCACCCACCTCCCTCCCCCCACTACCTTGGCAGAACTTCCTCATGGTGTGTGCTTAAAATGCGGCTGTAAAATAAAATTTTCAGAGCTTGATCAGACCTCATGACTTGCTCTCGTTCTTCGTGTCTCTTGTCCCCTCCATTCTCTTGCCCCCTACCCTAGGTTTCCGTCAATAACCCCGCATGCCAGGGCACCTGGCGCCCGATGTGGGACCTTTTTGGGTCTGGGGTCCTAGAGAACGTCGCTCCCTGATGGTCGACCAAGGAGCATAGGAATGCCACTTCAGAGAAGGAGTGAGTGAAGGTTCGCATAGGATCGCCGCTCTAGCCCAGAGTGAGTGAAGATCCGCGTGGTGATCACCGCAGATTCGCCCATCTGTGAGATTGATCCGTTTTGAGGTAAGAAAGAGCAACACAATTATGGGACAAGCATTGAATAAACATGATTTGTTGCTTAAGGGCCTCTAATAGTCCCTCAAGACATGAGGAGTAAGGGTTAAGAAAAAGGATCTCAAGAAGTTTTTTTTTTTTTTATTTTGTGAGTGATGTTTATCCGTGGTTCCCCTTAGAAGGGACTATTGATGAAAAAAGATGGGCCAGAGTAGGAAACTGTTTAAGAGATAATCTTCTGTTTGTGAGTCTGTCTCTATTCCCATGCCTTATTCAGGAGACCCCACCCCTGAGGCTGCCGAGATCAAAACGGCTCCTGCTAAGTCCCCTCCTGTTAAGATTTACCCCTCTTTGACAACCTTAAGACCCCCCCGTCAAAGATGGGCCTGATGATAGTCTTTCTCCTGAAGAGGCCTTATCCCTTGATGAAGAGATGGCCAAATATCATAGTCCTGACCGGCCACCTAGGCTCTTCTTTGTCCAGACCACCTCCCTACACCACCGCCCCTCCGTTTTGTGCTCTGGTCCTCGACTTGGCCGACATCACTGATTATACCACCAAGCCTAAAACTCAACTAGCACAAAAAACAGCTTCCCTTAGAAAATTAGTAGAAGAAAAACGAGACTATTTACAATTAGTTAAAGAACTGTGTGTTCTTGATTTGGCATTGTCTTAAAACTAGCCAGCAAAAAAAAAAAAAAAAAATCCAGGTTTTTTCCCTCTGGCTACCACCAGAGCTCTCAGAAAGCTTTAAAGCAATTCTGAGCAAGATCTTATCTGGCTAGCAAGCTATTCTCTAAAGAAAGAATAACATCAATCAAACAAGACATTCTCTCTAACTTAAAAACTATTAATCAGAGAACCAGTACACACTTTTGATAGAAATTTAATGATTTGTTTCTTTAAAACTGTAAAATGTACCTTAGCCCAGAAAAAGAATTTCAAAGATTTTTCTCTGCTCGGTAAACTAAGCCCCCCTGTTCCATCCATGCAGCCAATCACGGCACAGAGCTACTGCTCCACAGATTGGCAAAGACTCCATTCAATAATTCCCTAGCCACTAATGACCCTCCTGGGCGGGTGGAGAGTCGGTGAGTTAGGAATCCAAAAACCAAAGTGGTTTTTCAAAGGGAAATTTTTTCTTTTCACCAAGTTTTAAGTCTATGTGCTAACCTTGTTTCCATTAATGTGTGTTAACTCCTAAGTAACAAAAGGTTGTTTTAAGTTTTACTTAAGATTTAGTTAAGCTAAATGTGGTGTTAAAGATCCCGACTCATAAAGTTGGCACACCTTTACCAGAGTAAAATATAGGACAGTTTCGTCCTTCTGATAGCTAATATCAGCATTAATTCATTAGTTAAAAGATTTTCTGAGATATCTAGGCATAGTAAAATTCCTCTACAGTCTCTCTCACTCTTGTGAGAATTGTAAATATTACCAGCACCCCAATACCAACTGCCACTATTTGTTAATTTGTTAATTCCATGCTTGAAATAGCTTTCTAATAACCCAGTCAGTGTAGATCAGTGGCCTTGCCAGGAAAAAAGGGTTAAATGTGGTATTCCTGGCCTGATAAAAATTTTGCATTTGGTAGATGTGATTCAAAAAAATTATTTAGAGTAAAATGGTCATCTAAAAGAAATGTTAACAGTAAAAATTTATTTTGAACATTTCAGCTATGAGGTTTATCTTAGCTTTTTAAGTTACCTATCCAAATCAAAGTGAAAGATCAATTAAGTTGTGTACCCACCCTTGTTCATACCTGCCCTAAGGGTGTGATAGCTTTGTGATAAGCAAAGATCCTAACAAAGTTTAACATTTTACTTAAAATTGTTTAAGTGATTTCAAAAAAAAAAAGTTTTTAAAATACTTTCTCAACTAAACAGGCAAAACTGGCTTGGGTTAGTAAAAGATAACAAAATGGTTATGTTAATTATCTAACGCCAGAGGCTTTTGCTCTGATAAATGAGGTTTAATTTAAATAAGGTATGTAAAAAAATTTTTTTTTCCAAATAAAACTTATCAAATAAATATGGGACAGCCTATTGTAGAGCTATATAGATGTTTTAGCTAACCTTTTTACATTTTATTCAAGAAGTATGCCCCTGGTTTCCCTCAAAAAGAACTCTAGATATTAAAACATGAGAGACTAGGTAAAAAGTTAAAAGAGTTTTATGTCTGATATAGACAAAAATGTTCCGGTTAAAACTTTTATTTTAAAACTTGTTAAGAGATTTTTAAATCTTACTCATGAGTTAGTTACTTTTGCTTTTACAGTGACTTACTCCTTATAATAAAGTTGTTACTGAGATAACTCCCCTATTTAGAAAAACTACAAAAATTATCAAATAATTGGCTTTTGAGAGTACATATTCTACATGTCAAACTTTAATCAGTTCTTTTAGAGAGCAAAAAATTATCTGGTTTGTTTTAAGACACTGTCAGAGATTTATTCTTGATAAATTAAGGTAATACATGGTGCTTCTGGTCTGATAGATTTGTTTTGGCAAATCCTGATTTAACAAAATTAGTACTTTGAACAATTAAGCTATGAGGTTTTATTTTAGCCTTTTAATTTGCCATATTAGAGTTCTAAAGAGCAAAATCTATTAAGAGTTTTATATCTATGCTTATTCATGATAGCTTTGTGATGAGTAAAGATCTTAGTAAACTAAGTTATAATAGTGTGCTTAAACTGTCTAATCAGTTTAAAATAATGCTAAAAATGGTAAACATTTTATCATGTCAACACACTAGGTACTGACTTTCTATAACATACTGGTATATTTTAATAAAGAGCCTTCTAAAATCATATAAAAAAACTCAAGCCAATTCTAACCATTAGATCATCAATTAACTTGGTACAAGTTCTCTCCCTAAGTAAATAATTATAGGTACATCTGCACATGAAGAACTGACTGCTCATATGGTAAGATTTAAAGCTAAACATTTTTCTTTTTTTATTTATGGGTGTGTGATGACTCCTAAAGTCACTCATATCCTAAATTTTTTTCTCTCATTTTTTTTACAAGCCTCTTAAAATTTTAATGCTTGACCTGCCATAGTGAGGGCACTTTACTGGCTCCTGCATTGTTTAATTAAGATCCTGCTATTCAGACTTTTAAGATTAATACCCATTGATAAAAGCCAATGCTCTATGGCAGATTGATGTAATTCATCTGCCCATGTTTAGTAAACAAAAACTTTTTTTTTCTCAGTTGATACTTTTTCTAAATTTATGTGGGCTACAGCTCAAACAAGAAAAATCTCAAAAACCTTAGGAGTCATATGCTCTGTTTTGCTTCAATAGACATCCAATCCATGTATTTTTGTTTCCTTTAGAACATTAAAAGCTCTATAAATAAATTTCAAAAAGAAGGGGAATGCACCCCCCAATATTCAGTTGGCTAAAGTGTCAATGAAGTAACTATACTAAGCCTTTTTAATATTTACAAAAATTCAAATTGTTCATTTATTGTATCTCATTGACAAAGCCACCCACTCTCCCAGCCATAGAGAAATATTTCTTCTTTTTCTTTTTTCAACACTGGATGTCCATGTTTTGTTTTCCTTTTATTATGGTGGATGTGATTACTGTGCTTGCAAAATCCACAGAGTCCCTGTTGGCAAGTCCTTACCACAAAGGACGCCATGGCAGTATATAGTCCAGCTAACCTGACCAGCCTATCCAAGTCTTCTCTTTCTACTGACCTACCACTGCTGACTTCATCTTTGCATGTTTATGCGCTGACCCACCAGAGGACCAGACGTGCTGTGTTTCTTCCCCTGGACATCACATCTACTGACTGCTTCCCTTAGACTTGCTGGTGGCGCACTAGGACACTTTGATGCCCCTTATGGGACCCCTGATTAGTATTTTGCTAATGATTACCTTGGGACCCTTTATTTTTAATAAGATTATTGGCTTTATAAAACAACAAATTGACTCCTTGGCATCGAAACCCTTACAAATATATTACCACAGACTTGATTTGGCTGACAGAGGCTTGGCTGAACCTGAGGGTGACACACCTCTTTTAGGAGCTGCATAAAACTCAGATTTATGCATGCCAGCCTTGACATGGCGTGGGCACCGGTAAGGGGTGCAGGGCTAAGCACTGCAGGGGGAGGACCCTATAGTCCGCCTCTGAGTCCCCCGTGAAGCAAACCTGATTTGCATGGAGGTTGGTGTCAGTCATCAAAACTCTTCACCATGAGTTTTCCTCACCTTAGAAATAGTGGCTTTTCCTCCCCTCCCGAAAAAGACACCAAGAGCCATAATAAGATGTGGGAAGATCAGTTCTATATTTACCCCACGGGAGAAATCAGGTCAATACTTCCCCACTCTGGTTAATGCCTGCTTATCTCTTGATAAGATTCCTAGCTTTTACCCTCCATTACTGCCTCACTTAAATTGTAAAAAGGGAGGACATGCCGGGAGCCAAAACCTTAGCTAAGTCTCTCACATAACCGGTGAATGGACATTCCGATCATTGGAACTGCGATTACCATCTAACTGTTTGGAAAGTTGCTCACCCACCTCCCTCCCCCCACTACCTTGGCAGAACTTCCTCATGGTGTGTGCTTAAAATGCGACTGTAAAATAAAATTTTCAGAGCTTGATCAGACCTCATGACTTGCTCTTGTTCTTTGTGTCTCTTGTCCCCTCCATTCTCTTGCCCCCTACCCTAGGTTTCCGTCAATAACCCCACAGGCCGGGGCAGCTTTGTATGTTAACTCTCTTTTCAGCCACCAGATTCCAGATGCCAGCAGGATTCTGGCCAGGCTTCCCTGGACAGATGACCCTACCAATGTGTCCTGGAGCTCTGCTTCCCCAGAGACCCACCCTACTAGGGAAAGAGAGAGGCAGACTGGGAGTAAAGATAAACCAGTCAATGTTCAATGGGGAAGCAATTGAAGAAGCCAGACTTTCCACCTTCTGCAACCCACATGGACCCTGGGTCCATACTCCCAGAGGAATAGAGAATGGGAAAGTTATAAGGGGAGGGGATGGGATATGGAGATCCAGTGGTGGTAATTGTGTGGAGTTGTACCCCTGCTATCCTACGGTTTTGTTAATGTCTCCTTTCTTAAATAAATAAATAATTTTAAAAGATTGGGAAATACAGACTCTGTGTTGTGCAAGTTCTTTCAATTCAAGACCATGAGATTCCTCTGCATATATTGACTTATCATAGTTACTTTCATAAATATCTTACAATTTTCACTGAACCAGCCTTTGAAATCTCCAGTTAAATGTATTCCTAAAGGCTATATTGTTTTGGTGTTAATTTAAACTGGATTGCTTTCTTAATTTCGCTTTCATATTGGTTTCTGTTACTTAATAAAAATGCAATTATATTATAATTATATAAAATGACTATACTTATATAAGTATAATTATGTAAGTATAATTATAATTATACTGACATTGTTTTGAGAATTTTTTATGTATTTATTTTTAAAAGGATACATTAACAAAACCACAGGATAGGAGGGTTGCAACTCCACACAATTCCCACAACCAGACATCTATATCCTATGCCCTCCTCTAATAGCTTTCTTATTCTTTTTCCCTCTGGGAATATGGACCCAAGGTCATTATGGGTTGCAGAAGGTGGAAGGTCTGGCTTCTGTAATTGCTTCTCTGCTGAACATGGGCATCAACTGGTCGATCCATACTCCCAGTCTCCCTCTTTCCCTAGTAGGGTTGGTCTCTGGGGAAGCAGAGCTCCAGGATATATTGGTGGAGTTGTCTGCCTAGGGAAGTCTGGTCGGCATCCTGCTGGCATCTGGAACCTGGTGGTTGAAAAGAGAGTTAACACACAGAGCCAGATAAATTGTTGAACAATTATGGACCTAAAGGCTGGAATAGTGAAGATGAAGTGTTGGGGGGTACTCACTGCAGACTCTTGTGTACTTTTGCTTTAAGGTATATATTTTGCCCTACTTTATGGATACCTGTGAACTGTTGTTAAAATTCGGAGGCTCCAACTGGCCGGGCTAGCTTCACTGGCAGGTAACAGAGACTCAAGGACACATGGCTGGGCCGGGAAGCTGTATTTCTTTATTCAGGAACAACGATTCATAAACTAACCCAAACTAATCACCAAACAGAACTCTGCTGCCTCTTTGCCCCGCGAAGGCGCCAAGTACTCTCTTACTCTCGAACTCTGGAACTCTGGAACCCTCTTGGGGTTCCTTGAGGCAGGGCCAAGCGGGACCGCAAAACTAGCAGGACTGATCCAATTTTCTTGGCAGGGGAGAGCTAGAACAACCCAATGTAAAGCACACAATAGTGAACATAAGCTCTATCTCAGGGGAACTGGTCTATATCTAGGTTTTGGGACTTTGTTAGGAAGTGAACCACCTGGAATGGAATTAGAGAATACTATGAAAGGATAGGTCTCACCCGAGTAATGAAGCTGAAGTGTTGTCATTCCACACCTGAAGTCTCTGGACACAGTCTAAAGTGAAGCATGCTGAGGTGGCACTCCTTGCATTGATTAGGTTTAGAATGTCATATGCAATATTATTTGATATGCACTGAGAGAAGCATGCAGGAAAGTGTGCCCCACATTAATGTTCCAGGACTGGGGGGAAATATAGGCTCTATAGTGGAAACGTGAGGATCCTTCTGTCTTCGGGTTCAAGAAGATAATGGATAGTTATTGTTATCATCACATTATTTGATAATTGGGTTAACTTTTAAAACTGTTTGTTAGGATTTGCTGTACAATACCCAGCATCATCTATATAGCTGTGCAACTGGTTGCTTCTGTTCTCCCTGTTCTAGGCTTTTGAGAATGTCAACATATCAAAGACTCAGCCTATGTATTAAAAAGACTCAGTCTGTGTTTTCAAAACTTCAAGACATACAATCAGTTTTTCCACTCCTATATTAATAAAATATTGATTTATATGACTAAACTTTAATAGGAGCATGCATAAACACTATTCCCACCACCAAAAGACTGTGCCCCATTCCACCCACCCACCCCTCCCCCCCTGCAGCCTCAGGAAGCCAAATGTCCACCCTCCCCCTCACCACAGGTTTTTACTTTGGTGCCCTACTCTCAATTTAGTCAGATCCTGCTTCTTTTTCCCTTTCTATTCTTCTTTCTCAACTTCATTTGATGAGTGGGATCATGCCATACTCATCTTTATCTTTCTGACTTAGTTCACTTAAAGTAATTCCTTCTAGTTCCATCCAAGATGGATCAGAGAAGGTGAGTTCATTGTTCTTAATAACTGCTTAGTTTTCCAGTGTATATACCACAGCTTTCTCAGCCACTCATCTGTTGTTGGGCACCTGGGTTGCTTCCAGGTTTTAGCTATTATGAATTGTGCTGCTATGAACATAGGTGTACACATATATTTTTGGTTGGGAGTCCTTGGGATATATCCCCAGGAAAGGAATACTGGGTCATATGGAATGTCCATGTCTAGCCTTGTGAGAGTTCTCCAGACTGTGCTCTACAGAGGTTGGAACAATTTACATTCCCACCAGCAGTGCAATAGGGTTCTTCTGTCCTCACAGCTTTTCCAACATTTGTTGATGCTGTCCTTTTTGATGTATGCCATTCTCACAGGAGTGAGGTGGTATCTCAATGTTGTCTTTATTTGCATTTTTCTGAGAATCAGCCACCTGGAGCAGTTTTTCATATGCTTGTTAGCCTTTTGGATCTCCTATGAAGTGAATGTTTTGTTCATATCCTCTGCCCATTTTTCGATGGGTTCAATGGCTTTTTTGGTGCTAAGTTTGCTGAACTCTTTGTATATTTTGTTGATTAGTTTCTTTTCTGATGTATGGCATGTGAAGATCTTCTCTGATTCCATGAGGGGTCTCTTTGTTTGTGTAATAGTTTTTGGCTGTGCGGAATCTTTTCAATTTGATGTAGTGCCATTGGATTGTTTCTGCTTTAGTCTTCCTTCCAATTGGGCTTGTTTTATTAAAGATGTCCTTGAGGTTTAGGTGGGAAAGTGTTTTATCAAAGTTTTCCTCTAAGTATTTGATTGTTTCTGGTCTAACATACATGTTATTGATCCATTTGGAGTTGATTTTGGTTTCTGGTGAGATAAAGTGGTTCAATTTCATTTTTCTGCATGTTTCAACCCAGTTTTCCCAGCACCATTTATTGAAGAGAGACTCCTTCTTTCATTTAATACTTTGGCCCCCCTTATAAAAGATTATATGTCCATATGTGTGGTGGTTTCATTCTAGATTTCAATTCTCTTCCACTGGTCTGTGTGCCTATTTTTGTTCCAGTACCATGCTGTTTTGATGATGATGGCTTTATTATATAGTTTGAGATCTGGCAGTGTGATGCCTCCATTTCTGTTTCTTTTACTTAAGATGGTTTCGGAAATTGTAGGTGTTTTCTGGTTCCAGATAAAAGATTGCAGTTTTTGAGTTTTTGTTCTATTCTCTTAAAGAGGCTTGGTAGAACTTTGATCAGTATCAGATTAAATCTGTATATGGATCTGGGGAGGATTTTTTTTTTTTATGATATTTATTCTTCCAATCCATGAGCATGGATGTCTTTCCATTTCGTGGTATCAGTTTCTATTTCCTTGAATAGTGACTCATAGTTTTCAGTATACAAGTCTTTCACTTTTTTGGTCAGCTTTATTCCTAGGTATTTTATTGATTTTGCTGCAACAGTGAATGGGAGTGATTTCTGGATGTCTTTTTCAGATTTAGTGTTTGCATAAAAAAAGCCACTGATTTCTGTACACTGATTTTGTAGCTTGACACCTTGCTATATTTCCTAGTAATTTCCGGTAGTTTTCTGCTGAATTCTCTAGGTTTTTATATGTATACTATCATATCATTTGCAAATAGTGAGAGCTTGACTTCTTCCCTTCCAATCTGTATTCCTTTGATTTCTTTCCCTTGCCTGATTACTATGGCAAAAAAGTCCAATACTCTGTTGAAGAGTAATGGTGATTTTGGACAGCCCTGTCTGGTCCCCAATCTGAGAGGGAATGCCTTCAGCTTCTGTCCATTGAATATGATATTGGCTGTAGGGTTGCTATACATGGATTCTACTATCTTAGGAAATTCCCATATATTTCCATTTTTGTAGAGTTTTGAGCATGAATGGGTGTTGGATTTTGTCAAAGGCTTTCTCTGCATCTATTGAGATAATCATGTGGTCTTTGGCTTTGCTTTTATTGATGTGGTGAATAACATTGATTGACTTACATATGTTGAACCACCCTTGCATTCCCTGGATAAATCCCACTTGGTCGTGATGAACAATCTTTTTGATATACTGCTGTGTCTTGTTGACCAAGATATTGTTAATATTTTGACATCTATATTCATCAGAGATAATGGTCTGTTATTTTCCTTCTTTGCTGTGTCCCTATCTGCTTTGGTATCAGTTGATGTAGGCTTCCTAAAAGATGGAAGGGAGTGTTCCTGTTTCTTCGATCTTATGGAAAAGCTTTAGAAGTACAGGTATTAATGGTTTCCTGATAGTTTTGTAGAATTTGTTTGAGAAGCCATCTGGTCCAGGACTTTTGAGTTGGGGAGATTCTTAATAACTGTTTTGATTTCTTTGTGTGTGATTGGAGTATTTAGGTTATGTAATTCTTTTTGGTTCAGTTTTGGAAGGGCATACATTTCTAGGAATTCCTCCATTTCTTCCAGATTTTCTAGCTGGTGGCATATAGCTCTTCATAGAAATTTCTTAAACTTTTCTAGATTTCTGTGGTGTCAGTTGTGATATTTCCTCTATTATTTACAATTCTATAAATTTGAGTGTTCTCCTTTTTTTGTTTAGTGAATCTGGCTAGGGATTTGTCAAAGAACCAACATTTCGCCTCATAGATCTTTTGTATGTTTTTTTTTTCTTATTTTTGATGTTGTTTATTTCTGCTCTAATTTAAGTGATTTACGTCCCTCTGGTTACTTTAGGGTCCCTTGGTTCCTCTTCCTCTAAGTCCTTTAGGTGTGCAGTAAGGTAATTTATTTGAGCTTTTTCTTGTTGTTTAATATGTGATTTTATGGCTATGAGTTTCCCTCTCAATACTGCTTTAGCTGTGTCCCAAATACTTTTATAGCTTGTGTCTTCATTTTCATTTGTTTCCAGGAACATTTGAGTTTTCTGCTTGAGAGACTCTCTGACCCAGTGGATCTTAAGGAGTATGTTTTTTAGTTTCCAAATTCTGTGTCTTTTAATAATTTTCTGTTTGTTTTTTTAATGTTAGTTTTACTCCACTGTGGTCTGAGATGATTTAAATGCTCCTGAATTTGTTGATGCTGTTTTTGTGGCCTAACATGTGATCTATTCTTGAGTATGTGTTATGTGGATTTGAAAAGTATGGGTAATCCATATTTGGGGGTGAGAATCTCTGAAAATGTCCAGGAAGTCTAGTCTGTCCATGTCTTCATTTAATTCTCTTGTTTCTTTGTTGATTCTCTACTTTGTTGATCTGTCTAAGTGTAGGAGTGGGGTATTAAAGTCTCCTACTATTATTGTTTTACTATTGATGTATTTTTGTAGTTCTTTGAGTAGGTGCTTGATGTATTTAGACGGTCCCTCACTGGGTGCATAGATGTTAATAATTGTGAATTCTTATTGGCTGATTGGTCCTCTAATCATAATGTAATGACATTGCTTATATTTTATTACTTTAATTTAAAGTCTGTTGAGTCAGAGATGAGAATGGCTGTTCCTACCTTTTTTTTGTGTTCTTTTAGCCTGTATGATAGTTTTCCATCCATTCACTTTAGGTCTGTGTTTATCTTGTTGGGTCAGATGGGATTCTTGCAAGCAGCATATGGTTGGGTTTTGTTTTCTGATCCATCCCCCCACTCTGTGCCTTTTGAAGGGTGAGTTTAAGCCATTGACATTTATTGATATTATGGATTTAATGTATTGTAGTGCCATTATTCAACATTTTTTATTTTCTCTGATATATTGCAAGTATTATAGTGGTGTTCTTGTTTATAAGAGGTCTTTTAGAATCTCTTTCAGGCCAGGCTTGGTGATGGTTGTGACTATGATGTGTCTTGGTGTCTTCAGGTCTGGGTTAAATTCTGTTTGGGACTCTCTGGGCATCTTGAATCTTAATGTCCTTTCAGTTGTTCAAATCTGGGAAATTTTCTTCTATAATTTCCTCTGGAATATTTACTTCCCTTTCCTCTCTTTCTTCCTCTGGCAGGCCTATTATATGAATGTTACTTCTTTTGAGATCATCCCATATGCCTCTCCTGCTGTTTTTAGTGTCTTTCCATCTCTTTTTGAGCTATTTTAACTCTTTGTTAGTTTTCTCTAGCTCATCCTCTGTCTGACTAATTCTGTTTTCTGCTTCTTTTAGTCTGCTATCCCTTCCCTAACCTTCTTTCTTCAGTTCAGCTATTTCAGCTTTCAGTTCTCTAATTACCTCAAGTTAGCTAGTATTTTCCCTGAGGTTCTCTTCTATTGTTTCCCTAGTTCTGTGAGCCATTTCCTCCATAGTTGTCTTCATTTCTGTATTTATAAAATTTATTATTGCTTTCATAGTTTTCTTAACTATGTTTACCTCTGACTGATTTGTAGTTTCTTCTGGGCTCTTGTCTTTGTTCTTTGAAGAAGCAGTTTGATTTGCTCTTGATTTAACCATTACTTATTGATTTTTTAAAAATTTTTATGTTCTATTCTTCCATTGTTGTCTTTTGAGTACAAGCCACACTATACTAAATATCTTTATAACAAATGCATTCACGAACCTCAGAAATTACAATAGTAACTGAAGTAAGGATTGAAGCAGTTTAACCAATACCAGTTAGCCAAACAATGTCTCCAGTCCATGAAAATATAGCAACCAAATCCAAATGAAAAATAAAGAGTAGGCTTCAGGAAGATGGTGGACTGAGAAGCTGCTAGTGGCTTGAGCTCTGACCACATTGACTGGAAACAGTAGGAATTTCTGCCTTTAGTAGGCCAGTCAATAAGTGGTCCTAGCAGTGAAACCAAGGAGGTGACAATAACTTAATTTGGGTTAAAAAATAGAGTAGAAAGAAAGGGGAAAAAAATTTTTCTTTTAAATTATTATTCCCAAAGCACTCCTCCTCCCCCCCCCCGCCCCTAATTAGTCCCTGGGGACCAGCTCCTAGCAGGCTCCCCTGCTGAGCTTCTTTCTTTACCAAGATTCCTGTCCCACCAGGGAGTATCATTCATTCTAAGTCTATTCCCTTCTGAAACCTCTGGCCTTTTTTCTTTCTAAATAGCCAACCAGCAGCCTCTGCTCAGGCAGCTCCACTCCTTCCCTCCCCACATACCTAAGTAAATAATAAAAATATATAAATAAAAAACTCTTTCCTTTCACCTCTCTTTTATTACTGTTCTTTTTCTTATCTTTTTCTTCTCTCTCTCTCTTTTCTTTTTCTAATTCTTGTCATCCTTTCTTCCTGAATCCTACAGCTTTCTGAATTCACTGATACACTTTGGGAATTATTTGGGGAAGAAATCTGACTCAGAGTGGACTCTCTCTGTGAGTATCTCTGCTCAACTTCCCTTCCTCCTTTAGCTACCCCAAGAATATACAGTGGATGGTAGATTTCCATAACTGTCTATTCCTGCTATTCTTGTCTAGTCCAGAGGGTTTTTTTCTTTCTTATCAGCTGCCTCTGCTCAGGAGGCTTGAGGCAATCTGGGAAAGGGTATTTTACACTGCTCTATTTTATTATTAATATTATATAAAGGCATATACCCCCCCTAGGTTGATCAGAATTAACTCTTAGGGTATCTTTCATTGCTAGGGTAGTGAGCATCTTATCTATTGTGAGAGGAACTTGTCTCATTACTCTTACCTCGTCTACAGACTCTCTTCTTCCCCTCCAAGCTAATTAAAAAAATAAATTAAATAAAATAATAAATAAAGTACTCAATTAAAAAAACTTTCCTTTCACTGCTCTTTAATTGCAACTCTTTTTGCTTATCTTTTCTCTTTTCTCTCTCTTGTGTCTCTTTTTTTTATCTTGTCATACACTTCTTCCTTCCTTCTTCTTTGCCTTTCTGAATTTGTGAATTATTTTGGGGAAGAAATCTGACTATGTGTGTATCTCTGCTCTACTTCCCTTTTTCCTCCCATTACCCCTAGAATATACAGTGGATAGTAGATTTGCATAATTGTCTATTCTTGCTATCCCTTCTTTTCTCTTTCTTCTTCACTTGGACTTGGTTGCTATTTTTTCACGGACTTGAGACATTGTCTGGCTAAATGGTAGTGATTAAACTGCTTCAATACTTGCTTCAGTTGCTATTGAAATTCCTGAGGTTGGTGAGTGCATTTGTCATAAAGGCATTTAGTACAGTGTTGTATGTACTCAAGACACAACAACTGAGAAACAACAGAGCATAAAAATAAGAAACATACATCAAAAAATGGGTGGATCAAAAACAAATAAAACTGCCACTCCAATGAATGAAGACAAGAACCCAGAAGAAACTACAAATCATCCAGAAGTAACCAAAAAAAAAAACTATGCAAGCAATAATGAAGTTATTAATCATAGAAATGAACACAACATTGGAGGAAAGGAATGACAGTATTAGGGAATTACAGTTGAGACCCACAAGGAAAATACTGATTATCTTGAGGCAATTAGAGAACTGAAAGCTGAAATAGCTGAACTGAGGAAAGAAGCTGAGGCAAGGGAAAGCAAACTAACAGAAGCAGAAAACAGAATTAGTCAGACAGAGGATGAGTAAGAGAAAACTAAGAAAGACATTAAAGAGCTCAAAAAGAGACTGAGAGACACTGAAAACAAAAATAGAGACATATGGGATGATCTCAAAAGGAGTAACATTTGTATAATTGGCCTGCCAGAGGAAGAAATAGAGGAAGGGGAGAAAACTTTCTAGAGAAAATAATAGAAGAAAACTTCCCAGACCTAAATAACAGAGAGGACATCAAGATTCAAGAGGCCCAGAGAGTTCCAAACAGAATAAAGCCAGACCTGAAGATACCAAGACACATCACAGTCACAATGAGAAGGAGTAAAGATAAAGAAAGGATCCTAAAGGATGCAAGAGAGAAACAAAAAGTCACATACAGGGGAAAACCCATAAGATTATCTGCAGACTTCTCCACTCATATTCTAAAAGCCAGAAGAGAAATGGCAAGATATCTATTGATCCCTGAGTAGAAAAAAGGTAGAATCAAGGATAATATATCCTGCTAGACTTTCACTCAAACTAGATGGAAGGATCAAAACCTTCTTAGACAAACAACAGTTAATGGAGGCAACCATCACCAAGCCTGCCCTGAAAGAGATTCTAAAAGACCGTTTATAAACATGAACATCACTATAATACTTGCAATAAATAAGAACAAACAAAAAAGTGTTGAACAATGGCACTGCAGTACATTAAATCCATAATATAAATAAATTTCAATGGCTTAAAGTCACTCATCAAAAGGCACAGAGTGGGGGGATGGATCATAAAACATAACCCAACCATATGCAGCTTGCAAGAATCCCATCTGTCACAACAAGATAAACACAGACTAAAAGTGAAAGGATGGAAAACTATCATACAGGCTAATGGACCACAAAAAAGGGCAGGAACAGTCATTCTCATCTCATACACAATATATTTTAAATTAAATAAACTAAGAAAAGATAGGCAAGGACATTATGCAATTATTAGAGGATCAATCAGACAAGAAGACTTAACAATTATTAACATCTATGTACCCAATGAGGGACCATCTAAATATGTCAAGTACTTACTGAAAGAATTTCAAAAATACATCAATAGTAATACAATAATTGTGGGAGACTTCAATACCCCACTCTCACACTTAGACAGATCAACAAAGCAGAGAATCAACAAAGATACAAGAGAACTGAATGAAGAGATTGACAGACTAGAACTCTTGGACATTTTCAGAGTCCTTCACCTCAAAAAACTGGAATGCACATTCTTTTCAAATCCACATAACATCTACTCAAGGATAGACCACATGTTAAGCCACAAAGACAGCATCAATAAATTCAAGAGCATAAAAATCATCCCAAGTATCTTCTCACACCACAGTGGAGTAAGACTTAACATTTAACAACAAACAGAAAATTATTAAAAGTCACAGAATTTGCAAACTAAACAACATACTCCTTAAAGAACCACTGGGTCAGAGAGTCACTCAAGAAGGAAATTCAGATGATCCTGGAAACAAATGAAAATGAAGACACAACCTACAAAAATATTTGGGACACAGCTAAAGCAGTACTGAGAGGGAAACTCATAGCCATAATATCACATATTAAACAGTAAGAAAAAGCTCAAATGAATGACCTTACTGCACACCTCAAGGACTTAGAGGAAGAGGAACAATGGAACCCTAAAGCAACCAGAAGGACAGAAATCACTAAAATTAGAGCAGAAATAAACAACATCAAAAATAAGAGAACCATACAAAAGATCAATGAAGCCAAATGTTGGTTCTTAGAAAGATTAAACAAAATTGACAAACCCCTAGCCAGACACACTAAACAAAAAAGAGAGAAGACTCAAATTAATAGAATTGTAAACGATGGAGGAGATATCACACTGACACCACAGAAATCCAGAGAATCCTGCAAAACTTCTATAAAGAACTATACCCCAACAAGCTAGAGAATCTGGAAGAAATGGAACAATTCCTAGAAACATATGCCCCTCCAAAACTAAACCAAGAAGAACTACAAAATCTAAATGCACCAATCAACGACAAAGAAATTGAAACCTTTATTAAGAATCTCCCCAACAACAAAAGTCCTGGACCAGATGGCTTCACAAATGAATTCTACAAAACTTTCAAAAACAGTTAGTACCCATACTTCTTAAGCTTTTCCAAAAGATTGAAGAAACAGGAATACTCCCTTCCATGTTCTATGAAGCCAACATTACACTGATAATAAAGCTGATAGGGACAGAACAAAAAAGGAAGACTACAGACCAATATCTCTGATGAACATAGACGCCAAAATATTAAACAAGAACTTGGCCAACCGGATACAGCAGCATATCAAAAAGATTGTTCATCATGACCAAGAGGGATTCATCCCAGGAATGCAAGGCTGATTCAACATCCATAAGTCAATCAATGTCATCAATAAAAACATCAATAAAAGCAAAGCCAATAACCACATGATTATCTCAATAGATGCAGAGAAAGCCTTTGACGAAATCCAACACACATTCATGCTCAAAACTCTGCAAAAAAATAGGAATAGATGGGAAATTCCTCAAGATAGTAGAATCTATATATACCATAGGTACAGCCAACCTCATACTCAATGGACAGAAGCTGAAAGCATTCCCTTCAGATCAGGCACTAGTCAGGGCTGTCCACTGTCACCATTATTCTTCAACATAGTATTGGAAGTTCTTGCCATGGCAATCAGGCAAGAGAAAAAAATCAAAGTAACACAGACTGGAAGGGAAGAAGTCACGCTCTCACTATTTGCAGATGATATGATAGTATACATAGAAAAACCATAAGAATCCATTAGAAAACTACTGGAAGTGATTCGGCAATATAGCAAGGTATCAGGCTACAAAATCAATGTACAAAAATCAGTGGCATTTATTTATACAAACACTAAATCTGAAGAAGAAGACATCCAGAAATCACTCCCATTTACTGTTTCAACAAAATCAATCAAATAGCTAGGAATAAAGTTGACCAAAGAAGTGAAAGACTTATAAGACTTGTATACTGAAAACTATGAGTTGCTACTCAAGGAAATTGAAATTGATACCAAAAAATGGAAAGATGTTCCATGCTCATGCGATTGGAAGAATAAATATCATCAAAATGAATATTCTCCCCAGAGCCATATACAAATTTACTGCAATAACCATCAAAGTTCCACCAAGATTCTTTAAGAGAATAGCACAAACACTAAAATCATTTATCTGGAAACTGAAAACACCTAGAATTTCCAAAACCATCTTGAGGAAAAGAAACAGAAATGGAGGCATCACACTCCCAGACTTTAAATTATAATATAAAGCCATCATCAAAACAGCATGGTACTGGAACAAAAAATAGGCACACAAACCAGTGAAACAGAATTGAAAGCCCAGAAATAAATCCCCACACCTATGGACATCTAATCTTTGATAAGGGGGCCCAATGGATTAAATGGAAGAACGAGGCTCTCTTCAATAAATGGTGCTGGGAAAACTGGGTTGTAATATGCAGAAGAATGAATTTGAACCACTTTATCTCACCAGAAACAAAAATCAACTCCAAATGGAACAAAGACCTAGATGTCAGACCAAAACAATTAATACTAAGAGGAAAACATTGATAAAATAATTTTCCATCTACACCTCAAGACATCTTTGATGAATAAAACCCAATTGCAAGGAAGACTAAAGCAGAAACAAACCAATGGAACATCAAATTGAAAAGCTACTGCACATCCAAAGAAACTATTAAACAAACAAAGAGACCCCTCACAGAATGTGAGAAGAAATTCACATGCCATACATCAGACAAGAAACTAATCACCAAAATATATAAAGAGCTCAGCAAACTTAGCATCAAAAAAGCAAATGACCCCATCCAAAAATGGGTAGAGGATATGAACAAAACATTCACCTCAGAGGAGATCCAAAAGGCTAAAAAACATATGAAAAACTGGAATACGCCTTCTTTTCAAATCCACATAACACATACTCAAGGATAGACCACATGTTAGGCCACAAAGACAGCATCAATAAATCCAAGAGCATTGAAATCATCCCAAGTATCTTCGCAGACCACAGTGGAATAAAACTAACATTTAACTACAAACAGAAAATTATTAAAAGACACAGAGTTTGGAAACTAAACAACATGATTCTTAAGAAACACTGGGTCAGAGACTCACTCAAGCAGGAAATTCAAATGTTCCTGGAAACAAATGAAAATGAAGACACAACCTATCAAAATATTTGGAACACAGCTAAAGCAGTACTAAGAGGGAAACTTCTAGCCATACAATCACATATTAAACACCAAGAACATGCTCAAATGAACAACCTTACTGCACACCTCAAGGACTTAGAGGAAGAGGAACAAAGGAACCCTAAAGCAACCAGAAGGACACAAACCACTAAAGTTCGAGCAGAAATAAACAACATGGAAAATAAAAGAACCATACAAAACATCAATGAAGCCAAATGTCGGTTCTTTGAAAGATTAAACAAAATTGACAAACCCCTAGCCAGACTCACCAAACAAAAAAGAGAGAAGACTCAAATTAATAGAATTGTAAATGATGGAGGAGATATTAAAACTGACACCACAGAAGTGCAGAGAATCCTGTGAAACTTCTATAAAGAACTATATGCCACCAAGCTAGAGAATCTGGAAGAAATGGAACAATTCCTAGAAACATATGCCCTTCCAAAACTGAACCAAGACGAACTACAAAATCTAAATGCACCAATCACAGACAAAGAAATTGAAACCATTATTAAAAATCTCCCCAACAACAAAAGTCCTGGACCAGATGGCTTCACAAACGAATTCTACAAAACTTTCAGGAAACTGTTAATACCCATACTTCTTAAGCTATTCCATAAGATTGAAGAAACAGGAATACTCCCTTCCACCTTCTATGAAGCGAACAACACCCTGATGATACCAAAAGCTGATAGTGACAGAACAAAAAAGGAAAACTACAGACCAATATCTCTGATGAGCATAGATGCCAAAATATTAAACAAGATCTTGGCCAACCAGATACAGCAAAATATCAAAAAGATTGTTCATCACAACCAAGTGTGATTCATCCCAGGAATGCAAGGCTGGTTCAACATCCATATGTCAATCAATGTCATTTACCATATCAATAAAAGCAAAGCCAAAAACCACATGATTATCTCAATAGAAATAAAAAAGGCAGAGAAAGCCTTTGACAGGATCAAACACCCATTCATGCTCACAACTCTACAAAAAATGGGAATAGATGGGAAATTCCTCAAGATAGTGGAATCTATATATAGCAACCCTCCAGCCAACATCATACTCAATGGACAGAAGCTGAAAGGATTCCCCCTCAGATCGGGGACTAGACAGGGCTGTCCACTGTCGCCGTTACTCTTCAACATAGTATTGGAAGTTCTTGCCATAGCAATCAGGCAAGAGAAAGAAATCAAAGGAATACAGATTGGAAGGGAAGAAGTCAAGCTCTCACTATTTGCAGATGATATGATAGTATACATAGAAAGACCTAAAGAATCCAGCAGAAAATTACTGGAAGTTATTAGGCAATACAGCAAGGCATCAGGCTACAAAATCAATGTACAAAAATCAGTGGCATTTCTTTATGTAAACACTAAATCTGAAGAAGAAGACATCCAGAAATCACTCCCATTTACTGTTTCAGAAAAATCAATAAAATACCTAGGAATAAAGTTGACCAAAGAAGTGAAAGACTTGTATACTGAAAACTATGAGTCACTACTCAAGGAAATAGAAACTGATACCAAGAAATGGAAAGATGTCCCATGCTCTTGGATTGGAAGAATAAATATCATCAAAATGAATATTCTCCCCAGAGCCATATACAAATTTAATGCAATACCCATCAAAGTTCCACCAAGCTTCTTTAAGAGAGTAGAACAAACACTACAATCATTTATCTGGAGCCTGAAAACACCTAGAATTGCCAAAAACATCTTGAGGAAAAGAAACAGAAATGGAGGCATTACACTCCCTGACCTTAAACTATATTATAAAGCCATCATCATCAAAACAGTATGGTACTGGAACAAAAATAGGCACACAGACCAGTGAAACAGAATTGAAAACGCAGAAATGAATCCCAATACCTATGGGCATCTAATCCTTGATAAGGGGGCCCAAAGGATTAAATGGAAAAAGGAGGCTCTCTTCAATAAATGGTGCTGGGAAAACTGGGTTGAAACATCCAGAAGAATGAAATTGAACCACTTTATCTCACCAGAAACAAAAATCAACTCCAAATGGCTCAAAGACCTAGATGTCATACCAGAAACAATCAAATACTTAGAGGAAAACATTGGTAAAACACTTTCCCACCTACACTTCAAGGACATCTTTGATGAATCAAACCCAACTGCAAGGAAGACTAAATCAGAAACAAACCAATGGGACTACATCAAATTGAAAAACTTCTGCACATCCAAAGAAACTATTAAACAAACAGAGAGACCCCTCACAGAATGGGAGAAGATCTTCACATGCCTTACATCAGACAAGAAACTAATCACCAAAATATATAAAGAGCTCAGCAAATGTAGCACAAAAAAAGCAAATGACCCCATCCAAAAATGGGCAGAGGATATGTCCTCCCTTTGTTATAATTTTAAAATTGAGGCAGGCAATGTGGGTGAGGAGCAGAGACCCTGACAGCAGGTTTGGTGGGCTTACTTAACCAGAGGAGGGAAGTATTGACCTGAATCCTCCCCCGGGGTGGGTGCAAAACCAACCTTCCCGCATCTTATAAGGCTCTTGGTGTCTTTTTGGGGAGGGGAGGCAGAGCCACAGTTTCTAGGGAAACAATTTTTGTTGCTGACACCAACCTCCATGCAAATCAGGTTTGCTTCATGGGGGACTCAGAGGCGGACAATAGGGTCCTCCCCATGCAGTGCTTTGCCTTACACCCCTTACTGGTGTCCTTGCCCTGCCAAGGTTGGATGTCTCATGCATAATTCTGAGTTTTATGCCATCCGAAAAGGGGGTCTGTCATCCTCAGGTTCAGCCAGGCCTCTGTCAGCCAAATCAAGTCTGTGATAATGTATTTGCAAAGGTTTTGATGCCAAAGAGTCAATCTGCCGTTTTATAAAATCAGTAATCTTATTAAAAATAAAGGGTCCTAAGGTAATCATTAACAAAAGACTAATCAAGGGTCCTACTATTGAGGGCAGCCAAGTAAAAAAGGGGGAATTCATCCATGATTGTGTAAAGGAAGGGTCATATCTATTTCTCAAATCTCGACTAAGTGTTTGTAGGTTCCTGACATTTTCTTCTATAACTCCTGATTCATTAATGTAAAAACAACATTCTTCTTTTAAAGCTAAGCAGGTTCCTCCCTTTTCTGCCGTCAAAAGGTCAAGAGCTCGCCTGTTCTGTAAAGTAACTTTTGCCAGTGACGTGATCTGTCTCTGTAATGACTCTAGACTATTTGTGGTGGAGTCTATAACTTGCTGTAATTTGTTAGAAAAATCATGGGAGAAATATATAGAGTGTCCTAGCATGCCACCAGCAAGTCTAAGGGAAGCAGTCAGTGGATGTGATGTCCAGGGGAAGAAACACAGCACGTCTGGTCTTCTGGTCAGCACCAACTGATGAAATTTTCTTCTTCTGGTCAGCTGTGGAACAAGCAAAGCTAGGAGGCAAGGACCAGATAGAGAAGAATTAACATGAAAATATAGGATGGTGTTTATCAAAACACAGAGGAGGTGCATACACATTAGAAGTCAAGGTGAGGTTCCTTGAACATTGAGGAATATTTTGATAAAAGTGAGCAGTCAATAAACATGCAAAGATGAAGTCAGCAGTGGTAGGTCAGCAGAAAGAGAAGACTTGGATAAGCTGGTGAGGTTAGCTGGAGTATATACTGCCATGGCGTCCTTTGTGGTAAGGTTTTGCCAACAGGGACTCTGTGGATTTTGCAAGAGCAATGTCATCCACCATAGTAAAAGGAAAACAAACATGGACATCCAGTGTTGATAAAAGAGAAAAAAGAATATGTCTCTATGACTGGAAAAGTGGGTGGCTTTGTCAATGAGATATAATAAATGGACAATTTGAATTTTTGTAAATATTAAAAAGATTTAGTATGTTACTTCATTGACACTTTAGCCAACTGAATACTGGAGGGTGCATTACCCTTCCTTTTTTATTATTAATTAAGCTTAAGGGTTTTAGTTTTTCTTGTTTGAGCTGTAGCCCACATAAATTTAGAAAAAATATCAACTGAGAGAAAAAGTTTTTTTTTGTTTACTAAACATGGGCAGGTGAATTACATCAATCTGTCAGAGAGCATTGGCTTTTATCAATGGAGATTAATCTTAAAAGTCTGAATAGCAAGATCTTTATTAAACAATGTAGGAGCCAGTAAAGTGCTCTCACTATGGCAGGTCAAGCGTTAAAATTTTTTTAAGAGGCTTGTAAAAAAATGATAAAAAATTTTAGGATATGAGTGACTTTAGGAGTCATCACACACCCATAAATAAAAAATTAAAAATGTTTAGTTTTAAATATTACCATATGAGCAGTCAGTTCTTCATGTGGAGATGTACCTAAAATTATTTACTTAGGGAGAGAACTTGTACCAAGTTAATTGATGATCTAATGGTTAGAATTGACTTTTTTTTTTTTATGATTTTAGAAGGCTCTTCATTAGAATATACCAATATGTTATAGAAAGTCAATACCTAATGTGTTGACATGATAAAATATTTACCATTTTTTGGCATTATTTTAAACTGATTAGACAGTTTAAGCACACTATTATACCTTTAGTTTACTAAGATCTTTACTCATCACAAGGCTATCATGAGTAAGCATAGATATAAAACTCTTAATAGATTTTGTTCCTTAGAACTCTAATATGGCAACTTAAAAGGCTAAAATAAAACCTCATAGTTTAAATATTCAAAATATTAATTTTGTTAAATCAGGATTTGCCAAAACAAATCTTCTATCAGACCAAATACACAATGTATTACCTTAATTTATCAAGAATAAACCTCTGGCAGTGTCTTAAAACAAACCAGATAATTTTTAAAAGCAGAAAGATATAAAGAGGAAAACCAGCGCAAGAGCCTCTGGCATGTAAATAATTAACATAACTATTGTGTTATCTTTTACTAACCCAAGCTAGTTTTGCCTGTTTAGTTGAGAAACTATTTTAAAAGTTTTTTTTTTTTTTTTTTGAAATCACTTAAACAATTTTAAGTAAAATTTTAAACTTTGTTAGGATCTTTGTTTATCACAAAGCTATCACACCCTTAGGGCAGCTATGAACAAGGGTGGGTACACAACTTAATTGATCTTTCACTTTGATTTAGATAGGTAACTTAAAAAGCTAACATAAACCTTATAGCTGAAATGTTAAAATAAATTTTTACTGTTAACATTTTTTTAGATGACCATTTTACACTAAATAATTTTGTTGAATCACATCTGTTGAATAAAAAAATTTTTATCAGGCCAGGAATAGCACGTTTAACCTTTTTTTTCCTGGCAAGGCCACTGCTCTACACTGACTGGGTTATTAGAAAGTCAGTTCAAGCATGGAATTAAATTAACAAACAGCGGCAGTTGATATTGAGGTGCTGGCAATATCTACAATTTTCACAAGAGTGAGAGAGACTGCAGAGGCATTTTAACATGCCTAGATATCTCAGAAAATCTTTTTAACTAATGAATTGATGCTGATATTAGCTATCAGAAGGACGAAACTGTCCTATATTTTACTCTGGTAAAGGTGTGCCAACTCTATGAGTCGGGATCTTTAAAACCACATTTAGCTTAACTAAATCTTATTTAAAACTTAAAACAAACTTTAGTTACTTAGGGGTTAACACACATTAATGAAAACAAGGTTAGCACAGACTTAAAACATACATTTTTGGTGAAAGGAAAATTTTCCCTTTGAAAAACCGCTTTGGTTTTTGGATTCCTAACTCACAGCCTATCTATCTAGGAGGGGCGTTTGTGGCTAAGGTACATTTTACAGTTTTAAAGAAATAAACAATTAAATTTCTATCAAAAGTGTGTACTGGTTTTTTGGTTAATAGCTTTTAAGTTAAAGAGAACATCTTGTTTGATTGATTTCATTTTTTCTCTAAGGAATAGCTTGTTAGCCAGATAAAATCTCACTCAGAACTGGTTTTAAGCTTTCTGAGAGTAGAGGGAAAAAAGCTGGATCTTTTTTGGCTGACTAGTTTTAAGATAATGCCAAATTAAGAGCCCACAGTTCTTTAACTAATTGTAAATGTTCTCATTTTTTTTTTCTACTAATTTTCTAAGGGAAGCTATTTTTCGTGCTAGTTGAGTTTTAGCCTTGGTGGTTTAATCAGTATTATTGGCCAAGTCAAGGACCAGAGCACAAAACGGAGGGAGGGTGGTGTAGGGAGGCAGTCTGGACAAGGAAGAGCCTAGGGGTTAGGGTTAACCAGTTTGAGCCTGGCTCCGAGTAACAGGGAAAGCCAAAACCGGTTTTGATTTGGATGGTTTAGTCTTAGTTTTAGTTTTAGGGATTGGATTTTTTGGTGAGGCTAAAAATGTAAGCTCTTCTGTGACTGCAGCTATTTCTTTCATTAATTGAAGCTGCTCTCTCCGGTCAGCAAGGACCTTGCGGAGAGTGGAAATTCCTGTAAGGGCTCCTGAGCATGCCCTCCTGATGGAGGGGTTATCAAGGAGAGGGTCAGGCTGGAGAGTGGGAGCATGGATATAGGGAGGGGGATTAAAGGGAGGAGGATACCAATCGGGATTGTAGTATCTGGCAGCCTCTTTTTCTAGCAAAGCCTCATCCTCCGCGGGGAGTGCTTCAGGAGAGGGGGGGTTTTATGGGAGGTTTTGTAAAACTGGATAGAGGCAGGGGAAAGAATGCTGGGTTTCTTCCTCATGTGAATTAGCAATAGGAGGGTCAATAAAGGGAACTTTAGTAAGTGAGGAGGGACCTGTAGGGAGGGAAACAGGGCTTTTACTTTCATCGGGTGCTGGGAGGCTTTTATTTTGACTGGGTACTGGGGGATCAAGATCAATAATCACAGAAGGGCATGGAGATGGGGTCTTTGTCCTGGACGGCAGATGAGAAAGTTGCCGGAGGACCTTTTCACCCTCTGTAATAAGGTTTTTAATATCAGGGTGATTATTATAGATTTTTAAGATATCATTAATTAAATTCCAGTAACAAAAGGCAGAAACAGGTACACGTTCAGGACCAAAAGACTGATAGTGATCATTAAGACAGTCACCAATTCTCCTCCAACGTTTCTCATCTATAGTGCCTTCCTGGGGGAACCAGGGACAAATATTTCCAATATAATCTAAAAACTTCTTTAATTCTTTCTTTTTAACCCTATTTCCTCGTGTCTTGAGTGACTCCTTGAGTCCTTTAATGAATAAATCTTGTGGGCCAGAATGCCCCAGCCAGCAGGGCGGTGAGCAGGGGCTAGCAACCCAATGAGACCTGAAATGATAGGGACAAGAGACGCAAAGAACGAGAGCAAGTCAAGTTTCTGATCAAGCTCTAAATTTTATTGTGTGCACAGTCATTATAAGGCTTTGGGGAAGGAGGGGGGAAGTGCTGGAGGAGGAGGAGGGGGAGCAATCTTCAAAGAGGAATGTTCCTTGCAACAAATGGCAGGAACCAAACTGTGTGTTGACTCACTTGTGTTGACTCACTTGATTATTGATAAATGGTTTACCTAAGGGGAAATGGCCTGCCCAGGGGGGAATTAACATTTGTCTTGAGGGGTTCCATTGTCTCAAAGCTTATCATCTATAAAGCAGAGAAATGGCTCCTGGCAGATATGAACAAAACATTCACTACAGAGGAGATCCAAAAGTCTAACAAACATATGAAAAACTGCTCTAGGTCACTGATTGTCAGAGAAATGCAAATTAGAACATCACTAAGATACCACCTCACTCCTGTAAGAATGGAATACATCAAAAAGGACAGCAGCAACAAATGCTGGTGAGGATGTGGGGACAGAGGAACCCTTTTACATTGCTGGTGGGAATGTAAATTGGTACAGCCTCTGTGGAGAGCAGTCTGGAAAACTCTCAGAAGGCTAGACATGGACCTTCCATATGATCCAGTAATTCCTCTCTTGGGATTATACCCAACGGACTCCATAACACCCAACCAAAAAGAGGTGTTTACTCCTATGTTCATAGTAGCACAATTCATAGTAGCTAAAACCTGGAAGCAACCCAGGTGCCCAACAACAGATGAGTGGCTGAGAACCTGTTGTATATATTCACAATGGAATACTATGCAGCTATCAAGAACAATGAACCCACCTTCTCTGACCCATCTTGGACAGAGCTAGAAGGAATTATGTTAAGTGAACTAAGAAAGATAAAGATGAGTATGGGATGATCCCACTCATCAACAGAAGTTGAGTAAGAAGATCTGAAAGGGAAACTAAAAGCAGGACCTGATCAAATTGTGAGTATGGCACCAAAGTAAAAACCCTGTGGTGAGGGGTAGACATGCAGTTTCCTGGTGCAGTCGGGGGTGGGAGTGTTTGGGAGGGATGGGTCACAGTCTTTTGGTGGTGGGAATGGTGTTTTTGTACACTCCTAGCAAAATGTAGACATATAAATCAGTAGTTAATTAATATGAGAGGGGGAAAAATCAGTTGTATGTCTCAAAGTTTCTCAAAATACAAACTGAATCCTTTTAATATATAGGCTGTGTATTTGATACGCGGACTCTCTCAAAAGCCTAGACCAAGTAGATTAGAAGCATCTAATAGCACAGTTATATACAAGATACTGGATACTGTACAGCAAACCCTAACAAAAGGACTTTTCAAAGTTAACCCAATTACCAAATAATGTGATGATAACATTAACTATCTATTGTCTTTTTGAACCGTAAGACAGCAGGATCCTCACATCTCCACTATAGAGCCCCTACTTCCCCCAGTCCTGGAACCCTTGGATAGGGCTCACTTTCCCGTATGCCTCTCCCAATACATATCAAATAATATTGCATCTGCCGATTGCAATCTAATCAACACAACGATTGCCACCTCAACATGCTTCACTTCAGACTGTGTCCAGAGACTTCACGTGTGGAATGACAACCCTCTAGCTTCATTACTCGGGTGAGACCTTTCCTTTCATAGTATACTCTAATTCCATCTCAGGTGGTTCACTTTCTAACAAAGTCCCAAAACCTAGATATACACCAGTTTCTGTGAGAGAGAGCATATGTTCATATGTATCCGTAAACTACTGCAAAATATATATCTGAAAGCAGAAGTACACTAGAGTTTGAAGTGAGTACCCCCCTAACACTTCCTCTCCACTATTCTAAGCTTTGGGTCCATGATTGCTCAACAATTTGTTTGGCTTTGTATGTTAACTCTCTTTTCAGTCACCAGGTTCCAGATGTCATCAGGATGCTGGCCAGGCTTCCCTTGACTGAAGACCCCACCAATGTGTCCTGGAGCTCAGCTTCCCCAGAGACCAACCCTACTAGGGAAAGAGAGAGGCAGACTGGGAGTATGGACCGACCAGTCAACGCCCATGTTCAGCGGGGAAGCAATTATAGAGGACAGACCTTCTACCTTCTGCAACCCACATGACCCTGGGTCCATGCTCCCAGAGTGATAGAGAATGGGAAAGCTATCAGGGGAGGGAGTGGGATATGGATATTGGGTGGTGGGAATTGTGTGGAGTTGTACCCCTCCTACCCTATGGTTTTGTTAATTTATCCTTTCTAAATAAAAAAAAGAGTAATGAAGAAATGGATAGCTAGAATAGAAAATTATGCAAATCTACTGCCCACTATAAATTCTAGGGTAGTAAGCGGAGAATGGGAAGTAGAGTAGAGACACACACAAAGAGAGTCCACGCTGAGTCAGATTTCTTCCCTAAAATACTTCACAAAAGAGTATCCATGAATTCAGGAAGCTGAAGAAGGAGGGAGGAATAAAGGAAGACAAAAATGAGGGGGGGGGAGAAAGAAAGAATGAAAGAAAAGGAAAAAAAAGAGCAGTGAAAGGAAAGATTTTTTTTTTATTATTAGCTAAGAGGAGGGAGAAGGGGGAGAGTGGATAGAGGAGGTAGGTAGAGTGAAAGAAGTTCTTCTCTCAATGGATTGTTCACCCAGTCACCTAGCAATGGAAGATACACTACAAGATAATTTTGGTCAACCTGAAGGAGGGGGGAAAGGGGCATGCATATATATATATACTAAAATAGAACAGAGTAAAGAAAAACAAAACAAAACTAACAGTCAGTCTGCAGCTTGGATGGCTCCAGATTGGCTCTCAGAAAGGGAAAGGGTTAGAATGACATCCCTAGTGAGCCAGGAATCTTGGTAAAGAAAAAATCTCAGTGGGGTGCCTGCTACCAGCACCTCTCCAAGCTCTGGGATATCTTTAAAGGGGGACATAGAGGGGTGAGCCTCAGAAATAATTAGATAATTTCCTTTATTTTTCTCTGTTTTCTAACACAAATTGTGCTATAGTCACCTCCTTGGTGTCACCCTTAGAACCTCTTATTCACTGTCCTGCTGAAGGCCACTTATCCTTACCCTTTCCAGCTCTTGTTATGGGAGCTCATGCGAGCAGCTGTTTCCAAGTAGACATCTTGGCTCTGCCCCTGCTGTTTTCAGAAATTTTGTGTTTTTACTTATTTATATATGTGTGTATGTGTAATTATTGTCATAGGACTATTGCTGGAACTTGAAACAGGCACTATAAATCCACCTCTCCTGGTTGTTACATTTTTTTGTCTTTATATTTCTTCTATTTTATAAGACAGAAAGAAGTTGAGAGGGGGAAAGGGACAGGGGATAAGAGTGAGTGATAGACACCTGCTGTGCCACTTTCCAAGAGTTAATAGGGTATCCCCAAGTGCTTTTCCCAACCAATCCTGTCCTGAGATGTCAGTCCTGGCTGTTTCCCTATAAATAGCCCTCCTACTTCCTCTCTATCTCTCTCTCTCTCCCTTGCCCAGTTTTATTACCTCAGTGATGGAAGGATGGCACGCTTAGTGGGGACGGCCATTTTTGGCTAGCTCCACTTGGCCTGAACTGCTGCATTCTCACCCAACCCTGAGGTGCCAGTGTGAATAAAGGATTGTGTTCCCTGTGCACTTGGATTATTTCTCCTCCACATCCCACTGCCGCAAAGCGACAGACACCTGTAGAGACAAACAAAGAAAAAGGGGCAGGAAGTAACACCACAATGATGAAACTTATCACAGTATTCTAGGATCAGAGCCTTGAACCTGGATCTTAACCATGGACAAGTAAGTTCCTTCCCCAATAAGTTATTACATTCACCTTAGAGTTTTCTGTGTATGAGCTCATGTCATCTGATAATAGAGACAATCTTATGTCTTCTCTGATTGTGTTGTATTTTATTAATTTCCTTGCTTAAATTATCTGGTGTAACTTCAAGTACAACAACGTACAGAATTGTTGAGTGGTTATTTTTGTTTTGTTTATGATTTTGTAGAAAATAATTTCAGCTTCTCAGTATGAATTTTGCAACAAAGGTGAGATTTTTACTCCATTCCTTTATTATGGAGATATGCAGTGTTTCTATATCTAACTTAAGTGACTTTGTCATACAAGTGTAGTGATTATTGCCAAACATTTTTATTAACTGCTAATGTGGAATACTGTAATTACTGATTTGTGTATGATGAACCATCTTTGCATTGAGAGATAAATCACACTTAAAAGTGCTTTATGATCCTGTTAAGTGTTGCTGCATTTGCTTTGTTAGGATAATATAAATCAGGACCACAATGTGATATGGTTTTATACCTGTTAGGATGATTATTATCAAAAAGACAAGATATGGTTAGTGCTAGTGGAACTGTAGAGAAAAGGGGGTTTTTGCACATTGTCAGTGAGAATATAAATTAGAGAAGTCATTATGTAAAGTAGTTTTGGAGTTCTTCAAACACACACACATGCTGTACACAAATCACAATTTCATTTCTGAAGAAATTAAGTCAATATTTAAAATCTAAAATGGTATTCCTAATTTCTTTATATTAGAAATTCCAAGATATAAAAATAAATAAATTATGAATTAGCTCCAAGTTATTGCAAGAAAGAATATCCTGACATTTGCCATAACATGGGTAAACCCAGAGGACCTATGCTATCTTAAATATTACTGATAAACTGAAAAATGTCATAGTACTGATTGCACATGAAATAAAAAAAGTCAAACTTACAGAAAGGATATTGTATATTTCCTACAGAGAACACTAAACTAATATTGATTTTATTTTTTATGCAAAACCCACACAACTCTACATATTTATAATTCCTTTATTCCTTATTTTATCACATATTACTAAGCATAGGAAAAACTATTTTTGGTACATATTTTGTGTGTGGCATTACACATGAAAATTTAAAGATCTGAATATATTGAAAACACATCTCAAATCTAAAATAAATATATATATTTTTAAAGATTTATTTGACTACCAATGACTGTGTGACTAAGACCAAGAGAGAGAATGAGAGCATTCTTCTGGTACATGCAAGCCCAGAGTTCAAACTCCAAACCCCATACTTGAGAGTTCCAAGCCTTATCTACTGCACCACCTCCTGAGACTCAGGAAAGGCTTTTTATGTTTTTTTAGACTTCTGAAAGGTTTCATGAATTTCACCAAGGTCATGCAAACAAAAATTCCAATTACATGCTAATTCAATAATTTAAGTTCAAATTATCATTTCTATGATTTGTGATATTTTTATCATCATACAAGTAAATCTTGTTCTCTATAAATAGTCACATTGAGGAAGTGAGGATTTAAAAGTGAGAACCACTGAGATAGTAGGGTACTATAGCAGATAACTTCACACTGAGTAACAGTATATTCAGACTGTTATTCAGTAATGTCTATTCATGTTCAGTCTTTAGCACTGTCATGTGCCAGACCAGAGCTTCTCTAGTCTATTTTCTGTTTTTCTCTCCATCTTTTTCCACTCTCATAAAAATAAGTAAGTCTTTAAATATTGAGAAAATAATATAATTAGACAGAAGAGGTATCAATAAAAGCAAGTAAAAGCACTTTCTATACACAATTTTATAATGTGTGTGTGTTTGGCATGATTGAGAAATATTAAACAGGATAAATGTTTATCATTTTAACTGTGATGGATAATTTTATTTTATTTTGTATGTTTATTGGTTATTTAATAGTGATTTACACCATTATAAATTTTTTCCTACCTCACAACAATTGTGATTTTATATGGAAGTTTGACTAAATCAGTGATTAAAGAGGTGAAACGAGTAAAGCAGGTGAACTTACCCAATGTAAATGGGAATCTTCCAATCCACTGAGGGATAAATAAACAAAAATGTTAATTTTCTTGTACTTGTCTTTTACTTTATCACTTACCTCATTAAGAATAATCACCTCCTTTTCCATCCACTTTGTCCTGAAAATTAGGGCAAAATATATAACTAAAAGCTAAAGTGCATAATTGTCGGACTCTTTTGGTGGGGAAGCCTCTTCCCTGACACAAACCACTGGCTTACCTGCTCTGTTGCACACCAGATGCAGGGGTCTAGGGGAAATTTCAGGGACATCAGGGGTGGAGACATACAGGTCTCTCTCTTTCTCTCTCTCTCTCTCTATGTCCTATGTTGTGTCACAGCAAGAGAAGACTTGGGGACTTGTCTCTTGTTTATTGAACAGAAAAGAAGGATTTATAAGGGGTCACAGGAGGAAGTTACATGTGTATACCTATATAGTAGACAGGCAAAGGGTCTGGGAAGGGTCAGGACATGTCCAGTAATTGCTGAGCAAGAGGTTTAATTGGTTAAAGGAATGAGAAAGCAAGGTTATCATTAACCAGCAGTCAGTGGGGGGTCCTGAGGGCAAAGAGAAAATAGATCAGATATGATCAAAGGAATGGAATGGGTGGGGAAATTGGAAAGGCATTTTCAGGCAAAACAATGATTATATAGATAATAATGGAGTGGACTATTTTGAGGCAGGGAGGCTGATTGAGGGAACTTTTCCCTGGTGGTTGATTTCTTTCATGCTCGATCTCAAGTAGAGAGAGACTGACAGAAAGGCTGTATCATCCAGGATCCCACTTTTCAACACCATGTTTGACCATAGCCTCACAGTTTCCCTACACACAATAGTCTGAAGTGAGTAACTATATGCAACAAGCAAGTATATCTAAAAAGCCATCATAAAGTTCATAATGAAACAGTGTCTACTTAAACTTAGATACCCTCCTCACCTACTTCCTATTACACTTTCCTTACTCATGCCAAATCTAACCTTATCAAAGTAAGGACTACAAAAGCTAAATAAGAACAAGAGACTGGCATACTTAAATTATGAATATTTAGTCACTATCAGCCCACCGCATCAGCTGGGGCCCTAGTTGGGAAGTCCTGAGATTCCAAAACAGACACGATGGGCCTAGACATCAAATAAATCCCTCTCTCCATTGTTACCGGTAATTTCTATCAGGAACAACAAAATTGACTTCTTTGTGGGCTCTCATAGAATAATGCCCTCAACTTGGATCAACAAAAGCAGAGAATGTTTCATCCTCCCAAGGGAGGCTGGACAATATATGCTCCACCTGAGGAAGATAGGTCCTGATATTGGGTTCACTTGGAACATTCCTACTCATGACCACAGCATATGAGCTCAGATCTACAGGGATGCAGAGGTCACATAGGCTCCTAAGATGAACATGGGACCCAGATCAAATCAAATTGATGGGGTTTACAGTCAAAATATTTATACCCCTTTCCCATATTTGGGAGCTACTCTCTTCCCTAATCCAGCTTTCTTGTCCTTTTTCCAGCCATGACATCATTTCCTTAGACAATAACATGGAACCACCTACATATTATATGTCAGGCTCAGGCAAAGAAAAAACAAACAAACAAAAAAAAACTAGTATACTCAACACTTATTTTGTCATCACCAGGGTTTCACTACTTCTAGTCAAACAATGGTCTCATTTTTAGTCTCCTCCTCCTCCTCTTTCTCCTCCTCCTCCTTCTTCTTCTTCCTTCTCCTCCTCCTTCTCCTTTTACTCCTCCTCCTTCTCCTTCTTCTTTCTCTTTCTCCTCCTCCTATTTCTTCTTCTACTTCTCCTCCTCCTATATCTCTAGCTCTCTCCATCCTTATGCTTCTTTTTCACCCTCTCCCTTTCCCCCTATTTTTCCATCTTTCTCTTTATTTCTCTCTTTTTTTCTCACTATGATATTTGCTGGAGCTCAATGTCTGCACACAACTCCACTGTTACTAGAATTTTTTTTCATTTTTTTCTTTCTTTCTTTCATTCTTTTTCTCTTACATTTTTTATAGAGACAAACAGGAAATAAAAAGGGAGGGGTTGGGAGCCAGGTGGTGGTGCAGCAGTTTAAGTTCATATGGTACAAAGTGAAAGGACTGGCTCAAGGATACTGGTTGGAACCCCCATCTCCTTACCTGCTGGGGAGTTGCCTCACAGGTTGTGAAGCAGGTCTGCAGGTGTCTATCTTTCTCTCTCCCTCTCTGTCTTCCCCTCCTGTCTCTATTTCTCTCTGCCCTATCCAACAACAACATCAATAACAACAATAATAACTACAACAATAAAACAACAAAGGCAAAAAAAGGGAATATAAATAAATATTTTAAAAGGGGAGGTGTTGTCAAGAAGAAAAAGAAGAAGAGAAAGAGAGAGAAAGACCTTCAGTATGGCTTCATGACTTTTGAAGCTTCACTACTGTAATTGGGAACCAGGGGTCCAAGCTTGGGTTCTCGGGTTCCCAGAATCAGGAATGTGTATTTTGCACTTGGTATGCAATTGTCTTCTGCCTGGCTAGTATGGCTGTGCTTCTTCCCGGGCCCGTACTCTCTGGATTCGAGAGAACTCGACTGGAGCCAGCCTGAGCTGCTACTCACTCAGTGACATAAGGGAGATGACTCAGGAACCAAACACGGGGTGTGAGGCAATGAAATATATTTTTATTAATCAGAGAGTCACGGCTTTTAAAAACTAAACATTTCACATTTATACCAAGATTTTTTTTAAAAAAAGAGGAAAAAACAATTTTTTAGGACTGTTTCTGGACATCTCCAGAAAACTCTAACACATCCTGCATTTCTATATAAGTTCAATTAAGTTTCAGGATACTGGGGAGGCAGAGCCAAGATGACAAAGGAGAAGCTGTTAGTGGCTTGAGCAGTATTGAGAGGGAAACTTACAGCCTAAGCAGTATTGAGAGGGAAACTTACAGTCATAGAATCACATTTTTTTTGGAAAAATTTTTTATATTTATTTATTTATTTATTTTCCCTTTTGTTGCCCTTGTTGTTGTTTTATTGTTGTGTTATTATTGTTGTTATTGATGTCGTTGTTGTTGGATAGGACAGAGAGAAATGGAGAAAGGAGGGAAAGACAGAGAAGGGGAGAGAAAGACAGACACCTGCAGACCTGCTTCACCGCCTGTGAAGTGACCCCCCTGCAGGTGGGGAACCAGGGGCTGGAACTGGGATCCTTGTGTGGGTCCTTGCACTTTGTGCCATGTGCGCTTAACCTGCTGTTATTGCAATACCCATCAAAATTCCACCAAGCTTCTTTAAGAGAACAGAACAAAATTACAGTCATCTATCTGGAACCAGAAAACACCTAGAATTGCCAAAACCATTTTGAGGAAAAGAAACAGGAATGGAGGCATCACACTCCCAGATCCCAAACTATATTTTAAAGCTATCATCATCAAAACATCATGATACTGGAACAAAAATAGGCGTACAGAGCAGTGGAAAGGAATTGAAAGCCCAGAAATAAATCCCCACACCTATGGACATCTAATCTTTGATAAGGAGGCCCAATGGATTAAATGGAAGAAGGAGGCTCTCTTCAATAAATGGTGCTGGGAAAACTGGGTTGAAACATGCAGAAGAATGAAATTGAACCTCTTTATCTTGCCTTTTGGTATGCTTATAATTCTGCTTCTAAAACCCCTTCTGTTTCATTGTTTTATCCCCCCTGCTTAACACTGTATTCTATTTACATAACCACTGTTAATGAAGCACCACACTGTCTGCAGGGCATTTGTTTAATCCCCACTAGTTCACGACGTCTTTTTGCTCCGCCCCCTCTCTTAGTACACCCTGATTTCCACCAGTCTTTATTAGCTCCACACTCTCTACATCACAGCCTGTTTCAACCCTACTTGGGGAGTGTATATAAGGACAGGATTGTGATTAGAGATAGCATAGCTTAGATTGTGCTGCATTCCACATGAATAAAGACTAAACTGTGTGCCTCTCAGCCATGAGTCCCTAGTGATCTGTCTCCGGCCTCTGAAGCTAGCAAAGCATTTGCCAGAAACAAAAATAAACTCCAAATGGATTAAAGACCTGGATGTTAAACCAGAAACAATCAAATACTTAGAGGAAAATATTGGAAAAACACTTTCCCACCTAAACCTCAAGAACATCTTTGATGAAACAGACCCAATTGAAAGGAAGACTAAAGCAAAAACAAACCTATGGGGAAAAAATTGATTTTTTTTTTCAAATTGAAAAGCTTCTTCACAGCCAAAGAAAATATCAAACAAAGAGACCCCTCACAGAATGGGAGAAGATCTTCACATGCCATACATCATACAAGAAATTAATCACCAAAATATACAAAGATCTCAGCAAACTTAGCACCAAAAAACAAATGACCCCATCCAAAAATGGGCAGAGGATATGAACAAAACATTTACCTCAGAGGTAATCCAAAAGGCTAACAAACATATGAAAAACCACTCCAGGTCGCTTATTGTCAGAAATGCAATTAAAGACAACATTGAGATATCACCTCACTCCTGTGAGAATGGCATACATCAAAAAGGACAGCAGCAACAAATGTTGGAGAGGCTGTGGAGTCAGAGGAACACTTCTGCACTGCTGGTGGGAATGTAAATTGGTCCAGACTCTCTGGAGAACAGTCTGGAGAACTCTCACAAGACTAGACATGGACCTTCCATATGACCCAGTAATTCCTCTCCTGGGGTTATACCCCAAGGACTCCATAACACCCGACCAAAAAGATGTGTGCACTTTTATGCTCATAGCAGCACAATTCATAATAGCTAAAACCTGGAAGCAACCCAGGTGCCCAACAACACATGAGTGGCTAAGAATGCTGTGGTATATATACACAATGGAATACTCTGCAGCTATTATGAACAGTGAACCCACCTTCTCTGACCCATCTTGGACAGAGCTAGAAGGAATTATGTTAAGTGAGCTAAGTCAGAATGTTAAAGATGAGTATGGGATGATCCCACTGATCAACAGAACTTGAGAAAGAAGATCAGAAAGGGAAACCAAAAGCAGGATCTGACTAAATTGGAAGTAGGGCCCTAAAGTATAAACTCTGTAGTGAGGGGGAGGGTAGACAAGTGGCTTCCTGAGATGGCAGGAGGTGGAGGGGTCAGGAGGTGGGGGTGTTATAGGACACTGTCTTTTGCTGGTGGGAGTGGTGTTTATGTACACTCCTATTAAAGTGTAAGCATATAAATCACTAGTTAATTAATATGAGAGGGATAAAATTGATTGTATATCTCGAAGTTTTTAAAACACAGACTGAGTCTTTTTAATATATAGGTTGTGTCTTTGATATGCGGACTCTCTCAAAAACCTAGACCAAGTAGATCAGAAGCAACCAGTGGCACAGCTATATACAAGATACTGGGTACTATACAGCAAACCCTAACAAAAGGACTTTTCAAAGTTAACCCAATTCCAAATAATGTGATGATAACAATAACTATCCATTGTCTTCTTGAACAGCAGGAACCTCACATTTCCACTTTAAAGCCTATATTTCCCCCAGTCATGGAACCTTAGGGTAGGGACTACTTTCCTGCATGCATCTCCCAATTCATATAAAATAATATTCCATCTGCCAATCGCAACCTAATAAACGCAATGAGTGCCACCTCAACATGCTTCAGCTCAGACTGTGTCAGAAGACTACTGGTGTGGAATGACAACCTTTCAGTTTCATTACTTGGGTGAGACCTTTCCCTTCATAGGATTCTCTAATTCCATCCCAGGTGGTTCACTTGCTAACAAAGTCCCAAATCCTAGATATAGACCAAGTTCCGTGAGATAGAGGAGATAGAGCATATGTTCACATGTATCCTTAAACTAGTGCAAAATATATACCTGAAAGCAAACTTACACTAGAGTTTGCATTGAGTATCCCCCCCCCCCCGACAGTTCCTCTCCATGATTCCAACCTTTGGGTCCATGATTGCTCTGCAATTTGTTTGGCTTTGTATGTTAACTCTCTTTTCAGCCACCAGGTTCCAAATGCCAGCAGGATGCCAGTCATGCTTCCCTAGACTGAAGACCCCACCAATGTGTCCTGGAGCTCTGCTTCCCCAGAGAGCCACCCCACTAGGGAAAAAGAGAGGCAGACTGGGAGTATGGACTGACCAGTCAACATCCATTTTCAGAGGGGATACAATCACAGAAGCCAGACCTTCCACCTTCTGCAACCCACAAGGACCCTGGGTCCATACTCCCAGAGTGATAGAGATGAGAAAGCTATTGTGGAGGGGATGAGATATGGAGATTGGTTAATGGGAATTGTGTGGAGTTGTACTCTTCCTATCCTATGGTTTTGTTAACGTCTCCTTTCTTAAATAAAAATTAAAAAAAAAGTTTCAGGGTACTCTGAGCAAAATGTTTCATACAAAAATTCAGTTATTCTAATAACTCTCTTACAAAACACAACTGGAATCAGAGGGGACAGACAGCAAGCTTCAGATATTCAGAGAGAACAAGGAGGGAGAAAGAGACAGTAGGGAGGTTTTGTTTTTGGGCTCTGTGAACCAGGATTTTCAGGTCCTGCCATGTCACATTATGGGGTCCTGGAGGGCATCCTGCACCTAATCCTCTTGCACAAAGCCAGTAAAGGTATTCTGTGTCTGATAGCCATGCAGCAGAGTGGGGAGGAGCCTTGGTAGGAGTAGCTGCAGAAGCTTCAGGGACAGGTGGAGATGTGTCTGCAGAAAAGGGGGCCACTGGGTTCAGTGAAGAGGGCTTAGGGTGGGTCAGGATCAGGGCAGGTGGGGGGACAGGCTTGGGAGGTTTTGCTTTCTCTAGAAGGCATATATGGTGTTGGGCAAGCAGAATGACCAACTCCTTTAAATCTTGGATCACAGCCTCAAGATCCCTTAGATTGGGGCTGTTTTCCAAGTTAGAGTTGCCACTCTCCATGGGAGACACAGGAGGGGGAGCTGGGGAAGTCTTAGGGGAAATCTCCTTGATCTTCTTGGGAGGGGGCCTTGCACATCTGCCAAGAGCTACTATCAAGATCCAGAGGAACCAAGGTGTGGCCTAGAGCAAAATGTTCCAGAGACAGAGAACCCTTCTAGCAAAAAATGAGTAGAGGATTTGGGAATCCTCTTGATAAGGAGGAAGGTTGCCCATGACAGAGGGTTCTCAGGAAAATAAGAAGAGGGAGAAAAAGATCTGTTATGCCTTCCTTAAATACGAGTCTGCAGAGAGGCAAGCGGCTGTATAATTATCTGGGGCTCAGATGCCTTCCTACATCTACTGCTTGTGTGTGATGCCAAGGTGGGTAGGTCTCACATTTGGGCACCAGATGCCAGGCTAGCATAGGGGTGCCTCTTCCCGGGCCAGTACTCTCTGGGTTGGAAAGAATGCAACTGGAGCCAGCCTGGGCTGCTACTCACTCAGTGATGCAAGGGAGATGACTCAGGAACCAAACACGGGGTGTGAGGCAATGCAATATATTTTTATTGATCAGAGAGCCATGGCTTTTAAAGGACAGACACAGAAGTGGCAAGTCAGAAACAGAAATGGCTAGGAAAGGAGTGGAGAAAGGTTGGAAAGGTAGAAATTTCCTTAGCAACTGTTGCAAGGGTTTTAACTAGTGGGATTAATACTACCCTGGAGGTAGGGAGGGTCTTGAGTGTAGAAAGAAGATAGATCAAAGGAATGGAATGGGTGGGAATCTTTCAGGCAAAACAATGATTATGTAGATTGGCCATAGTATCAGGAATGCATGGTGCTTTTTGAGGCTCCTCACAATTTCTGGATAGTCTGCCCCCCCCCCCCCATCAAATCTATTCAGACAGGTACAGACAGAATGAGCAGAAGAGTCACTGTAATATCACAACTTCAAATGGTACTGTGGGAGCAGGGTACTCAAATCTGGACTGTATGCATAATAGGGTATGCATCCTTCCAGTGTTTTTTTTTTTTTTTTGCTATTCCTTATAACGTTGAATGACAATTTATGTGTACTGATAATGGAACAAGCTAAGTTCAAACTCTAAATTTGGGAATTTTAGAATACAAAGTTTTATATATATATATATATATATATATATATATATATATATATATATATATGTATGTATATATATCACAAATCCCTAAGTTTAAATGTTGAAATATTTACTGATTGGACGTTTAAAATAAGTTATTCATGTGTGTGTGTGTGTGTGTGTGTGTGTGTGTGTGTGTGTGTGATTTTCATCATTATTGACATGTAATAAGATAGTTAGGGTGGAGGGGTAATGTTAATAACAAGGAGAAAGAAAGTACAATGTTCATTAATTGTCCAGTGAGTTCCTCATGTTTGCAGGTGGTAAAACAAAAGTTTTAGTAGCATCAAAGGAAATAGCATAGCTAGTTTTGATAAAAGTCTATTAATACAGTCCACCTCTTAAATAGTCCCTGTGACTGTTGACCACTCTAAACACACATTTATTCCTGATAATTTTAACCTTAGATAGGAAACCCGTGCTATAATGTATTTTAACTTCAATAACAAATCTGTAAATATCTTTAAATACTGTAAAATGTTCTTTAAACATAACAAAATAAATGTTTTGAAATTATCTGCCAGTACAAAATCTATTTTCAGTATAGTGTATTATTTAGAAAAAATAACAAATTACTGTATAATTTCTATTTTTTATATTTAAAGCAAACAAATAATAAATTTACAGTTATTATTTTATTTAAATAGGTTAAATCTCATTAAGAAACTCTCTTAGCCTCCTCCTACACACACACCAAACCAAAAACAAAAAAAGATAGTGAGCACCAGGGAGGTAGCACAGTGGTTATTCAAATGATTTGTCAGAGGCTCTGAGGTACCAGGCTGAATGCCCAGCACTGCCCGAAGCCAGAGGTGAGGAAGACTAAGTTGAAAAATAAATAAATAAATAAGTAAATTAGTACTGTGACCATGTGGGGAACAAGTTGCTTCAATAAACAAATCATAATAATAATAATAATTTGCAGTGAGTCAATATATGAAACCAGTAAGCAGAAATGCCTAAAAAGACACCTTCAAAGTCCCTAATGAAACATTTTTTACTTAGACCTAGATACCCTCTCCACTCACCTCTCATTACACATCCCTCAATTTGTTGGGCAGGAAACAGCCTTTCCGGTGAGGAATTGGATGAGCTGGGTATTGCTAATGTCATTTGTCAATGCAAAGACTAAAGGTGAAAGAGGATTAAGTCTTTGTGTGAGGTGTAATATGGACAAGACAGTACAACTAGCTCAAATTTCTGGATGAGTTACACTGGAAATTGAGTGACCAAATGTCTGCTTTTAGAGTCCAGAATCAGGAAAAGGAGTCATGTTCTAATACATTAAATATACAAAGCCCAGAAGTTATCACTCCTGGATACAACTAAAATAGCTGCTTTCATCAATTATTCATGTTAGCCTGTGGATAAACATGCTTGTACAGGCAATGATAGAGTGGACACTGCCCTTTGCTTCTGAGACTCCTTCAAATATGTGTGGACTTTGCCATTGTAAAGTTCATTGTCTCTAATGAGGTTGCATTATTAACTTGCTTATAGTCACATGCTGTTTCCTAGACTTTTATGTCAGAAAACAGACAGTGTGCATTTAGTATTCCACACAATTTTGTGCCTGTGAAAGACACATTACTTACTGAGAAAGGATTTTACCATTTAATTAAATTCACATTATATTCAAGTGTATGTGCTACTGCTTAAAAGTAACAAGGGCTACTACCTCTCCTGATGTAATAATTCTTATTTCAGAGGGAAATTTGATTCACTACATTTCCTAAACTCATTGGGTATACATGTCTTTTCCTTTTGGTAACCTGCAAGGTTAATAATGACAAGAAAAAAATCATGTGTAACTTTCCAAAGGATGAGAATCACAATTTCTATGGCAACAGAATTTATTGATATCAACCTAGCCTCTTTAAACTATTTTATTAGGGATTTAATAATGATCAACAAGATTGTAAGATAATAAGGGTACAATTCCATACAGTTCACACAGCCAGAGTTCAGTGTCTTACCCTCTCCACTGGTGCCTCCTCTATTCTATATCCCTCTGGGAGTATGGGCCAAAAATTATTTTGGGGGTTCAGAAAGTGGGAGTTCTGGTGTCTTTAATTGCTTTTTTACTGAGTATGAGCATGGGTAATGGCAGGTCAGTCTATATCCCCAGTGTGTTTCTATCTTTCCCTAGTAGAGGAAGACTCTACCCACGGAAGTCAGGATGGAATCATAGTAGTATCTGTAACTTAGTGAGTGAAAGGCAGTAAGATATAAAACAGGACAAATTGTTTGATAAATAGGAACCTAAAGGTAGGAATATAGCAGATGAAATGAACGGTCTTCATGTGGGATTAAATTAGGAAGTCTATTTTAGGTATGTTCCAAGGGACCCATGACTTTAGTAATTTTTGCCAGAGTCTGGTAGCTAAGATGCAGTTGGACCAAAACTTGTCTGGTAAGATGGTGTCAGAGCTGAGAATCGAACTAGAAATCTGGATTAGGGTAGAAAGTAGTTCCCAAACACTAGGAAAAATGTGTAAATATTATTAACCATTTGCCCCATTTATCTGACACATATATATTTACCACAAAAACCTGTGTAACTTCTGAGTCCCTGTCAGTCTGAGCTTGCAGTCCATGGGCACATCTTGGAACATTCTTGGATGCACTCATTTCAGGAACATTTTTCCTTGAGTGGTGGTGTAGCGTGAACCAGTCTCCTTTCAGAGAGTGGGATAATCCTTACCATTGCTGCTTTATAATGAGGGCAAGGTCCTCTAGAGGCCCATGAGAGGACTTATGATGATGTCCCAAATCTAGTTTATTATCCTGTAGCTCTGTAGGTCAACCAATAACATAGGCTTGGTTGTTTGTTTTGCTCACTGTCTCAGCAAACCCAAAAACAAACGTGGTTCTTATCTGAAACTTCTGTGACAGAATTCACTTCAAGCTTGTTAGTGTTGTTAGCAGTCAGTAACAGTAGTCTGTATTCTTGAGGGATCACACCTAGAGATATTTACTGTTCCAGGGACCACCTCCTTCCATGTGATTAGGCCCCCTCTATTTTACAATCTGGAAGAGATTATGGGCAGTGTCTCCAGAGAACCCATTTAATTTCCCATTTTAACATTTAAAGAGGAAAACTCTGCTTTTTGAAACTACTCAGTTGCTCAGTCTGGTCCATTAGAATTCTACCTCCACCCCCTGCTTCATGCCTCAGGCAACCATCCCATTGTACTGGTTAGGGAAGGTCAATTGGGAGAAAGCTATTTTAAAAGTGTGTTTAGCACAGCTGAAAAGAAGAAAATTTTCAATTTTTTTTTAAATCTGAGACTACAGAGCACCTTTACTGTAAGTAAAGTCAACAGAAATCAATAAAGCTCACATGAAAGTTACATTCCCTCTTTTTAAAGATTTTTATTTGCGTATTTATTATTGGATAGGACAGAGAGGAATTGAAAGGGAAAGGGGAGATCAAGAGGGAGAGAGACAGATAGATAGATAGATACCAGCACCCCTGATTGACCACTTTCCCTCTGTAGGCAAGGACTGGGGACTTGGACTTGGGACATTGCACACTATAAACTGTGCACTTAACCAGGTGAGCTACCACCTGTCCCCCTTAAAATTACATTTTTTAGAAAATAACTTAGACAAAGCACATTATTTATTTTCTCTTTATTTCTTTATTGGGTGGTTATTGGATTTCAGTGCAGTTGTTGGCATGAGTACAGTGTCTCATCTCACCAAGATGAGTGTCTACAAAACACTCTTGATCCTAAATTAGGTTCATAATAGTATCGACCAGGTCTTAAAATCCCTCCCTAACCAAGCTCCCAACTTCCCTCCTTCCCCAGAGCTCTTTGCTTTGATGCGATATACCACCATCCAAGTTTATTTTTTACTTCTTCAGATGAATAGATAAGAAATTTGTGACATCTATAAATGATAGAATACTGCTCATCTATAAAAATAGTGAAGCTACCTTATTCTTTTTTATTTTGTTTATTTTTACTTTATTTTATTTATAAAAAGGAAACACTAAAATAACCATAGGATAACAGGGGTACAACTCCACAAAATTACCACCACCAGAAATCCATATCCCATACCCTCCCATGATAGCTTTCCTATTCTTTAACCCTCTGGGAGTATGAATACAAGGTCATGGTGGGATGCAGAAGGTGGGAGGTCTGGCTTCTGTAATTGCTTCCCTGCTGAACATTGGTACTGACAGGTCAATCTATACTCTCAGCCTGCCTCTCACTTTCCCTAATGGGGCAGGGTTATGGGGAATCATGGTAGCATCTGGAACCTGGTAGCTGAAAAGAAAGTTAACATACCATTTAAAAACAAACAGACAATTATCAAAAGTCAAATAATTTGCAAACTAAACAACATACTCCTTAAGAACCACTGGGTCAGAGATTTACTCAAGCAGGAAATTCAAATGTTCTTGGAAACAAATGAAAATGAAGACACAACCTATCAAAATATTTGGGACACAGCTAAAGCAGTACTGAGAGGGAAACTTATAGCCATAATATCACATAATAAACACCAAGAAGAAGCTCAAATGAATGACCTTACTGCACACTTCAAGGACTTAGAGGAAGAGGAAGAAATGAACCCCAAAGCATCCAGAAAGACAGAAATCACTAAAGTTAGAGCAGAAATAAACAACATCAAATATAAAAGAACCATACAAAAGATCAATAAAGCCAAATGTTGTTTCTTTGAAAGATTAAACAAAATTGACAACCCCCTAGCCAGACTCACCAAACTAAAAAGAGAGAAGACTCAAATTGATAGAATTGTAAATGATGGAGGAGATATCACAACTGACACCACAGAAATCCAGAGAATCCTTTGAAACTTCTATAAAGAACTATAGGCCACAAAGCTACAGAATCTGGAAGAAATGGAACAATTCCTAGAAGCATATGCACTTCGAAGAACTACAAAATTTAAATACGCCAATCACAGACAAAGAAATTGAAACCGTTATTAAGAACCTCCCCAACAACAAAAGTCCGGGACCAGATGGCTTCACAAATGAATTCTACAAAACTTTCAGGAAACAGTTAGTACCCATACTTCTTAAGCTTTTCCATAAGATTGAAGAAAGAGGAATATTCCCTTCCACCTTCTATGAAGCCAACATCACCCTGATACCAAAAGCTGATAGGGACAGAACAAAAAAGGAAAACTATATACCAATATCTCTGATGAACATAGATGTCAAAATATTAAGCAAGATCTTGGCCAACCAGATACAGCAACATATAAAAAAGATTGTTCATCACGACCAAGTGGGATTCATCCCAGGAATGCAAGGCTGGTTCAACATCCATAAGTCAATAAATGTCATTCACCACATCAATAAAAGCAAAGCCAAAAACCATTATTTCAATAGATGCAGAGAAAGCCTTTGACAAAATCGAACACACATTCATGCTCAAAACTCTACAAAAAATGGGAATAGGTGGGAAATTCCTCAAGATAGTGGAGTCTTTATATAGCAAACTTACAGCCAACATCATACTCAATGGACAGAAACTGACAGCATTTCCCCTCAGATCGGGGACTAGACAGGGCTGTTTACTGTCACCGTTACTCTACAACATAGTATTGGAAGTTCTTTCCATAAAATCAGGCAAGAGAAAGGAATCAAAGGAATACAGATTGAAAGGGAAGAAGTCAATCTTTCACTATTTGCAGATGATATGATAGTATACATAGAAAAGCCTAAAGAATCCAGCAGAAAACTACTGGAAGTGATTAGGCAATATAGCAAGGTATCAGGCTACAAAATCAATGTACAAAAATCAGTGGCATTTCTTTATGCAAACACTAAATCTGAAGAAGAAGACATCCAGAAATCACTCCCCTTTACTGTTTCAGCAAAATCAATCAAATACCTAGGAATAAAGTTGACCAAAGAAGTGAAAGACTTATATACTGAAACTATAAGTCGCTACTCAAGGAAATAGAAACTGATAACAAGAAATGAAAAGATATCCCATGCTCATGGATTGGAAGAATAAATATCATTAAAATGAATATTCTCCCCAGAGCCATATACAAATTTAATGCAATACCCATCAAAGTTTTACCAAGCTTCTTTAAGAGAATAGAACAAAAGCTACAATCATTTATCTGGAACATGAAAACACCTAGAATTGCCAAAACCATCTTAAGGAAAAGAAACAGAAATGGAGGCATCACACTCCAGACCTTAAACTATATTATAAAGCCATCATCATCAAAACAGCATGGTACTGGAACAAAAATAGGCACACAGAGCAGCGGAACAGAATCAAAAGCCCAGAAATAAATCCCTACAACTATGGACATCTAATCTTTGATAAGGGGGCCCAAAGGATTAAATGGAAGAAGGAGGCTCTCTTCAATAAATGGTGCTGAGAAAACTGGGTTGTAACATGCAAAAGAATGAAATTGAACCACTTTATCTCACCAGAAACAAAAATCAACTCCAAATGGATCAAAGACCCAAAGTCAGACCAGAAACAATCAAATACTTGGAGGAAAACATTGATAAAACAGTTTCCCACCTATACCTCAAGGAAATCTTTGATGAACCAAAACCAATTGCAAGGAAGACTAAAGCAGAAACAAACCAGTGGGACTACATCAAATTGAAAAGCTTCTGCACATCCAAAGAAACTATTAAACAAACAAAGAGACCCCTCACACAATGGGAGATCTTCACATGCCATACATCAGACAAGAGTCTAATCACCAATATATATAAAGAGCTCAGCAAACTTAGCACCAAAAAAGCCATTGACCCCATCAAAAAATGGGCAGAGGATATGAACAAAACATTCACTACAGAGGAGATCCAAAAGGCTAACAAACATATGAAAAACTGCTCTAGGTCACTGATTGTCAGAGAAATGCAAATTAAGACAACACTAAGATACCACCTCACTCCTGTAATAATGGCCTACATCAAAAAGGACAGCAGCAACCAATGCTGGAGAGGTTGTGGGGACAGAGGAACCCTTTTACATTGCTGGTGGGAATGTAAATTGGTACAGCCTCTGTGGAGAGCAGTCTGGAAAACTCTCAGAAGGCTAGACATGGACCTTCCATATGATCCAGTAATTCCTCTCCTGGGATTATACCCCAAGGACTCCATAACACCCAACCAAAAAGAGGTGTGTACTCCTATGTTCATAGCAGCACAATTCATAATAGCTAAAACCTGGAAGCAACCCAGGTGCCCAACAATAGATGAATGGCTGAGAAAGCTGTGGTATATATACACAATGGAATACTATGCAGCTATCAAGAACAGTGAACCTACCTTCTCTGACCCACCTTGGACAGAGCTAGAAGGAATTATGTTAAGTGAGATAAGTCAGAAAGATAAAGATGAGTATGGGATGATCACACTCATCAACAGAAGTTGAGGAAGAAGATCTGAATGGGAAACTAAAAGCAGGACCTGACCAAATTGTAAGAAGGGCACCAAATTAAAAAGCCTGTGGTGAAGGGTAGACATGCAGCTTCCTGGGCCAGTGGGAGTTGGGAGTGGGTGGGAGTGATGACTCACAGTCTTTTGGTGGTGGGAATGGTGTTTATGTACACTCCTAGCAAAATGTAGTCATATAAATTACTAGTTAATTAATACGAGAGGGGGAAAATTAATTGTATGTCTCGAAGTTTTTAAAACACAGACTGAGTCTTTTCAATATATAGGCTGTGTAATTGATATGCAGACTCTCTCAAAAGCCTAGACCAAGTAGATCAGAAGCAACCAATAGCACAGCTACATACAAGATACTGGGACAAACAAACAAACCCTAACAAAAGGACTTTTCAAAGTTAACCCAATTACCAAATAATGTGATGATAACATTAACTATCGATTGTCTTTTTTAACCCTAAGACAGCAGGAACCTCACATCCCCACCATACATATAAGCTGCTTCTTCTTGGTGTTCACACCAGCTAGTGTTTTCAAGTCACCGTCTTGTCTCTGCTGCTGAAGCAAACTTCTTAACCTCATCTTGGGTGGAGTTTGAAGGAATTATGTTAAGAGACATTAGTTAGAAAGCCAAGGATACATATGGAATAATCTCACTCATGGGCTGATCTTAATTACTAAGACAAAATGTTTTAAGACATAAAATGATGTTTATCTGACTTGTTAAATTCAAGATTGCATCTTTACTGGACAGTGGTCTATCACAGCTTATCCAAGAACTCAGAAAGACGAATTTGAAGGTGAGCTCCAACAATTTATAGTGGAAGAGGATTACATATTGCTAGAAGCTGTGGTGTACTGACACCTCTTTTGGGGAGATGTGAGACCTTTCCCCTTTGACAACATTAATCCTTTAAGTCAAAATTGCCTCAATAAAGTTCTCAAAATAACTATGATATCTATAATACTTATCAATTTTAAGTATTTTGATGAGTTCTAATAGAAGTTAGCTGAGAATATTATCCCATTACAAATAATTTAATAGAAATAAACATTTCAGGGAGGTGCATCCCATTAACACATTGATTACCATGCACAGGATCTGGATTAGAGCACTTGCTCCTCACATCCAGGGTGGGGGGGTACTTTACAAGGTGACACAGGTTTTTAGATCTCTCTTTCTGCCTTCCTCTCTATCTCCTCCTTCAATTTATCTCTGTTATATCAAAAATAGAATGAAAAAAGTAAAAAATCTTCACCAGGTATAATAATTCTACTTGTCATTTTTCCATATCCATATTTTTATTGAATGGTATTTTATGTCTAGTAGGCAGTATGCATCTATCAACTATATTTAAAAAGTAAATTTTAGAATTATACATTTCAGTGGCAATAGGTTGAAGGTGAGAAATTGAAATGCTCAAACTATGTTTAGAAGGACATCTTCTTTAAACATACTGATAATGTTGGAAATACACATAGTTGATCCAAATATAGTGAGGAAAAAGAAGCCATTCATAGTTAAGGTTATTTTTTTCCCATGGGTGTTTGTTTTTAAGTTTAACTCTAAAGCAGAAAACAATCATTTTTTAAAAATATGATCCAACAGATTTACTATAGATCTCTGTGAAAATTATATGAATGGGATGGAGCCAAGATGGTGACTTGGAGACAACACCTGGTGTGAGCTCCAAAGGAAGAAGCTGTCAACCTGGATTCTCAGGAGAGGGAATGGGACCAGGCTGTGTGCAGCAATTCTGGAATGGTCCAAGTTGCATACTGACTGTTAGTTTTTTTTTTTTCTATTTTAATTTACTATTACTATTATAATATACACATGTCCCTTTTCCCTCATTTTGAGGTTGACCAAAATTAACTGTTGTTGCTTTGTCAATTGATACATGACTAAGTTATCCTTTGTAGGAAGCACTTGCTTCTCTCTCTCTCTCTCTTTTCTCCATCCTCGTTTTTCTCTACTCCTAGCTAATCCAAAAAAATCTCTTCCCTTTAGCTGTTTTTTTTTCTTCTTCTTCTTCATTCTATTTCTGAATTCACTGGCACTTATTTGTGAACTATCTTGTGGAAGAAGTCTGTCTCCAGTGGATTCTCTCTCTCTCTCTCTCTGTGTGTGTGTGTGTGTGTGTATGTTTTACTCACATTTCTCCTTTCCTTTCTTTTCTTGCTATATCTTGAATTTATAAGGGATAGTTGATTTAAGTAACTGTATATTCCTGCTTTGTTTTTTTCCCCCTTTCCTTTCTTTTCCTCCTTCTTTTGGTTTTGTTTTTGTTCCTGGATTAGAAATGTTGTTTGGCTAACTGGTTTTGGTTGAACAGCATTAATCTTTGCTTCGGTTGCTATTGTACTTTCTGAGGCTTGTGACTACATTTGTGAAAAGACTTTAGTTTAGTGTAGCTTGTACTCAAATCACAACAACTGAAGAATTACAGAACACAAAAATGCAAACCACACCAATGAAAAAAAAATTAAATCAAGAGAAAATAAAACTTCTACCACAGTGATTAAGGACAGGAGCACAGAAGACAATCCAAAACAGCCAGAAATAACCACAAATAAGAAAAATATGAAAACAATAATAGACATTATAATCAAGAAATGAAGACAACTATGGAGGAAAGGGCTATCAGAATTAGGGAAACAACAGATGAGACCATTAAGAAAATATTAGTTGCCTCCATGTAATTAGAGAACTGAAAGCTGAAATAGTTGAGATAAAAGGACAACTAGAAGATCAAGCTAATACTATAAATAACTGAAGGAGGAAGCTGAGGTAAGGGAAAGCAGAAAACAGAATTAGCCAAACAAAGGATGAACTAAAGAAAAATAAAGAAAACTAAGAAGGAGGTAAAAGAGCTAAGAAAGTGATTCAGAAAAACTGAAAACAAAAGCAGAGACATAAGGGATGATTAAAAATCACTAACATTTGCATAATTGGCCTACCAGAGAAAGAGAGAAAAGGGAAGTAAATATCCTAGAGAAAATAATAGAAGACTTCCCAGGCTTAAACAACAGAAAACACATTAAGATTCAAGATACCCAGAGAGTCTCAAACAGAATCAACCCAGACCTGAAGACACCAAGACAATGAAAAGAAGGATAAATAAAGGATCCTAAATGGGCAAAGCAAATGAGCAGGATATTCACCACAGAAGAGATCCAAAAGGCTATCAAACATGAAAAATTGTTCCTGGTCACTGATTGTCAGAAAAATGCAAATAAAGACAACATTGAGATACCACCTTACCCCTGTGAGAATGGCATACATAAAAAAATGACAACAACAACACATGCTGGAGAGGTTTTGGGGACAAATCAACCCTTCAGCACTGCTGGTAGGAATGTAAGTAGTTTAACCTCTCTGCAGAGCATTTTGGAGGACCCTCACAAGCCTAGACATGGACCTTCCATCCGACTCAGTAATTCCTCTCCTAGGGATATACCCCAAGGACACCATAATACCTAACCAACAAGATATGTGTATACCTATGTTCACAGCAGCACAATTCATAATATTTAAAACCTGGGCGCACATATATATCCATAAATTATGGCTAAGTATATACCTGAAAGCAAAAGTGCACATTAGTTTGCAGTGAGCCAGTAAATGAAGCAAGCAATTAGAAAGACCTAAAAAGACAGCTAAAGTACCTAATGAAATAGTTTCTACTTTGTCTTAGATACCCTCCTCACCTACTTCTTATTACACTTCCTTCAGTCACTCCAAAGCTAACCTTATCAAAGCAATAACTACAAAAGCTGAATAAGGGCAAGAGTCTGGCATACTTTAATGATGACTCTTTATTCACTATCAGGCAACCCTGTCACCTGGGGTCCTAGTGGGGGGATCCTGGGATTCTCACACAGATTTAATGGGCCTAGACTTTGGATAGATCTCTCTCTCTCTCCAATGCCACTGGTCATCTCCATCAGGAACAATACAATGGGCCTTTTTGTGGGCCTTGCCCTCAGTGTAGATAAACAATGGTAGAGAGTAATCCATCCTCCAAAGTGAGGTTGGATATCATACTCTATCTACTACCTGAGAAAGATGAATCCTGAAACTGGGGCAACTTGGAAAGTTCTGACATGTCACCACAGAATGTGAGTTCATATCTATAGGGATGTAAAGGTTACATAGACTCCTAAGCTGACTATGGACCCCAGATCAAACTGATGGGGTTTGCACTCAACAGTATTTATACAACTTTCCCATATTTGGGAGCTACTCTCTTCCCTGACTCAGCTTCCTAGCCCTTTATCCAGACATGACATCATCCCCTCCTAACAATAACTCATGTCCACCTGAATATCAGATGTAAGGCTAAGAAAAAAAAAAAAAAAAAGATAATCTAGTCTGTGGGGAAAGGGCCCACTGTCTGGGAAGTCCAAACCATTATTTCCATGAGAGTCTGAGTGAGTGGACCCCAAGTTCCCTCCTTCCTAAGGGAGAGAGATGTTAGGCAGGTCCCTCCTGACAGCGTGAACTTAAGATGGATGGGCTTTTCCAGACAGGGTACCTTCCTGTACATGTTCCCCCTTGCCTTTTGAACAAAGGCCATGAATTACTGTGTATGGCCTACCACAAATATCCTGGTTTTGCTCAAACTGCTCCCTACCCGGAGGTCCTTGTAATTTACCCTTAGAAAAAAACCTGCCTAGGCATTGTAAGCTCATCACCAGACCTTGTTTGTTAACTTTCCTGTTGTGATCAAATACTTGTTAGGTCAAGATGTAACTATGTATTGTGTGTCGATTTATGATTACCTCATCTTCTTTCTGAACCTTCAGTATATCTATTTGCTTATATCCTTTAATAAAGGAGTCATTCATGAGACTTCTCCTGGAGCTGGTCATATATGCTTTCTTCTTCTCCGGGCATGCCACCCTGATCACAGGGGATCCCTAGGATTCTTAGGGGGCACCTGGGTCTCCTGCGATGACCACAAAATTGTCATGGGCCCTTTGGAATATAACTAAAATAGGCTTACTAGCTATCTACAAAATGGAGACCTCCCAACTCTTCATCTGCACTATTCCAGCCTTAGGTTCATGATTAGTCTACTATTTGTTTGGTTTTGTATGCTAACTCTCTTTTCAGCCACCAGGTTCCTGATGCTACTACCATGATGGCAACCAGACTTCACTGGACAGACAACCCCACCAATGTGTCCTAGACTCCTGATTCCCCAGAGCTTCATCCCACTAGGGAAAGAGAGAGACAGGCTGGGAGTATGGATCAACCTGTCAATGCCCATGTTCAGCGGGGAAGCAATTACTGAAGCCAGACCTTCCACCTTCTACACCCCACAGTGAAGTTGGGTCCATACTCCCAGAGGGTTAAAGAATATCAGGGGAAAGCTATCAGGGGAGGGGATGGGATATGGAGTTATGGTGGTGGGAATTTTGTGGAGTTGTACCCCTGTTATCCTATGATTTTGTCAATGTTTCCTTTCCATAAACAATTTTTTAAGTTTAATAAAGAAAGAAAATTATATGAATTATAGGTCATTGGAGATATTTCCTTTAATTGCTACTTTCTGCCTTTTGCTAGCTTTACACAGACTTTAAATTCCTGAAGTGCTTTTGTAAAATGGGTAAATGCTATTATTCTATGTGATTTATATTTTATTATTTTTACCACCAGCATTATTGTTGCGGCTTGATTCCTGCACTGTCAATCCGCTGTTCCTGGTGGATTTTTTCCCCCCTTCCTTAATTATGATAGATACAGAGAAAAAGGGAAGAAATATGCATTTGCAGCACTACTGCACCTCCCCTTACAGGTAGGTACCAGGGACTATGTCCTCTGGCATGGTAATTTGTATGTTTTACTGGTTGTTCTTTCATTCTCTCTCTCTCTCTCTCTCTCTCTCTGTGAGTGTGTGTGTATGTGTGTGTCTCCTTTCTCTTTTTTTCTGACAATGTTTTTTTTTTTTATTTTGTATAACTATATTTCTTGGATAGAGGCAGCCAGAAATCAAGAGAAAACAGGGTGATAGCTATGAAGAGAGACACTTACAATACTGTTTCACCACTTTCAAAGATTTCCTCTGCAGGTGGAGACCTCCAGTTCTATCTCAAGTCCTTTCATATGATAACACATTGCTTAACCATGTGTGCTACCACCTGGCCCCACCCCTACCATTCTTATTCTCTCTCCCCTCTATCTCTATCTCTCATCTCTTTTACTTTAGGGCACAATATATGAAAGCATTAAATACTAAGCATATTAAAATACCTGTAAATAACCTTCACTATGGCATAGAATTCTAGGGCCCCAGCATGTGACTGAGAACTATTTTCTAAAAGTAATAATTAGCTCACAATACCTGTTCTACATCATCTCATGCTGCACAGACATGTCATTGCTTGGTTTTCATTCACATAAAATAAATGGCATGGAAATCACAATCTTAATAAGTTCTAAATGTGTCATGAAATGGTGTGATATACAGTCGTGTCACTTTCCTTGCTTACTTTGAGAACTTTATACATCACCAGAAACAGAAACCAGATTGTTAAGCAATGAGATTCACATTCTTTCCTTCTAGTTTTGACTTTTTCTATGATCTCACCTATTTTAGACATCAGCAATAACTGCAACAAATTTGCCATTTTGTGTGAGGCTGTTTTCATTTAGCTTAAAGGATATAAAGCTATGGGGGTTGGGGGTTGAGTGCACATGTCACAATGTACAAGGACAGGATTGAGGTTGGGGCCCTTAGTCTCCACCTGGACGTGGAAACTGTTATAAACAACAGGTGGCTCCATTTAAGGTTAAATGAAAGAGAGGTTTATTCCTAAAAATCACTATAAATGTGAGGGGAGAAGTCTAGTTAAGGAAGTAGGCAAAAGTACAAAGTCCACATGGAAGGTAGATAGAAAAAATGTTATTCAGACATACTCTCATGCCTGAGGCTCCAAGTCCCAGGTTCAATTTCCTACACCACCATAAACCAGAGATGAACAGTGCTCTGTTAAAAAAAAAATACAAAGTCCAAAACTAAGCTACTCAAGATGACCATATGAAAAGATCAGGATCAATCCAAGCCACACCTGGAGAGTGCCATGGTGAAAGCAATCCAATTAGGAGAGCTAGAGTGAGCTGCTGCAAGTCCTTGCTTGTATATATTCCTTTGTGAGTGTGCTCAGTCTCAGGTTGACACCACTTATATTCTAGTTGTCCCAGATTTCTGTTGGGGTCACAAAAGTAAACCTTTTTGAGTAGTAAAGCAAGACTTCAGATAACTCTCTTTCTCTCCCTCTTAATCACCATTTTCCTCTTTGTCTTCATCTATTTCTATTAAATAAATAAATAAATAATAATTTTTTTTTAAAGTAACAGATTTTTAAAGTTCTTCTGTATTGTATCATTTACTAGATTAACATTTTTGGGGGGAGTCGGGCGGTAGCGTAGTGGCTTAAGCACTCATGGCACAAAGCACAAGGACCTGCATCAGGATCCAGGTTCAAACCCTGGTTCCCCACCTGCAGGGAGTCACTTCACAGGTGTTGAAGTAGGTCTGCAGGTGTCTATCTTTTTCTCCCCCTCTCTGTCTCCATTTCTCTCTGTCCTATCCAACAATGACATCAATAATAATAACGATAATAACTATAACAACAATTTAAGAAAAAAGGGAAACAAAAGGGAAAATAAATAATTAAAAAAATAAACATGAATAGCATTTTTAATTAACCGCATTCTACTGCATGTATCAACAAATTTCATACTGGATCTTACATCCATGTGTTGATATCCAGCTATGTTATTTTCATAGTTTTGGGCTATTATGAATCATGGTGCTGGAAACACTGATAAACAACATCATTTTGAGCCTCTATTTTTCATTATTTGGCTGCAGAATTGATGGAGTATGCAATAATTCTACATGGAGCTTGTTGAGAAACTTCCAGGCTGTTTTCCAAAGCAGTTACATTTTGTATATCTTTCTATAAGTACAATGTGCAAGTATTTCAATTTCTTTACGTCCTTGACAAAACAATTTCTTCTGTTTAGTGCATATTATAGTTACCATAGTGAAGGTTAAGTATTATGCTTTTGCCTTGTATTTCTCTAGTGACTATGGTAAACATCCTTAAATATGTATATTGTAGTACTTTCATTTATTGTTTTTCAAGGTATTTGCCCCTTTCACAACTGTGCTATTTAAAGTATTCCCATTTTATAATTTAAACTATCCAAATCATAAAATATTAGCAAAAATATACAACAGTTGTATACTAAATTCAAGAAAAAAATAATATATATTCCACTCTAGGAATGAATAATGAAAACAAGGAAAACAGATAATAAGTAGGCAAATCAAATTCTTAAGTTAAATACATAGGGAAGTTATAACATGCTAAATTATTTATAAGGAACTCAAAGTCTACAGGTATCTCTGTATTGTCTTGATATTCAGTTTTAAATGGAGAATTAACAGCAAATGATGATCCACATCAAAAGCCCACATTTTAATAGTGTTATTGGTTTATTTTGCGTAGGGTGAGAACACAATGCTTTGCCAATACTAGCATACTTTCAGTAAGAAAAAATAAATCTTACAATAATTTAAAGTGTGCAATACTTAGAATAAATTGTAGATCATAGGGAAATAGATAAGTTTTATAATACAGTTCATGTATAAAATAGATAATTTAAAACTGTGGTTCAAAAATAAATTTGTCTAGAAGATAAAATTATAGGGATAGATAGCTACTTCTCTGGGTTGAAAATATACTACGATATGCATGTGGCCTGGGTTCCACTCTTGGCTCTATGTGACAGTGTTATGGCGTTAGGGGAAGCACAGATACTATGGTGTTTCTCCTTGTATCTCTTTATTAATATTTATTTATTTATTGAGAAGAGGGAAAAATTGAGAGAGGGAGGTGATAAAGACAGCAAGAGCAAGAGAAAATAAAGAACACCTGAAGCAGTACTTCACCACCAAAGGTAGGGACCAGAGGCTTGAACTTGGGTCCCTGTTCATGGTAGCATGTGCACTTATCCAGCCTTCACACCACACAGTCCCTCTCCCTTCCTTTTTTTCATTTGAAATAAAAAATTATAGCTGGGATTAATGAAAATGTGCATACACAATGCCCATATTCCTTGAAAATAATCACACACACACACACACACGCACATGCACACGCACACGCACACACACACTATACAGGTTGAAGATGGTATACAGATTGACTCACCATTATAATTTTAATAAGTAGTTGCTCTCTCTCTCTCTCTTTCTCCCTTTCTCTTTCTTTTACTTGCCACCTGGTTATCACTGGGGTTCAGTTCCAGTACAACAAATTCACCACTGCCCCTGATGGCTTTTTTTTTTTAATTTCTTTATTGTGGAATTAATGTTTTACATTCAAAAGTAAATACAAGAGTTTGTACATTCATAACATGTACTAGTTTTCCATATAACAATACAACCCCCATTAGGTCCTCTGTTATCTTTTTTGGACCTGTATTCTCCCACCCACCCACTCCAGTGTTTTTTACTTTGGTGCAATATACCTACTCTAGTTCAGGTTCTACTTATATTTTCTCTTCTGATCTTGTTTTTCAACTTCTGCCGGAGAGTGAGGTCATCCCATATTCATCCTTATGTTTCTGACTTATTTCACTTAACATGATTTTTTCAAGTTCCATCCAAGATTGACTGAAAACAGTGAAGTCACCATTTTAAATAGCTGAGTAGTATTCCATTCTCTATATATACCACAACTTTATCAGCCACTCATTTGTTGTTGGACACCTGGGTTGCTTCCAGTTTTGGGTATTACAAATTGTGCTGCTAAGAACATAGGTATACACAAATCCTATTGGATGTGTGTGTGTTGTCTTCCTTAGGATACATCCCCAAGATAGGGATTTCAGGATGCTACGGTAGGTCCATTTCTAGCCTTCTGAGAGTTCCCAAGACTGTTCTCCATAGAGGTTGGAGCAATTTACATTCCCACCAGCAGTGCAGGAGGCTTCCTTTGACCCCACAATCTCTGCAGCGTTGGTTGCTGCTATTTTTTCTGATGTATGAGAAGTGAAGTGGTATCTCATTGTTGTCTTTATTTGCATTTCTCTGACAATCAAAGACTTGGAACAATTTTTCATGTGTTTCTCAGCCTACTGGATCTCTTTTGTGGTGAATATTCTGGCCATGTCCTCTCCCCATTTTTGGATGGGGTTATTTGTTTTCTTGTTGAGTTTGGCAAGCTCTTTATATATTTTGGTTATTAGCCTATTGTCTGACTTATGGCATGTAAAGATCTTCTCCCATTCTGTGAGGGGTCTCTTGGTTTGAGTATTGGTTTCTTTTTCTGTGCCAGAGCTTTTAAATTTTGTGTAGTCCAATAGGTTCATACTTGCCTTAGTCTTCTTTGTAATTGGATTAGTTTCATTGAAGATGTCTTTAAAATTTATGCAGCAAAGAGATCTGCCCATAATTTTCTCTAAGTATCTGATAGTTTCATGTCTGACATCCAATTCCTTGATCCACTTGGAATTTACTTTTGAGTTTGGTGAAATACAGTGGTTCAGTTTCATTCTTCTGCATGTTTCAACCCATTTTTTCCAACACCATTTGTTAAAGAGAGTCAGCTTTCCCCATTTCATAGACTGAGCACCTTTGTCAAATATCAGATGTCCATAGGTGTGGGGACTTACTTCTGGTCTCTCAATTCCATTCCACTGGTGAGTGTGTCTATTTATGCTCCAGTACCAAGCAGTTTTGATGAAGATGGCCTTATAATACAACTTGAGATCTGAGAGTGTGATGCCTCCAGTTCTGTTCTTTCTTCTCAAGATTGTTTTGGAAGTTCTAGGTCTTTTCTGGCTCCAGATAGACATTTGTAGCATTTGTTCTATTCTCCTAAAAAATGTGCTTGGGATCTTGATGGGAATAGCATTAAAATTGTATGTGCTTCTGGGTAGAACATTCATTTTGATGATGGTAATTCTTCCAACCCATGCACATGGAATATCTTTCCACTTCGTTGTGTCTTTTTCAATTTCCTTGAGTGTGACTCATAATTTTCAGTATACAAGTATTTCAATTATTTGGTTAGGTTTATTTCTAGATGTTTATTTATTTTTTTTTTGCTATAGTAAAATGAATTGATTTCTAGATTTCATGTTCTTCCAACTTAGTGTTAGCATAGAGGAATGCACTGACTTTTGTATATTAATTTTATAGCCTTACACCTTACTGTATTGCCTGATTATATCCAAAAGCTTCTTGCTGGATTCCTTAGGTTTTTCTATGTACACTATCATGTCATCTGCAAATAGGGATAATTCGACTTATTCTCTTTCAATGTGTATCCCTTTAATTCCTTGCTCCTGCTTGAATGATATGGCAAGAACTTTCAACACTATGTTTAATATTAATGGTAATAGTGGGTCCTGAAGCCTATTTTCTCCTTTTTCTCTTTTTCTTTCTATTATACTTGATGGGACAGAGAGATATTGAGAGGGGAGGGGATATAGAGAGGAAGAGATACAGAGAGACACCTGAAATATTGCTTCACCACTTGTGAAGCTTGAATCTTGGTCCTTTTACATGAGAATATGTGTACTTGACTGGGTGTATCACTGCTTGGCCCCCCAATAGAGAATTTATTTCCAAGGATAAGGATTATTTTCTATATTTTATTTTTTCTTTAAACTTTACTGAGTGAATCAATGGTTTTCAATGCAGTTGTTGACATGCCAGTACAGCCTTTCCTTTCTCCATTAAAGGAGTCTGCAATCCACTCCCTGCCCAGTTTAGTTTCTTTTCCACCTTCTTTATATGCCAGGACACTAGAGCCCATCCTCTTAAACCTTTTCCCAGCTTTACAAGAGTTATTTGCTTTACATGGTTTGTCTCTAACATCACTGGATTACTTCATTTTTAAATAATTGATTTAATAATGATCTACAAGAGTAAGGATAGGAGGAGCACAATTCCACACAGTTTCCACTACCAAAGCTCCATATCACCTCCCCGCCCTTGGAAGCTTTCATATTCTTTATCATGCTGGGAGCATGCACCCAGGATCATTATTGGGTGCAGAAGGTGAAACGTCTGGTTTCTGTAATAGCTTCTCTGCTGGAAATGGCATTGATCTGTACTTCTAGTATGTAGTATGTTTTTATATCTTTCCCTAGAGGGGCAAGGGTCTAGAGAGGTGGGGTTCCAGGGTATGTTGGTGAGGTCATCTGTCCAGTTGATTAATACTTTTCTAGATAAATAGAGTTTTCAATTTATTTATATTAATTATTCCTAAGAAAAAATCTCTAACACAAATGTTAAGTATGTCTAAAATATTTCCCAGTAAAATGGCAAAAATGTAATTTTCAATAAAACCAATTTGAGATGGTTAACACTTTCAAATTACTGACACTACAGATCCTAACATTCTTAATGGAGTATTGCTATTCAGATGATGAAGTACCTTGTGCAATAAATAATCTGTCAAGTAAAAATATTCTTTTTTTAATTTTTTATTATCTTTATTTATTGGATAGAGAGAGCTAGAAATTAAGAGGGAAGGGGTTGAGAGAGAGACAGAGAGACACCTGCAGCACTGCTTCACCACTTGCAAAGCTTTCCCCCTGTAGGTGGGGACTGGAGGCTTGAACCAGGGTCCATGTACATTATAATACATGCGCTCAACCAGGAGTGTCACCACCCGGCCCCAAGTAGAAATATTCTTAAACTGATTTTATCTCAATCCTAGTGAAATTACCCCCCTTTTTTCTCTTCTCTTTTCTTCTTTTCTTTTTGTTTTATTTTTTCTTGTCTTTTTTTTTTTTTTTTTCCAAGAGAACTGCTCAGTTCTGCCTTTTGGTGCTGCTGTGGATTGAATGAGGGATTCAGGTATGGGATCTTTTGCATGGCCACTATGCCATTTCCTTAGCCTCTACCCAAATGTTTTCAATAAGCTATATATTTACTCCCACCATTTACCCCAGAAACATGAGAACTAAAATGAAAAGTGTATCAGCTGAGTTGATCTATTATTTACAATATAATTAATACTTGATGTACTTAAATGCTAGAGCATATTAGACAAATCCAAATTCTTATTACTTCCAGAAAAATTAGCTAGTCAAAAAGCTGGATCATAAACAATCTTGTAAACCAGCATTTCCTAAGTGAAGCTGGGATAAAATAAACATAGAATAATAAAAATTAAAACATGATAATCATTATTTTTCTTCATTTGTGAATTTCTGAATAATTAGTCAGAATTTCAAAATTAAATATTCTCCATTATATAGGATATCTACGTGACCTTAGAGTCAGTGAGGTCCTTCCATGGAAAACATCAAATGTACAATAGAATTAAGAAGCAAACTTCACTAAAAGAAAAAAAAAGTTCATATTATTCTTTGCAAATGCTATATGAGTGAAATGAAAGAGGAGTCACATAGTGGGAAAAACAAGTTATCAATTCACTCATGCTATATGGATATGGGGCTAAACATGTTTCCCCTACCAAAGTAAGAACTGGGGTTCAATGACTGCAAAACTTCAGTGGGACAGCCATATTTTCCCTTTCTAGAGGGTGAGAGACTGGGAGAGATGGGTAATGGAGGTTTGAGGAGATGGTGAAAATAGAGCAAGAAAATAAGAGATTTCTCTTCATCAGTTAAGAACCACAGCTTTTTCAGGAGCTTCCTTGTAGTGACTCTGGGCTAGAACCCTGGTCCTGGCACATGGAAGTCTATGTGTTTTTACTGGGTGTGCCACTACCTACTTTTAATAGCATCGTGAGGGTATGCATACCTTTCCAATCTAAAAGGGGATAAAGTTCACCTCTATAGGACATTTCTTTCTGAGGAAATAAGATTTGCTTGTCCAAGACTTTGCTTGACTACTGTGTTTTACTAGACCAATTCCTGATCTGCTTTCTTCTGTATTGGCTAAAAATATAAAAGGAGATCTGGACTAAATATTTAAGCTAGAGGTGACTATTTTCTAAGAGTTCATCGGTCAATTCTATTGACTCATTTTTTCCCATTTTTGAATGGATAATGGTTATCAGTACAGTTATGTACATAGAGGTATGATTTCTCGCCTCCCATAACAGGCATCTGAAAAATATTCTCACTCTCATCTAAAGTTCTTCTCTACTATCATGTGCCAGTACCCCAAAGCCTAACCCCCTCCCCACCAGTCCTTTTCCTGCCCATATGTAGATATCTTTGGATAGATACATTTTTCCTTTGTTTATAACCCCAGGAGAATAATTTCTGGCTTAGTGGTAGGTATATTTCTAACATTCTGAAAATTCTCCAGTTTGTTCTTCAGAGAAATTGGACCAATTTGTATTTCCACATTCAGTTTACAAGTGTTCTATCCTCCACCCATACTTTCCCATCATTGCTGTTACTGTTATTTCTGATGTATGTTATATTTTATATTTATTTATTTATTTTTCCTTTTGGTGCCCTTGTTTTTAATTGCTGTTATAGTTATTATTGTTGTAGTTATTGATGTCATCATTGTTAGATAAAAAAGAAAGAAATGGCAAGAGGGAGGGAATTCCGACAGTAGGGGGAGAGAAAGATAGACACCCACAGACCTGTTTCACCGCCTGTGAAGCAACTCCCCTGCAGGTGGGGAGCTGAGGGCTGGAACCAGAATCCCTACTCGGTCCTTGAGCTTTTTGCCACGTGCACTTTAACGCACTGCGCTACCGCCAGACTTCTTCTAATGCATGTTATTCTCACAGGAGTAAGTAGTATCTCATTGTGTTTATTTGCATGTCTTTTGATCTCTTCTTTGGTGAAGTAAGTGTGTGTGTGTGTGTGTGTGTGTGTGTGTGTGTGTGTGTGTGTGTGTGTGTGTGTGTGTGTGTGTGTGTTTTAACATCTTTTTATTAGAGACAGAGTGGAGGTAGTGACTGAGAAACAGAGAGACACTTGCAACCCTGCTTCAACACTCAGGGAGATTTGCCCCTTCTTGCATACTGTATGTGTTTGTTTAATGAAATGTGCCACCACCTTCCCCCTCTGGTAAAGATTCTTTTTATAATCTCTCCCCATTTTTGGATGGGATCATTTTTGTTGTTGTTGCTGCTGCTGTTGAGTTTGTTGATCCATTTACATATTTTGATGATTAGCCTTTTTGTCCAGTGTATGACATATTAAAATGAATAGAAAGGAGCCAAGATGGCTTAATGAAGGCAAGTCTAAGGTATTTCTGCTTGAAAAAAATGTATCTTATAGCCTGTCAGAATGAAGTTACATCTAGTATACAGACATCACAAGAAGAGGTGCAGAGAAGGCGATATAGAGAAGTACCCAGCACACTTGTGACATGTGTGAATACCAGAGGAACAATAAAGAACTCTGAATAGGACAGAAAAGGGACTTGTGAGTTTCTGTCCTCCAATACCCCACCTCCAACCCATCAAATGTAAGCTGTATGGCACCTTCAAATGTAAGCTGTATGGCACCCAACTGACAACTTTTCTGTCAATAGTCTAAAAGTAAACTGCACCTCAAATTTCAGGAAGAAAAAAACTTTATGAGAAAATTTAGACTGCCAGAATTCAAGCAGGTAGTCTCAGATGGCTTTGAACCAGCAGTTCTCAGCATACAAATAAAGGGTATTTAACACCCCTTTTATGAATTTGCTCAAGCAGACTACCCAAGTAGTGAACCCTTATGACCAAGTAGCTTTAAGGTGTTGTCTCTTAACTGTCTCTTCAACAAATAGTGTTGGGGAAAAATGGGTTGAAACATGCAGAAGAGTGAAACTGAACTGCTATATTTCACAAAACACAAAAGTAGATTCCAAGTGGATAAAGGACTTGGATGTTAGACCAGAAACTTTCAAATACTTGGAGAAAAATATGGGTAGAACTCTTTTTCTTATAAATTTTAAAGGTATCTTCAATGATGTGAATCTAATTACAAAGAAGGTTAAAATGAAAATAAACCAGTCGGACTACATCAAATTAAAAAACTTCACAGCAAAAGAAACCACCACCCAAATAAAGACAACCCCACAGAGTGAGAGATATTTACGTTATACATCAGACAAGAAACTAATAACCAGACTGTATAAAGAGTTCAACAAACTCAGCAACAAGAAAAAAAAAATGACCCCATTCAAAAATAAGGAGAAGGTATGAACAGAATATTCACCATAGAAGAGGTACTAAGGGCCAACAAACATATGAAACATATGTTCCAAGTCACTGATTGTCAGATAAATGCAAATAAAGACAACAGTGGGATACCACTTCACTTCTGTGAGAATGTCATACAAAAGAAAAGGCTGAAGCGACAAATTCTGGGGAGGTTATGGGGACAAAGGAACCCTCCTGGACTGCTGGTGGGGAGGTTAATTAGTCCAAACCCTGTGGAGAACTGTCTGGATCACTCTCAGAATGCTAGAAGTGGACCTTTCCTATGAACCTGCAATTCCTCTCCTGAAGATATGTCTTAAGAAACTAAAGATACCCATCCCATCAGAAAATATTTTTATATGTCTATGTTCATAGCAGCACAATTTGTAATAGCCAAAACCTGGAAGCAATCCAGGTGTCCAACAACAGATGAGTGGCTGAGTAAGTTGTGGTATATATAAACAAGGGAATACTACTCAGCTCTTAAAAATGATGATTTCACACTATTTACCCCATCTTGGATGGAGCTTGAAGGAATCATATTAAATGATATAAGTCCTAAACAGAAGTATGAATATAGGATGATCTCACCCATAGGCAGAAGTTAAAAAAAAAAAAAGCTCAGAAGGGAAGACAATAAGCAGAACTTGGTGTGGAATTGGTATATTGCACCAAAGTAAAAGACTCAGGGGTTGGGGGTGTCAGGTCCTGGAACATGACAGAGGAGGACCTAGTGGGGGTTGTACTGTTATGTGGAAACCTAGGAAATGTTATGCATGTACAAATTACTGTATCTTACTGTCAACTGCAAACCATTAATTTATCAGTAAAGAAATTAAAAAATGTACTCCCAACTTGTTTAAATTTCAACAGGTATTTTTTGTTTGGTTTATTATTTTTATTTTAATAAGAAAGATAGAGATGCAGAAGCACGCACACACACACACATAGACAAACAGACCAAATTAATACTCAGCCTTTGTTTATGTTTTGCTGGAGATAGAACTTGGGACCTGGAGGCCTCAGGCATGAACTTCTGTTTTCATAACCATTATACTGTGTCCTTAGCCAAAATTTCATCTGTTTTCTCCAGTGATTTCTAGGTTTTGCTATAGAAAAGTCACACCATCTGATTTGCCATAAGACTACACATACTATAACACTGCACTTAAATTGTTAATGCTTTTCTAATAATAACTTTTTTATGAAATATCCAATCACCTTAGACCAAGGAGATCAGAAGTAACTGGTCTTGTCAGTGTATAAGATATAATTATTTGTAAATAATATTAAATGACACAAATCATGGTAAGGTCTTGTACAGTACAGTAAATCTTAACCATAGGATTTTCAAAGTAAATCAAGTTCCCAAATAACTTGGTTATAATGATAAGTATCTATTGCCTTCTTAAACCTAAGATAGCAAGGAACCTTCTTCATTCTCTATAAACCCATATTTCTCCCATTTGTGAAAACTCTGAGGCTTGGCTCATTTTTCTTCATGCTTCTCTAGATCCATACCATACAATATTGCATCTTCTGATCTCAAACAAATCAATGCAACCAGTGCCACCTCTACATGTTCTACTTCAGACTGTGTCCAGAGATGCCAAGTGTGGGATGTCAGCACCCTAGCTCCATTACTCTGGTGAGACTTTCCCAGTTCATAGGACTTCTTAGTTCCTTTTTGGGTTGAAGAAAAAATTTAGTTGGTACACATTCTAACTAAGTTACAGAACCTAGATATAGACCAGAGCCCATGAGATAGAACACATGTTCTAAAATAGACTTCCTAGCTTTTTCCAACACAAAAACCTTGGATTTCATCTGCTATACATTTACCTTCATGTTCCTAATTATTAAATGTTCTACTTTATATTAAATACTTTTTAGCCACAAAGTTACATATGTTATTATGATGCCAACCTACCTTCCCTGGCAAACAACCTCAACAGTGGCCTGGATGCCACCCCCCCCCCATCCCTAGTCCACTAGGGATAGAAAAGATAGAAACATGTTGGGGGTGTAGATTGATCTGTTAAGGCCCAAGTAGAGAAGACATTACAGAAGCCAGACCTTCCATCTTCTGCTCCTCATGAAGATCTTTATTCCATATTCCCAGAGGGATAAACTTTAGGGACACCTCCAATGGAGAAAAAGGGATATAGAACTCTGGTGTTGAAAAATGGATGGGATTATACCCCATTATTAAATCATTATTAATCATTATTATTATAATAATATTATTATTATAATATTATTATAAATCATTATTATTATAATCAGTCATTATTAAATCACACACACACACACACATACACACACACACACCAGACTAGATCACAATCCTAAGAAATTTGGCAGAGTTTTGATGAAATCTTCTATTTCCTTATTTGTATTTTCTGCATTCTATCCATCATCTGCCATTCATGAGGATTGTTATCTGGGGTACTTTGGTGATAGCAAAGCACTACCTCATTCAGCCATGTTCTAATACATAAAGTGATATTATTATTATTATTTTTGCAAAGGCACTTTAAAATCTCTTTCTATATTTTATGAACAGGTCTTAGTGTTCTCTTCACTAACCTGTATTGTGATTCTTTTCAGTGTTTTTATTGCTTTTCACAAGTATATGAAACACTGACTGTTTTACTTGTTCACAAGTCTTCATGAAATCATATTGTGGAAGTTCTATATTCTGATGCTGTTACCCACTCTGTTTTCCTTATGCATCTAGTCTTATGTATCCACTTATTTTTCAGATCTACTTATTTGGATAGTTCAATTCCACTTTGAATTATATGACAAGAACATAAATCCCATTCAATTTCATTTCTGTGTAGTAATACAGAAACTAAAGTGGTAAAACCACATATAGCAATTTAGTCTCTATGTGAAAATAGCAACTTCTCTGTATAATGTGAGTTGCAACTACAAAATTAAGTGTTTAATTGTAAATGTGACAATATTTAAAATGTAAGATGATTAATAGGTAGTTCATTTTATATGCATCTATTTTGTAATTTAAGACATTTTAATTATGCTGTTCTTTGCATACCAAAAAGCTTCGACCCGCCATTTCATGCAATTTGAATTATGTTTAAAATGATAGTTTTTTTTCTGAGTACTAAATTTGTGAAAGTAATTAAGTTTATTTCACTAACTCTAAC